>NC_089700.1:9208222-9514056 GCF_031753505.1 Anomalospiza imberbis | reverse complement strand
CCAGCAGCTCTGGGGTGAGGTTACAGCAAAGTCACTGAAAATTATTTTTCTTAAGGGGGAATGGAATGAACCCCAGCACGTTTTAACTTTTTGCTTTATCACAGAGCAGGACTCAGCCATGAGGAGACAAATCTCCCACAGTCCATGCTCCACTGCTCCAAAAGATTGATGCCTGATAGGACATTCCTCTAATTTAGATGAGATTAGATCCCTCTAATTTTCTATATTTCTGCTTACATGCTTTTACCCTTCACAAACATTAAATTTACATAACCATGCGGACATTGGCATCAATTCTCACTCTGGGGTTTCCTCAGGGCCATTCAGGCACAAAATACCCCCGAGAGCTCCATCAGCAGCTTAAAAAAACACAAAAAAACCACAAAAAAACCCAAAAAAGATTCCGTGATTCTTTCCTTTCCAGTCCTAATGGTGTGGACTGCACACAGATTTATGGTTGGGCTCCAAATCCATTTTAGAGCTGGCAAAGTCATGGATGCTGGCGCACTTGGACACACTCTGGGGTGAAAAGTTGCATTTTCAGCTGATTAAAGAAAGGGTAATAAATGCAATGTAAGACCTGGAACACAGAGAAAAGGCAGTGAGCCACAGGAATGATGGAATTACCCATGTGAGGGGTTTAGGTCACCTCTGGGGTCTCCATCAGGTTGGAATCCAAGCTGCCCCTCCCCAGGGATGAGGATGATCCTGCTCAGTTTTATCCATGATTTCCCCATGGATGCTCCTGGCTCTCCCACTGGGACACTGGAAGCAGAAAAGCCTTTGACACTTGCAAAAAACCAGCACAAACCTTGAGGTCTCCTAGAAAAGCTGCAAAGCCCAGAGTCTGTCTCTGTGCAGGCTCTTTTCCCTGCTCGTGGCGTTGCAGGAGATGCTTTGTGGTGTTCCAGCATCTCTCCAGTGGCCTGTTATTAGATTTTTAGTCATATTTTTAGCCACAGGATCAGCCATCAAAAGCTCGGTGTAAAAGGCTGCAAAAGGCCAGCAAAGCTATGAAGTGATTTGTTTGAATGAACTTTAAAAAATACTTTAAAATAAATAATTCAGAATTGTATTTTCATTAAAGAAAGCAAGGCAAAACCGCTCACAGGAGGAAATCACCTTAGCCCTGGATCCTCATTTTTTGTTACAGCTCCTGCCTTTGATACAGGACATTTCTGAGGGCACATTATCCACTGCAGAGTATCAGAGGTCACAGCTGAAAACCTTCCCCTGCTCTGTGACACAGAGGAAGTCGTTTGCAGATGTTAATAGATGTTTGCATATGCAGAATCCCTGATTCCCTTTGGCCTTTTCCTGCAGTTTGTGTCTGTTCCAAAGGCCTTACCCAGCCTGTGATTTATGTGTGCACGTGCAAATTATAAACATCAGATGGGCCACCTTGCACGGCTTCACCACCCCACCACAATAAAGCTGATTTCCAGGGCCAACTCCCCATCACCTCCTGCAATACACCTGCATAAAGATGTGTATCCCTAGGGAAAAGCAAATTAAGGTTAAAAGTGAAGAGCAGTGAATGGCCACCGGGCTTGCAGAGACACTCAAATCTCGAGGTGAACTTTTGGAACTGGTTTTGTCTGTCAAAGGGGCTGGCTGGGGCTTCCTGAGGATGTGTAATGCTTCAGAAGGTAAAAATATTCTCATGCCTATATGCTCATTTTGTGCCCATTAATTAGAAAGACAGGCTTAGATAACAATTGCTTTTGTTTTGTCTTTTGCACTAAAAATAGAAAGTTTTACAATGCCAACTAAAAATAGGATGAGCCCAACACAAGCCAAACCTAAAAATAAATCCCATGCAAACCCAGCTTTTGCCATTTTGGTGGAAAAGGATGCAGAGGTGAGAGCAGATTTGGGGGATGGATTTGAGGACCGAGGACAGCAGAGCAGGGAGAGCTCTGGGGGCATCCCCAGCTCTGGGACCACCAGGAAAACAGGGAATGGCCAGGCAGGATGGCTGGAAGCGGGACAGGAGGCTAAAGGGGCAAACAAAGGACTCAGGTCAAAGAGAGAATGGATTTGAATTAAAAATCAACACAGGACATTCCTGCTGTCCCAGGCAAAGAATCATTCACACTCCCAGAAGCTCAATATTGTTAATAAAACCAGCAAAAAGTAATAATAAAAACCACAATAATAATAATAAAACGGCAAAATAGAAGCTGAATAAACCAGAGCCTCTCTGTCAGAAGCAGGAATTGAGGCAGTTTAGCCTGTTTTAGTGACTCTTGCGTGCACAGGAACAGGTTAAGTGGCATTTTCAGCCAGCCTGTCCCCAGCACACCAAGCAGCTCCAAGTGGGACAGAGCAGATTGGGGAATTTTTGTGGAATTCAGACAATCTGAGCGTGGTCCAAAGAGCCAAAGGGTCTTTTCCTAGATCTCACAATAGCACCTTGGCAGGGCTGCTCCAGCCTGGCTCCAGCCAGCAGCACCTCCCCTCTCACTGGGCAGGAGAGGCAGTTCTCAACGGCAGGAATATTTTATTTATTTTTTTGCCTCGAGCTTCCAAACGAGGCTTGATAGCTAAAACAATTGAAAACGTTTGCAATAAAATGAAAACAATACGTAATTTGTATTGTTTTTTCTGCCAAGAAGCAGCTTTGGGCAGGAAGCAGTTGTAAATTCCAGGAGGAAGAGGCAGAGATAAGTGGGACTGTTCACGTGCCAAGAGAGACTCCCTAAATTTAACTGTCCTGAACTCTGTGGAGGAAGAGCCAGCCCTGTCCAGCCCTACTCTAAATTAAAGCAAATAAAGTCAAGGTGACACCTGTAGGATGGCACAGAACCACTGAAATCAAGGATAAATCCATGGTAAAATGTAAGAGAAAGATACAATTGATAATACAGTAAGTCCAGGTGTGCATATCGATATCTATATCTGTATCTATATTTTTTTATATCTGTACATCACAGCAATGATCTCGGCACCTCAACCACAAAAACAAACCAAAAAAGCCTCCCTAAAACACTGAAACCCCCACTTTCTGCTGTGTTTTTCCAGCAATAAAATGAACTACAGGAAAGAGGGCATGGGAGATGAGGTTTGATTGGAAGAGCAGAGCAGGGTGGGATCTGAGGGCTCCCTGACCCCATAAAAAAGGGGGTTCAGAGAGGGAGATTTTGAAGAGGGGACAGTGGGAAGGTGAAAGGCATGGTTGTCAGATGGGACAAAAGATGAATGAAGCCAGGACAGGAATTCCAGATGAAGAGGGAACAGTTAGGATGCTGTAAACACCAGGGAGGGAAAGAATTGTTTAGGGTGGTTCGGTGATATTTCTAGGAGTGATGGGATGCAGATAAGGAAGTGGAAAATGTAAGCTATTAAATAGGAAACATTTCCTGACAGCGTGGGCTAATGCACTGCGGAGAAGTCTTCCAAGGGAAGTGGCAGGAGCCTCTGGACAATTAAAAGTGGCCTGGACAACGTGCCTGAGGGCATAATCATGCCTAAAACCACGGAGAGCTGCCTAGATGTGACAAGGATCTTCCCTTCTTGCTTCAGAAGGAAAGCCCCAAAGCTCAGGGGAAGAAAGAGCCATTGTAATGCAAGGTTCCTAGAGGGAGGGAGGCTCACATCCCACTCAGATCAAATCCAAATGCAAATTTTCCTCCTCAGGGACTGTGTGGTTCCTCCTGAGCAGCACCCACACAAAGACTCCTGTTACCCAGTGTTCCATTGCTGCCAATCAAAAAAAAAAAAAAAAAAAAAAACCAACCACAAATGAAAAACCAGCCCTAATTCACACTAAACATGAATCCACTGTTTGCTCAGGCACTCTGTAATGTTTAATTAGCTCGTTCTTTAAGGTTTAACAGCTTCAAGGACATTTTTCTTATGAAGTGCTGGATTTATGTGCTCTTCTACTTCACTGATACCATCCAAGCACAAGTGTGCTAAGGACCTGGTAGAAAACACAGTCCTTACCTTGTTCAGAGACATTGGGGATTTGGTGGAAAGATGCAACAATCAGATACTAATTATTAAACACTCCTGAGAGCTGCATGTGAGGCAGCTGCAGCCACTGAGGGCTGGATTTTCAAAATTAAACTTTATTTTATGAAACTTTTTCTCCCCATCATCTTGAAGGCCAGGCTGGAAGATCTGTGGTGTGCTCAAGTGTCAGTTTACTGAGACATGATTGAGACCCACAAGTTTATTTGATGGCACAGAACCACTGAAGTCAAGGATAAATCCATAGTAAAATGTAAGAGAAAGATAATTGATAATACAACTTCCTAGACACCTGTCCAGGGGGTAAAACCGCAGTGATTTCTGTGTTTGAGAAGGGTGGGACATAACTCATTTCCATCTCCCCTGGCACACAGGCCCTGGCTCAGGACCACCACCAGCACAATCTGGGGATAATTCCCCTTGTCCCTGTGGCTCTGTTTGAATTTGGAGGTTCCACAGGAGAGGTTTAAAATCCCCACAGCCTTGAACCTGCTCCCAGCTGTGGCTCAGAGCACCTGGAAAATCCGATTTGTATTGCAGAAATGCTCTGATGTCCAGGCCATGCTCCAGGCCATCATGAAACCTCCTGGAACTGCCCAGCCTAGAGCTCTCACCTTCCCCCTCTGCTTTCCATCCCAAAGATTCGGCAGCAAATCCTTCCCGGTTATTCCTGCTGGTTTTTTCACACCTGAAGGTTCCTTCGTGTGTAAATTGCCAAGAAACTCCCAATCCCAGGCTTGGGGGATTGTTAAAAGTTCACACCGACCCCAGAGCAGCTGCCAGAACCTCACCTGGAGTCTTTGATCCGTGCAGAAAACACACGTGGAGGCAGTGAGGAGATCAGCTCAGCTGGCATTCTGCAAGACATTAAAATTAATCATTTTAATTTATTGATTAAGGCACTCAGTGACATCCTGTGCTTGGAACTTCTGCGGTTTCCCCGTGGGGATGAGGAGAAGCTCGGTGCCACAGTCCTGGAAAGATAAAAAAAGCAACACTCAGGGCTGGAAAGTGAAGTTTTGTGTGTGTTAGGAATCTGCTAAAAGGATAAAACCTCGTCGAACCCAGTTTTTGGATAACAACATAGAAATCCCTGCAGTTCTTGCCACACAGAAAAAGTAAAGTTTTTCCTCCCAATCTTGCTAAACAACAAAGTGAGGCAACGTTGTTTGCAGTTGTCAGCAGAAATTTCGTTTTTGTGAAAGAAAAACCAAAACTGACATTTTTTGAAGGTTATATTAATTGCCACGAGGTCTCCCTCTGTGGCACAGCAGCTCAGGTTTTACAACAATTCTCTATTTATAACTTCTAAATCCTTAATAGATGGATGTATTGTTATGCCACTGATATCAAGATAAAGGTGTTAAAAGCCTTCCAGCAGGTGTGTTATAAATTACAAATTAAGGTAATTACCAGTCAAGTGACAGGGCTCCTCCATAATTATCTTTAAAATTGATTAGCCATTTATTAAAATGTCTATAATTTACTAATCACAAGCAAACAGAAGGTGTGGTATTAATCATCATTATAAGAGGGTTTGAATTGTTATGGGTTGAAGTTAAATAGCCAAAGAGAACTACCCCTGTCAAAGTCAATTTAAAGTTTCGAATAAATAAAGAGCCACTGAAGCAACTTGGGGTAAACAAAACAATCCTACTTTCCTAGCTAGATAAACACATAAAGTTAAATCAGCTCTTGCCCTCTGAAGTTTGTATTTCTTCTGACAATGAAAAAGCAAAACTCAGATGTTCTGCTGAAGAATTTTGCATCCATCCCTGTGGGCTAGGACCCAGCTGAGTTAGACCAAAGCTCCTCCAGCTCCTGCAGGAAGTGAGATCCTGCATTTCTCAGAATTCTTCCCCAGGTAACCTTCAAAGGAGTTCCTGGAACAGGCTGAGATAAGTCCTCTTGCATAAGTGAATTTACAAGTCTGTGAGAGGCTGGCAAGTGCAGAGCTGATAAAAGGAAATTCACTTTAACACTGCATATATTCAAATGTGGAACTTTTGCCTCAAGAAGTTGAGGAAGCCAAGGTTTGAAAATCAAATTCTTTAGGATTGCAACCCATTCAGAATTCTGATGTCCTAAAGATTCCTGCCAGCAAGTTTTGGGGGGATATTAATGGCTATAAAGTGGTTTATGAGAGATCAGGAGGAGATCTAGAGAGGGCAGAGCTGCCAATCCTTTTCCCTGCTGCTTTTTGGGGGTGTAATTGGTACAGATTTTCATTCACCTGTTTTATTTATTGTTTTTTAGTGGGCCACTGGTGCTATCGGTCCCAGAAGTGTGAGCAGCCACAGTGTGAAGGTACTGCCTAGCAATTTACTTTTCCAATCACATTGGTGATTCTTCTGCTTTGCAAAGGGGCTGCTGAGAGAAGTAATGCAAGAAATTCACAGCACTTGGCCTTTAATGCCAAGGTCACATTATTTGTGACCACGTCAGTGCCAAACAGGGTATTTTTAAGCCCTCGGTGTTTGTGGTAACTGCTCATTTTGTGTAGACCAAGGATAATGTAGAAATGTACAAATAAATGTAAAAATGTAAATACACAAACGTAAAAACCAAACACACAAATGTAAAAATCAAATAAACAAATGTAAAAAGCACCCCAGAAGTTGGGGTGATGTCTCAAATGCCCCATTTTGGCTGGGTGGTTTGGCTTTCTCAAGGATTTGCTGTTTACAGGGAAAAAAATAAACAGATTTTCTTCATCCCTGAACAGATCCTACTCAGTGGCACAAGATAAACGCGATGTGCAAAGGGGACAGACAGTCTCCTGTCAACATTGTCACCCAAAATGTGGTTTATGACAAGAGCCTCAAGCCCCTGACTTTTGAAGGGTACGATGTGAAGGGCTCTGCCAAGTGGGACCTGGAGAACAACGGCCACACAGGCAAGTACTGCCCAGCCTGCTCCTGGGGCTGGATCTGGGCATCCCCTGGCTCCTTCCAGCTCCCTGGAGCACAGCAAGGCAGCACTGATGAGATCCCACCCCTCTGTTTCAGAAGGGAAACTCCCAGAACATTTTTGGCGTCAACATTTTCTTGGGAAGTTTGTGGGAATGGCGAAGTTTTGGGGTTGTGGACGTGGTTCATGAGAACATCTCAGCAGGAATTTCTGTGCAGAAACACAGCTGGAGGTGCCACAGAACCCAAACAGAGTCCAGGGCTGGGGGCAGGTGGGCAGGACAACAGTTTGGGCAGAGTTTTATCTTTTTCTGCTGAAATCCCTTCATTCCTGGGCTGGTCCTTTCCAGCTCTTGCCTCTGCACAAAGAATCCTGCTGGAGAAAAGCCTGCTGTGGGAAAGTCATTCTCAGTGCTGTGTGTTATTAGTTCTTTAAATAATGAGCTATATTCTTCTCAGATTCAGACCTGTTTTCTCTGCACACAGAAGTTATCTGATGTTGATCAGCTACTTAGTGAATCAGTAAACCTTGAATCAATTAACAGTAATTTAGAACTGTTCCACTTCCTCCACTTTCCTTCACAATACTGAGGATGCTGCTCTAAAAAAAAATGATGTTCAATTACTTCGACTTTAAAAACAAACCTGTAGTCTAATTTTATTTTCTTTCTTTAAGTTATGTGTAGGTGTTTTTAAAATCTTGGATGGGTTGTTTTAACTGCTAAATCCTCAAAGCAGAAAGTAGCATGTGGCAAATATTTCCTGATTTAAAAGGGAAAGATGGGAAGGAAGTTGGGGAGATTTTAACAGCTACAAATTCTAATTTCAAACATTGCTGTCGTGGTAGACCACAAGAAAAAGGAATGTTTTGACTTTTCACTAATATATGGATTAATGACTTTCCCATTACAGGGCAATACTCCGGGATGTCCAATTACAGTCCCTTTGACATCAAAATTAATATTTATAAGGATTGCTCCTCATCTTCCCCAGCCATGCATAAGGATTAGGGGTTTAGTCTGGGCTTTTAAAATCTCTTCCTTCTGAGGGCAACCAATTCCTGTGCTAAATGAGGAGGTTATTGCTTAAATTACAGCTGCAATTAGAGGCTGCAGGTGAGATTAGACCCTCATTATGTTCCGTGATGGGCACATAGCAAAGGTCGCTGTCTCAAAGGTCTTAAAATAAATAGACAAAGCCCACAAAGACATCTGATTCATCCATTTACAGATTAAAAAGCAAAGGAACTAAATGACTCATGCACTCTCCAAGTTCATTTGGAATTCAGAACAGAAATGAAATCTCTGGGGCTGCAATCCAGAATTTTCCTCTGGGGCTGCAATCCAGAATTTACCTATGCAAAGAGAAGTGCTGTGCTTAACGTGTGGGTCGCAAAAAGCAAAATTTTAACATTTATCTCAAATATGTATGATTTAGGCTTAAATTGCAGCACTACTCTAAATTAAAACAGAGTATCTTTAAACCCTACCCTAAAGAAATGTTACAGTGCAGACAACAGGAGATTAAAAGAATGGTTAAAACCCAAATAAACTGGGATCAAATTTACTTTTTTTTTAGTAAAAAAATGAAGGAATATAGGGTCTTCTGAGAGGTATAAGAAGCTGTGACGCCAGAGGTCATAATGGTTAGAATTAATCTCAAATTAAACTCAGCCATGATTTTGTGGGAGTTCATTTTCTGCAGAGCAGAATTTCTGGAACACTCGGTCTGAAAAGCCAAGTGAGAACTTGAAGATAAATTTGAATCTCAAGAACACCTCTGCTCTCACATGCTGTTGATGTAGGACCTGCTCTTCTCCTTTGAAACAATTTATGCTTTTTTCCCCAGTTAAAGTGGCACTAGACACATCCCCTAAAGTCGGAGGAGGAGGCCTGAGGAGAAAATACAAGGCAGTAGAATTCCATTTGCACTGGGGAGTCCCAGGTGAGCCACAAAACATCCCTGGCTCAGAGCACAGCATAGATGGAGAGAAATACCCCATGGAGGTAGGTGGGACTGTGTGTGGAGCACGGCTTTCACTCCAGAACTCTGGGATTCTGAGATCCTGCTCACAAAAAAAAATCTCTTGGCTAGTTCCCCGAGGGAGGTCTGAGGGTGGAAATAATGGTCCTTGGCTGTTGTGTTCCAGCTTCACGTCGTCCACATAAGAGAAGATGCTTCGGATGTGACAGAAGCCAAGAAAACTCCCGATGGTTTGGCTGTGTTGGCCTTCTTTGTAAAGGTAGGCAGGGAAATTTTCAACTGCCCCTCTCAAATCTCAGCCAGCAGTTTGGCTGAGGGCTTATGTCAATATTTTATGCTTATATTGGTAGCTCAAGATTTAACCTCCCTATCTTCTGCAGGCATTCTGCCAGCACCGAGTTCCTCTACCCTTTTCTACATCCTGCTTGCTGTTATTTTTTCTTGTGGCCCTTTTCTGTTTTATTCACCACTGATTAAAAGCAACCACTTGTAGAGAAATACGCGACGTGGAATGAAAATATTTCCCTTTCAGGCTGACGAAGAAAATAAAAACTATGAAACTCTCTTGAGTGAATTAAAGAATATTAAATACAAAGGTAAGACACTCGTGCCAGGGATTTCACAAGCTGTGTGGGGTGAGGATAAACGTGGGTGAAACCTGCAGCCACAAGCATTACAAGGGATTTTCCCCCATGCTTTTTCCAGGGCAATCAGTAAAGGTGGATCCTTTGCCACTGAGCTCTCTTCTCCCACCTGAGGAAGACCTTGGGAGGTACTATCGCTATCAGGGGTCCCTCACCACCCCTGACTGCTACCAGGGCGTCATCTGGACGGTCTTTGAGAAGCCAGTTACGCTCAGCTTGTTCCAGGTGAGTGGCAGAGGCACAGCCTGGAGGTTCTGTGCCATGTCCCCGGGCTGCCTGCCCGCAGGGTGACACCTCAGTGCCTCACTTGGCAGCAGCCTCAACGTGCTCCCCGCTGCCAGCTGATTGACCCTGTGAAGTCATCCCTCAGAAAATGGCAGGAAAGGGGCAGGAAGGGGAAATGACGGCGTGAGGAGAAAGCCAAGAAACCCCCCCAAGCTCAGGGCTTCGTCAGCAGCACTTC
This sequence comes from Anomalospiza imberbis, assembly GCF_031753505.1. NCBI lineage: Eukaryota > Metazoa > Chordata > Aves > Passeriformes > Viduidae > Anomalospiza > Anomalospiza imberbis. The sequence continues at coordinate 9,504,082 of NC_089700.1, read as the reverse complement.
CACTGCTGCCACCTGCTCACTGCCCAGCTCCACAGCTTTTCTCCCACTGTCAGGGCAGCAGAACACAGAAACTCCAAACCCAAACCTCGGGCCCATCACCATCAAGCAGCCCATTTTTGACCTGCAGGCAGGAAGAGGAGATGGAGTTATGAGTGCCTGGAAAACACAGGCTGTGCAGAGATCGCACAGCCTGGCCCCGAGCCAGCTGAGCTCCTCACTCACAGCGTGCCCTGAGCGCTGTCACAGTGCCCCCAGCACAGCCCAGGGTCACACAGAGCAGCCAGGAACCTGACCAAGGACAGAATTCCTGCTGTTCCTGCCTCGTGTCACCGTGACGTGGCAGCCAGGGCCGGGGCCGCGTGCGTCAGGAGCTCTGGGGGAGCCAGTCCTTGGGCTGCACAGAGCATTTGGCTCCCACACAGAGGAAGTGCCCGTGATTGCCAAGGCTGGAAGGAGCCATCACTCGGTGACCTCTCCAGTGGCCTCTGCCACGGCGTTTCCTGTGAGGTTTAAGGCTCCCATTAAACCCTCGGGTCCAAACCCAGAGCCAGGCAGCACGGGTTGGCAGCACAACAACTCCCAGAGTCCTCTGGCAAGCAGGTTTAACGAGCTGTTGTGTTTTGCAGCTGTCCCAGTTCGAAGAACTGCACTTTGATGGGAAGAACTCCACTCCCATGATGGAGAATTTCCGGCCAGTGCAGCCCCTGAACGGGCGCGAGGTGCTCTGGTCGGGTGCCAGCGTCACCCTACCCACGGCACAGCTGCTGCTGCTGGCCCTGGCTCTGACCTGCACCCTCAGCTCTCTGGCCCACTGAGCCTTTCCCACCTCATTCAACGTCCTGGGCCTTAACTTCTTGTTATTTTTGCTGTTCTTAGTCTCAGCCTCTCGTGAATTTTGTCCCAATACAGCCTTGTCCTCCTCCAGACATTAACCAAGGGCTTCTGTGCTGCTCTGGTGAAACCCAAACCACTGGAACTCAAAGGAACTGGGAGATAAAGCAATGCAAATTCAATTTTAGAAGCCAATACACTCAGAGAAAGCATTAGTCTGGATTATTGTGTAGTTTTAAGGCAGCACTGGAAGGAGCTGCACAGAGAACCTTGGAGAGGAATCTGTTCTTAAGTGCCTGTGAAGGGGGTGGTCTGGAGCACGTTTACATTCAGCACTGCAAATCTGGCAGTGAAATGTGGAGTAATTCCCAACCCCACACTGTCCTACCTGAAGGTACAACACAGAGCAAAGATAAATGCTCACACACAACCCTCACCCCTCCAGGGAAGGGCACTCACCCAACACATAAATCCCCCTCCTTCCTTCAGAATATCTCAGTTCATTTCAGGTAAGGACACTGGGTTCCTCGCACCCAGTCTCCTGCTGGGGCTACCAGGTTCCTCTGTTATTTATTCATCTCTCTCTGGGATGCCATGGCCAATGTGATGTGCTGGGGAGCAGCAGGGAGGCTCATCCCCACGGACCAGAGGCACATCTGTGGAAATTCCCTCTCTTTGGAGGGCTGCTTCTGAAGCAGGGGACTCTGATCATCCTTTGCAGTTGGTATTTGCCTAGTAAAATAGGACAGCTCAAGAAACGGCTCTTTCTTACATATAAATAAATATATATATATTTCTTTTATATATAGAATTTTTTATAGTAGCATACCTGCAATAGTCGCATATGGCCAAGATTCATAGTTTTTTCCAAGAAGATTGTGGTTTGAACCACTTCCTTCAGATCTTACCCAATTACTTATAGAAAATACACTGGGAAATGGGGTTTCCTTGTATTATTCTAGTTCTCCCTCTGAAGAGGGACATAACATTTCTCTTTGGCTAGTGCCATATAACATGTTACAGCTTCTTTTAGGACTTTAGATTCTGGCCACACCAAAATAGGATTTCATACTAGCAGATTTGTATTTTTTTTTTCCTTTAAGGGCAGTGTTTGCAGAGATGACTTTATATATTTTCAGGAAAATCCTGGCAGTGAGAGCACCCACAGCTCACCAAAAGCAGGGAAATTATTTTCATATTAATCAATCAGTAAAGCTTAAAAAAAAAAACCATATGGGAAAGCAAATGAACCTATTTAAGTTTAAAGGAAAGATTAATACTTTAACTGTATTTTTATGTAACTGAAAATCTTTGGAGGAGCAAACAGAAATGAAATATTAAAGGTGAACAACAAACCTATATTTGAATTATTCGGAGTTTTTATTTCTTTTGTCCTTGCTGAAGGGGAATACACAAACTCTTTCAGAAGAGGAACATGACTTTTTTTCCTCTCCCTGTTTTCTTCACAATATTTAGGGTTGGGTTTAGGGCTGGGTTTGCATTTTTGGGGCAGGGATGTGCAGTGCCTTGGGATGTTTCCACTGTCAGCAGAGTTCAGGGCTCTGTTTCACAGGGTGTTCTCTGCACTCAGCAGGTTCTGGAGTCTGGCACCTTGCCCAGGTGTGCAGAGCTGCTGCCCAGCTCCCAGGACAGGGAAGAACTCCTGCTTTAAAAGCAGTGATGGGAACACTCCTTGGGATACCTGAGAAATGCCTTTTGCACTGACCAAGGTGTGCCAAGAGCCACCATCCCTCTCCTTCAGGTTATTCCTTCAATTCTCATTTCATAGACAGCTCTCCAAGGGATGACCGGGATACACCCTGCAGGATCTGGCTCAGCTGTCATTTATTGCTAATAATAAGTGATCAATCACAGGGCACAGCCACAACGAAACAGATTAAAACACAACTACAAGGACGAAAAAAAGCTGCTGGGAAGAGGGTGAGGCTTCTCTAAGAGCTCTTCAGCACCAGCCCCAGCGTGAATAAAATCTCCCTGGACAAGGATCAGTGTTTTCACTGAGTGGCTCAGTGCTGTGGCAGTAAGGGAAAGGGAAATGCTCCATCTGCTCCTGTGACAGGGATTGAGACCAGTCTGTGCTCTGCCCGAGGCCCCTCTTGGCACCCAGGTTCTGCTCTGGGCAGAGGGTGACAAGGACAGGACCAGCGATAATGCAGGGAATAAAATAAAAAAAAAAAAAACCCAAAAAACAAAAAAACCCCCAACTATTCCCAGGAAGAGACAAGAAGGCTTCGAGTGGGACATCCGATTTGCTTTGCGAGGATGGTTATGGAAAAGCAATTTGCTGTTCCACAGGTAACCTGAGGTGCTGGTTTTCAGGAATTTTGTCTTGGCTACGTTTGGCATGAAATTCTTTTATTGTGAAGACACCAGGAAATGACAGTCACTCCTGAAGGACAAATAGCCAAGGCATGATACAGGAAAGGGTGTGGGGTGGAACAGAAGCATTTGGAAGGATCCAGCAAGAACATTATTTTCCCATGTCCATTAGGGTTAGCTGAGAACTGCACTGATACATTTCACATATGTTGGAGCCAGAGCTGATGGCTGTGGGGCTGAAAGCTGCAGTCCCAGGGAAAATGAAACAACACTGGCAATTAAAATTGGGGTTAAAACAAATAAAACAAGCAGGGGGTTGTACAACCCATCCACAAGCAATCCTTTCCCAGCTTTGGGCTGCACTTTGGTTTGAGAGCAGCTCCAGAGGTGTGAGAGATGAAGGCACTGCTCCTTCCCAGTCATCAGAGGGGCAGGGGGTGACAGCAGGGGCAGGCATAACAAAAAATCCTAATACAATGTGTTTTGAGCAAAACTTTTTTCTCAGGAAGCACAGAGAGACAAGGAAACCAAACCATTACTCACTAGAAATGTATTTACATTACCCACAAAGAATTCTGACAAATTTGGCAACTCCACTTACAGTGAGCTCCTCCTGTGACAAAACACCAGCTCAAAATGAACTTGTCTGGACAAAATTAGTTTTCTGGGACTGCTGGGAGAGAAGGACAAAGGTTTTTCCTTTGTCCTTTCCTTCCTTGCCCAGCCAGATGTGGATTCCACAGGGAAAATAGCATTTGCCAGTACCCTCCCCATTAAAAAGATGTCACACAGCAAATAAACATAAAAAAAATCCATTCATCCACCTGGAGTCAAAAAAACAAACAAACAAACAACAACAACAACAAAAAAAAAAAGGATACAGAGAAGCCTATCAAACTTCCCAGGCTGGTTTTAGAGTTTAATAAGTGTGGAGTTTAATAAATACCAGGTGTAACATCAACCCCCTCTGCTCCAGAGACAGGGATCCCATTGCACAGGAGCAACACCCCAAAAATCACAGCTGGACTAGATGACCTTAAAGGTCTCTTCCAACCTAAATGGTTCTACTATTCTATAAATGATTCCATGAAAAATTAGTACTCTTGGAGATGGGAGGCTCTTTTTGATAGAGTTAAAAGTGGACTTGGTGATTTTCTTCCACGAAGCACTAAAATGAGATGGGATTTAAAAACTCTGCAATGACAGAAAAACAAATTACCTGGGAACTGAGGTGGCTGTGGAAAATGCTTTGTGTGGGAGAAATTCATATGTAAATTGGATTTTTAAAGAAAGGAAATGTAGGATTTACTGGTAAATTATCTGTACCTGTGGAAAAGGGAATGAAAAACCCCAGCTGGAGGCACAGCAGGGCCACAGTGACCTCAGCCAGGACACTTTTCCTTCCTGATCTCCTCCAAACTTCTGAACAGACACAGCTCCTTCAAGACAACTGCTGAGAATGGGAACATGCAGTTTTCATTACAAGGTTTGAATGCATTTCCTAAAAATAACCTGCTGTTTGGGGCTTTTAGTATCAGAAATAAATCCATATACGCTGCTAAAAGCTGATTATAATTAGTCACACAAGTAAAATTATGAGTGTAATTAACTACAGCAATTAATTGAAATGCCTTTGGCACATTATTTCCCTTCTTGCAGTTGAATGAAATTTGCATTTAAAGTTATATCATAAAGGGTATAAGATGGTAATAAATTTGGGTTATTTTATTACTTTTTACCTATTAATATCTTCTGAAGTGATTCAGACATCCAGTACTCAAATACAGTTTGATGTAAAAGAAACCCAAAGAGCTGACACTGTTTTAATGAGTTTTGTTTCCCCACTCCAAGGCATCCAGACTTTTCCCTGCCCTTCCTTTGGACTGCTTCACAAAACCACATTGGTTTCCATCGAGTGGCATCGCCTCTAGAATGCCACCACCCTTCCCTTCCCCACCTCACCAGGGCTGCTCCTGTTCCCAGCACACGGAGAGATCTTGATGGATGAGTTTGCAGACTGGGGGTGGTTATGTAGAATTTATGAGAGAGAAAGAAAGGCAGAGAAGTTTTACATTTTGCTGATTGTGCTGATGTCGAGATTAAACTCCAAATAAATCATAGGCAATCCCTATCGAGAGTGCAGTATCTTTGTAAGCCTCCAGTCATCGGAGCTTGTGGTAGACAAAGCTCTCAGCTTTACACAAAATGCTTTTCTTACAGGCAGTAAAACATAATGGCTCATGTCCTGGAGCCCAGCAGCCACTGGGAAACATAAGAATAATCCTGGTAGAGCAGCAGTGACCTCCCTGAGGAAAACAAAACGAGTTTAAGTCTTAAAAGAGCAGGATAAAGACAAAAAATCAACTGTGGAGGTGCTGGAGCTTTTCTGTGAAGCTGAGACCCTCTGTGGCTGAGGATGCCACACATTCTGTGCAGCCTTTCAGCCGAACACATCTGAGGAAAGGAGGATTCACCACTCATTTCCACCTCCTCAGGGAATTCCAGGGCTCCAAATCCTCGGTACAGCTCAGGCGTTCTGCGGACTGGGAGCTGGGACAGCCCCAGGAACGTGGAGAGAGCTCAGCCCACAGAGCAGGTTGGGAGCAGAGAAATTGCCAAGGCTCCATTTCCTCCGAGGGTTTTATAACCCTTTTTTAAAACAATTTTTTTTTTTGTTGTTTTATTTTGGATTGGCAGGAACACGGTGTCTTATCAAGCACTGCAAAAAGGGCTGTGGTGTCACATCACCCCCCCGGGACGGGTTCCTGCTGTCCCTTTGTTCATGTGGCACTGCCGGGCCATAAACGGGACCTTGGCGTTTATGATCGCACATGTGATGGAACCTGATGGATTTCTTCCTTTAAAAAGGGCATTAAAGCTCATAAAGCACAAACTTTCCAAATACCTTTTAAAACCCGGTGCAATTCCTGCTGCAGCCGCGGGGCTGTTCCGGCGTTGTGGCGGTGAAGGCCCGCTGGGAGCAGGGGCAGTCCACAGGCCGCGATTCACAAATGGCTCAGGTAAATGAAGCTTATTAACATCAAAATCCTGCCCCTGTGCTCCTCAGCGAGCTCGGAATGGCCTCGGGCAGGATGGAGCCTCGGCACACCGGCAGAAGTTCAGGGAAACCACCGAAGAGTTCCCTCATGGGCACAGGGTTTGACAGCACCGCCCCACAGAGCTCCGCTCAGGTACTGAAGAAAACCAGCGAGATATACAAGGTGGAATTCATTTCCTCTCCTCCCATCCCTTGCTCCTTTTCCCCCTTTTTTCTTTGAAAAAAAAAAAAAAGAGAATCCCCACCAATGACTGCAAAATTCAGTTTGACCAGCTGCTCGTAGGAGCAAACCAGGGGTGCGACACAGGCTGGAGTGCACAGCCAGGGAAAAAAAACAGGCACATGAGGAAACGGCAAAGATTAGGTGGAAACAGCAATATTCTGAAAGAAAAATTCAATTAGGGCCCTACCAAAAGAAATAAAATCCTAGACAGGGCACAGCACAACTGCAGAAATTAAAGAGAATATAGCGACCTGCTCACAACGCACAACGTGGCTTTTGGTGTTCCAGACATTTGGGGAGTCCTAAGCAGTAAAACTGCTGGAAAGTTTTTGACGTGGCTTGCAAAGGATTGTCAGCATCAGTTAGCTGAGCTCCAGCAGGGAATCTGCAGGGAAATTAATGTGGCAAAGGCAGCTGAGAGGGCTCGAAGGACTGGGAATGGTGCAGGTTGTTGTCCAGCTGACAGGACAGCACAGCCAGCCAAAATAAATCTGGCCCCTCTCTGCAAGCAGTCTTCCTCAAATGCCTTCCTTTGGAGTAATCTTTTATTTTAAGCAAAATACACAAACAAAAGAAAATAGTGTCAGTTTTACTATTGTACACATGAATCAAAAATATCCACTATAATCACCACCAAAATAAATTATTGTCCCGGTCTGAAATGGTGGGAAACTGCAGTTTTCCTTTCATTCAAGTGGAGGACATTTTATGGAAAGATATTCCTCAGGGATAACTTACATTTTCATGGATTTGAGTGAGAGTTATTAGACATTTATTTATATTATGGCTCTGCATATTAAATTTAGTACTGTGGGAAACAAAACAAGAGCCTGATGAGGATCTTAAATGGTCATTTTTATGCAAGAGAAATGAAGGATGACACTTCCAAAGGGGCAGAAAACCCCTTAAAACAGCAGCTTTCCATGAAAATGAAATAGCAGATAGAATATATTTTGTAAAGTACTTTCCAGCTGCATTTTAAGACAGAGAACCCAGCTAAGAAAACCTTTCCCTGTCCCCCTTTTCCCTCTTTTTTTTCTTTAAGCACAAAGCAAAAGAAGTTTTGTTTAACGGGCTGGAGCAATCAGAGGGATCAGAGCTCAGGTTGCGGACGTGTCAGCTTTTCCACCACTGATCCTGTTCCTCTCAGCCATCCTGCATTTATTTTTAAAAGGTCATTAAGCAAGACACAAAAGGTGAAGTGCAACGTTACAGATTTATGACCTGGCTGGGCTCTGCCTGGAACACAGAGCTCAGGTACAGGAGGAGTCTCTTTGTGCTCTGCGACATCAAAGCCCAGCAGCCAAAGGCAGGGGAAGATAGTCAGAAGGGAAATTCACATCTGTGTTCTATCCCCCACCTGCCTTTAGTCATCCCTTGGTGTATTTTGTTTATTTGAACTCTACCTTTCCTCGCACTCAACTTGGCTTCTGCTGTGTGGCAGCACCTGCCACTCTCATGGAAGAAAACCTCAAATTATAGCCAGAGGTTTGGGCCCAGTTAAATCAGTTAAACAAGAGATTTTGTGCTAAAAGCTGATCATTCTTCAGATCACCCTTAATTCTTACTACTTAAACTGCAGTTAGAGCAGCCAGATCTCTGGATTATGTTAAAATCCAAATTTAATGTCCTGTTTAACTGAGCCACTATCTGAACACACACACACCGAAAACAATCACCGTCTCTCTTATAATTCATTCATAATCATTTAAAGAGAAAAAAAAAAATAAAAAGGAATTGGAAGGAAAGGTAAGAAGTTTAAACACCCAGTGTGACATCCTTGCTCACATCTCGTGGCCAAGCTGCTCCTCTGATATGCTGCCAACTCTTTATCAAAAAGCTTCCACTCCAACTCTCTTTGTTACCAGTTAAATGCTGGGGCTGCCTGTGCTCAAAGAGTCTGTGGGCCCAGAGATTTATTCCCTAGCATGTGTCTTTTAAACAGGAACACTTATATAATCAAACCTGCAGATAAAAAGGCACAGGCACATGGAGAGCAAACATTTCCAACGCGTTAGCTCCTGAGCAAGGTCCCAAACACGAGCGTGTGCTCACAGCCAGCGTGCAGCACCGGGGCATTCCTGCGTGGAATCCTTCCCTGCCCCTTGCAGCAGTGTTTGGGTACAACAGGACTGGCTTTGATGTAAAGGTTTTTTATTCCATATCAGAAGGAAAGCAGCACGGAACAAAAATTCATCCACCTTTCTGTTCTGCTTGCTGGGGGCTCTCAACTGAGCCGTGGTTGAAACCATCCCTGCATGAACTGCTGAGCCCAGAGCTCCAACTGCAGCCAGCTCAGCGCTGATCTCTGCAGTTCCCCCGGGCTGGTTTGAGCTGGGGGGGCTGGGGCTGTGCCCCAGCTGTGTCCTGACAGCGCTGAGCTGAGGGGGATCAGCACAGCCCAGACTTAATGGCTCTGCTCCTACCAAGTATTGCTAAATATTGGAGTCTGCATTGCACTGGGGTATGTTCATCCTGCCCCATTGCTGAACTCCTCCTCCCTCTCTTGGAATCTCAGGGTGGTGTGGGTTGGAAGGGACATTAAACATCCTCATCCCACCCCTGCCGTGGCAGGGACACCTTCCACCATCCCAGGCTGCTCCAAGCCCCATCCAACCTGGCCTTGGGCACTTCCAGAGATCCAGGGGCAGCCACAAGCCCCCCACACCCTCTGCCCTCCCCAGGCACCAGGGGACAGCTGTCACCCTGTCACCCGAGCCCCTGGAGGGGGGTTCTGCCTCACAATGTCCGGGCTGAGCTCTGTAATCACCCTGTTCCTTGCATTGTCTCCCTACTCCAAACATCACAGTACAAACACCATTTGTAAGGGTTTTGATTTGCCAGTGCTGCTGTTGGATCCTTTTTCTGGCCCTGCAGCAGCAGCTTCCCTTTGTTGTTCCCCAGCTCCCAACCAACACCCAGCTCCAGGCTTTCCTGCAGCTTCTCCTTGGGAGGCCAAGGTTTATTTATGAGACACATAAATATTTTCCCCAACAAAATGCTGCATTAGGTGAAGGCACAATTTCATTGCATGCTAAACATACAGGAGATTTAACCTAAAACTCCGCTTTCTGTATCACATTTCAGCAAACTTTAAACCAGATTACCCAGACACGCAGCAATTCCTGGACAAAATTCTGTGGGATGTAAAGACTGAGCCAAACCTGTTGCCTCAAACCCTTTCATTGACTGCAAACATAGAATATAATCCACCAACTTTCCCATTTATATGTTGGTTTAGTTCCTTTCTTCAACCTCAGTTGGACCAAAACCTCTCAAATTCATGGTATACAAACAGTGTAATTTGCAAAGTACTTTGAGGGAATAAGAAGCTGGAGAAGAATTTGGGATTCAATAGTTCTATCCAAAATAAGACCTTGGTAAGGGCCCTAGGAGTTCCCTGTGCTTCCCCTGCTCAGGATGAGGGAAAACCAGAGGATTTTAACCTCACACAGAGCTGAGAAACAACACTGAGAATGCTCACAGCTGTTTAGAGACAGTATTTTCAAAATCCAAAAGAAGTCATCACACACCACAGCTCTCTCAGCCACCTCATTTGGACTTTGCACCCAATAAAAACCTATATGCTGAAAAAAATTTCAGCAGCACCGAGATAAAAAATAACAGAGTACAGAGAGTGCTGCATTGCCAGCTCTCACAAACACTCTGACAAAGGCTCTGAAGCATCTGCTGCTGTTTATTTTTTTTTTTGCAGGGGAGGGAAGTGCCTGAACTCTGACCACCCAAAGCAGCTTGTGACCCACCTGGACTCTCACCACGAGTTTTAAATGCACCGGTAAAAGTTGGGTGAGGTTCAGCCATCAGGTGTGTCTGAAATGACCCTAAATATAAATAAAACCTGTATTTTGCCACAAGTTTTCCTCATTGGTTTTCTGTGCTCACAACTCCCAGCGAAATCTAATTTCTATCAAACCTAGAAGCATCCTTAATCTATTTTCTCCTCTGTGACTCATTTTGCTGAAGGGACCGTGTCAAACATTGCTTTTCATTTTCACAAACAGGAAATCTTTTACACACGATCGAGGAAGCCAAAGGCTTGTCCCAAACAAAAGGCACAATCTCCCCAGCTCCTGACAGGTTTTTATTTTCCTGAAACAATAAATCAGCAAGCATGGATGACTGCATTTTACTCACTTCTTGCTTCAATTTACTGGACCTGAAGGAAAAAGGGTAACAAAAGGTATAATTAATATAATTAATATCTACGTGGATGCTCTGGGCCCCGGGCCAGTGGCTGTGCCTGGAGCCCAGCACGTTCTCAGGACATGATCACAGATAAATCTGGGATACTTTGATATTTAGATACAGGGAAAAGCAGGGATAGAGCCTCCTGTGCCAGCCCAGGGGAGGGCAGGGAGCAGAGCTGGAACAGCAGCTCCAGAACGGATTCAGCTCTTGGATCAGGATGGAAAATGCCTTTGGGATTTGGGATTCAGGGAAGGGACAGCGGTCACTCCTGTGGGCTGCAGGGCCCTGCAGGGTTGGTGCATCCATCCCTCCCCTCTCTGGGGGCAGTAGGAGGGTTTGGCTCAAGAGGTGCTGTCCTTGCTGTCCCCTTCCCCTCCCTCCCAGGAGAAACACCAAAAGCCACCCCAGGTTTGCAGAAGTCTGGCTGATCCACCCCAAAAGCAGGACAGTGCTCCAGCACTCCACACACACACACCAAGGGAGCAGGGAAAACCCCAGCACAGCCCACTTCCCACTGCTCCCCCCTCACCAAGGGGCTCTGCTCAGCTCTGAGCCCTCCTGCGAGACCTGCGCACTTCTGACCTGGGAAGTCAGAGGGATTCAGCAGCAGCACATGGCTGCAGGTTGGGCAGGGATGTGACACCTTCCTCTCCTCAATGTCCCCTGCTGCACCGAGTCAATAAAAGCTTTACCACTGGCAGCAGCATGTATGAACATTCTTGGTAATCAGAGTTTTTCATCCTTTTAAATTCCCCTTTCAATACCTCACAGCGACAGAGGGAAATTCATGACAGGAAGTACTGTAGCCCATATTCTTTATACTGAAATTAAACCTTCAACCTTGAAAACGCCCAAGTGACCCCGGTGAGGCCGTGGGGTGCCCACACCCAGTAAGAATGACCAGTGCTCTGAGAGTTGATCACCAGGAAAGTGTCACCACTCAGTGCTGCACCAACACTCCCATCCCAACCAGAGATGGCTGCACTTGCAGAGACACCCTGGGGATGCTGGTGCGTGCTAATCCTTGGATAAATATCCACTGAGCATCTTCAAGGGCTGTAAAAAAAGAACAATGGTTCATTTCCAGCTAAAGAACCCAGGTGATGCATGCTCCTGACATCAGCCCTGTGCAGACTTTGGTCTCATTGCCAACTCAACCAGATCCATTTCCTGCTTGGAGAAAAGCAGGGAGTGAGTGCAGCAGGGCTCTCCCATCCCTGTCTGCCCAGGGGAAGTGTCCAGCACTGTCTGCAGTCACAGCTACGTGGGCAAACAGCCCTGGCTGCAGCAGGGACACGTCAGGCACCAGGACTGCACATCAGGTACCTGCAGATCCTGTCCAAAGACACCAGAGCAAAGCCTTCCTGTACCTGAGGGATCACTTCGCTGCTGACATGGATTGTTCTCAAGTAGTAAGTGTTATTATCATCAACAAAATACCCAACTTACCTTTTGTAAACAATGAAGAAGCTGCAAAGAATTGCTGGATGCACGCCCATGCTTCAGCTTTTGGATTGACAAAGGCATTTAAGCTTCACAGAAGCAGCACAGACACTTCAAAGCAGGAAAACAGTTATTAAAAATTATCTGACAAGAAGTGACACTTCATCTGCATCCACAGTATTTAATTTGTTTGAATAATATAGTTACAGATAAACAGGTTCACTCCATATACAATTACCAATACCTTTGTTTTAATACAGCTCATATTCCAGTACATCAACACTATTTTATTTACAAGGCATTTATGTACATTAACATCTTTCTAAAGTCAGTGCATTGTCAATAAGTTTTGTACAATAATTTACAAAGTGAATGTAGTTAATAGTTAACTTAATAAATTTACTACTAATTCTTGAATTAATTTAATTTAAAAAATTAATTACAACCAATGTAACAAACACAGAAGCTCAAATAACATTAGTAGATTGTGCTACCTGCTTAAATAAAACATTTTAAAGTAAATCAGTTGAAAATCTTTCACTTTTCATGGAGTTTGCGGAGGGAGGAGTAGACAAGTGGGTGTTGAAAAAGCTTCTAACCTAGAAATTCACTAGTCATGTTTGCTTTTCTTTAGGCTCAATGTTCAAACCACTTTAAAGATAAAAGACCACAGAGGATAAGGAGCAACACCTGACAGGTAAGACAAGACTCATTTTGGAACAGATCTGCTGTCCCCAAAGAGGCACAACCTCCAAAGGCTGGGAGGGCTCTGCCTGAGCAGACAGCCCGACCAGCTGATATCATTTCTTCAATGGATAACCCCAGATCCTCCTGGAAATGATGAACTGCTGAAGGTTTGGCATTCTTGTCAAACACCCCAAATTGAATCCAAACATTAATCGCAGAGAACCACGTGAGTAACAGTTTTGTTAGTGAAGGTACAAAAATCTAGAGAACTGGGAAGATGATGTACGACAAAATTAATAAGCTGCTGAAGCTCAGCTGAAGAACAAAAGGCCAAAAGAGTGAAAATTTTTATCTTCATTCAGATATGCAAACAATTTAACACTGAAAATGTTTAAAGAAATGCCAGCTCAAAAAAACCAACCCTCTTTTTTTCCAGTCTCTGCTAAGACTCAGTCACACTTCCCCTCGTGCAAGAAGGCCCTTGAACTACAGAGCATGTTGCAAGGGCATGGAAAGCAAGTCTGGTTTAATTGCAAGTATTTGCATAACCTGGTGTAACAAACAAACAAACCAAAAGATAATTTGAAAAGGCAACCAAATTTTGAAAACAAGAAACTGAGTTAGGAAACCAATAAAAAAAAACCTCCATCCATGAATGCTACGACAGCTACCTGACAGCCACAGCTTCTTCCTTTGAAAGACACAGTGGATATTCACAGCCATTCACTCCAGAGCCCTTACAACAACAGCAACACAACCAACCAAAGGGTGGGTTTCAATTGAATCAGATGCATTTTCAAAAGTGCAAATTTCAAAAGCAACACCAGTCATGAAACATAAGCTCAAGCATCTCTCCTTCCAAAAGCTGGGAACGTTTTGTGCAATGTGCACATTTTAAGACACCGTGAGTGTAATCACAACTACTCTCTCCAACCTGAAGTTTCTTCTTGAGGCAGCTCAAAAAAGTTTGAGCCAGCACTCTTCAGGCAGAAAAGCCATTCCTGAAACATGTTGATCTGCACAGCCAACATGTGGAAAAAACACAAAGTATAATAAACCATTCAAGTGTAGAAACTAATCTCTTCTCAAATGATGATTTGGTTGTGCTCCCAACATACAGAAAGAAAGCAACTGACACACATTAGTGGTGGCAAAACTGGAAACTTCTATTCCCCATGACAATAATTTGTTTCCATTTATGCACTTTTCCTTCTCTTGCCTTCCCTGTTTTGCCAATAAAATGCAATAAAACTGCAGGAAAAAGGAGGTAGCAATATCATGTTGTCCAAAGACAACATTATAAATTGTTTTTCCCCGTTACCTTAAACCTAACGAGAGCCTCGGGGGGTGTTAGAACAGTTGGTAAACTCTACACTACTCTGTTTAGCTCTTATTTGGATGTTTAATTTAGCTCTTATTTGGTCCTAGTTGGCTTTTCTCAAACCATTGGATTTAAAGGCCAGTGGCAGTCTCAGATGTCCAACATCAGAAACGTTTCGAGCATGTAGTGAGAAAACAGAACAAAACAACACTACTGGATATTAACTGCTTAACCAGGGGCTCTTTTTGTGCTTTCAGCTCACAGGGGACAACGACAGCCACAAGCTGCTCTCTGTCTCAGCCACAGCCTCCCCAGAGGCACGTCCCAGGGTTTCTCCCTCAGCCTGCGGAGCTCAGGCTCACTGCAGCACGCAGTACTTCTTGTAGTCGGACTCGAAGTCCTCGTCCATGCTGCTCGTGTCTGCCATCTTCTTGCCATCGATCTTGGGCAGGAACTGGGCATAGTCCACCCCCTGCTGCTCGTAGAACAGAATGTAGGCAGAGTCCGTGTCGATCTCGTCCGGGTGCAACTCCTGACACAGGGAAAACACCCGGGAAAACCCCATGGGATAACTGCTGCACTTCAATCACACACTGCTGCCCCAAAAAGTGTATTTTGAACTGGGTGCAACATAAGGAATCCCATGTTCTGTCTCCCCTCTTTGTTATCTCACTCCATGGATTACTTGGGAACTCTGACAATTTTATAGTGATGAATGCAAATACTTAGAAGCGTCAGAGCTGAGTTATTCACCAACTGAATACAAGCTGCTGCCATCATGGAAATGTACTCCTGGCTTTCCATTCTTACTCATTTTTCCATCTTTGTACAAAATAAGCATCTTCCCTTAACTGTGGGAGCAGCTGATGAACAGATGTTACCTTGGAAAAAACCTCATGTACAATTTCAGCTAATAATCGTAATATTTATCTGGTGCAGCTTTGGAGATGCTCCTGATTTCAAACAGCAGCTCTCCACAAAGGTTTGAGTTAGTGGAAGGCGTCCTTGCCCATGGCAGAGGGGTGGAATGTGATGAATTTTAAGGTTCCTTCCAACCATAACCATTATGTGATTCTAAAATTTCTTTAGCTAGAATTTCCGATTCTAAATTTCTTTAGCTCTGGATAACCAAGGCAAAAATTATTTGAAATAATTAGAATAATGACGTGAAATAATGAGGAAAAGAAGTGCTTTACCTTGCAGCTGCTGTCATTGTAGCAGTACCACTTGTTGTTCGGGTTTTTGGCATAAGTGACATAATGACCCCCTCCCATAATTCCTGAATGGCACTGAGGAGAATGAAGAAGAAAAGAATTCCTGGATCAGACATCCAATAAATGATTCCCAAGTTCATTATCTGTGAGTGAGCCATCACGACAATCTAGACAGCTGGAGCTGACTAACTTTACACACACAAGCACAGCAAATTAGCAGACACTTAATTCATACCCCGTTTTACAGCGAATTTCTGGTGCTGACTTTTGCCCTCCTTCCCTGCAGATCCCTGTGCTGGCACGAACCCAACGAAGGCATTTGGTTAAAGCAGCGTGCCAGGGAGGCAGCTCTGGCAGAGGAGCAGCCACCTACCGAGATTGCATATAGGTTGTAGATGGGGTTGACCCAGACGTCGTCTCTTTGGTCGTCGGCGGTGTCGTCCTCGCTGTGGTTCTCGCCCTGCCCGTTGCTGAGTGAGCTCTGCTCCCACAGGTACCCGTTGGCCAGAGCCCCCTCGCTGTCCTGCCCGGGGTACAGCTCGCTCTGGCTGCCCCCCAGAGCCTGTCCTTTAGTCAGAGCATCCCCCTGCTCGTGCTCAGCACCGTTCTCCCTGCTGGCAGCCAGGTTTTCCTTGCTGCTGGACAGTTTGTTTTTCCCCAGCTGGGGCAGCCGCAGGCGCCCTTTGCCTCTCCCCAAAGTCCTTGGGCTGCTGTTGGGGCTGCTGTTTTTACTTGAGGGGCAGCTGGTTCCACTTTTCCTCCCCAAGGATGGAGATGCTAGGACAGAAAGCACAGAGATTACTAAGGTGAGTACAAACACAGTCTAGACTTCTTTTTAAAGTGATTTTTTTGAATAACCAAACATTAAACCCCACTGCTTCACTGCAGCTCATGAGTAATATATAGAAATAAACCCCCATCTCTGTGCACCTAAAAACTGACATTGAATTCTTTTATGCAGAAGCACATCCCTCACTAATTCCAGCCCACTTACACAAGTACCAATATCTGCTGTCACTCAACAACTTCTTAAATTTTCTTTCACTTTTTAGGCTAATAAATATTTCACTAGGAAATATTTCCAAGTGTAGTGCTTTGGCAAAAAAAACCCCAAACATTGAAATTTTGAACATAACACTTTTCCCCTCCAAACACCAGCACAGAGTGGAATTTCCCCCAGTCATTCCCTACCTTTGACATTATTGAGGACAGTAGTGTTTAGGGAGGATGGACTCCTGTTCAGTGTGTCCCCTTCTCCTGCTGTGCCAGTGTTCTGCACTTCTGCTTTCCTGGTGTCCCCTTGGCCAGGCCGTGCTTCAGGAAGGCTCTCAACCTGCAGGCTGAGCTGCTTCCTTTGGAAATGACTCGGATCCCTTTGTACCAAAAAGGCACTTGGGTCAAAATTTTCTCTGGGAAATTTAACAATTTTCTGGGATTTTATCCAGCGGCCGTTAACGAACTGAAATCTTTTCAGGTGAATGATCTAAGGGGAAACATGGTAAAGAAAATTATTAAAGTGGGGCAATGATATCCCAGTGGGTGATTTCACTGTTCAAAGAGAGCTTTTCCCAAAATATACACATTTTATTCTATGCTAGTAAAAATCATGCTCTGTGTTGACAATTTGGATTTTGGGATCGAGCTGGTAAAATACGAAACTAATGTTTTCATGTGGAAATGATGGCAAAGGTTGCTTCAATTCAGTGATCAGCACTGTCTGCTTTGAATAAGCTACCAAATGTGAAAAATAAGAACGGCAGGTGTTCCACAACCAGAGAGGAGATCTTGTCACCTTCTGAGCATGAGCTGTGTCAGAGCAGCTGACACTGAGCACAAACCACCACCATTTCCTCCAAGTCAGCAGCTAAAAACATTCAAAAGGACTTGAGGTTTGCTTTATTTGCCTGCAAACTCAGGCAGTGCCCCACCTGAGAGTGTGAACAAAGCAAATGATCTTATTCAGAGAAGGCAGATTTGGGAACAACGTGCTTTGGGCTTGCTGCTGAGGAGGAAAATGACACAAGATCCTACCAAAATAGGGGGAAGTCTCCAAAGATCCAGTTTTTTGGTGGCCAGACAGTGGGTCTTGCACTTGGAGCAGTAGTACATCTCATCCTCCCCCAGCTCCTCCTCGCTGGTGAAGGCTCTCAGACAGCTGTCCAGGTTGATGGGCTCCGCCTGGGCTCGGCGGCTTTGTTCAACACTTTCATGTTCTTCCACGATCTGAAAGGGAGAGAGAACTGCCTCTGACTTGGAAATGTAACACACACTGCTCAGAGGAAGGCTCTCCTCACGGTATCACACAGATAACTTCGCTGGGTTGTTTAGAATTAAAGATAAAAATGAGATGCAGTAAGTTTTAGCAGGAATTTCATTTCAGTTATGAAGAGGCAGATAAAAATAATTCAGTGTTCTTATCCTTGGGCTCTGCTTATAAATTATCCATAAAGCACAACTTTATAGATAAAACTCACAAATTGGAACAGTTATTTCAGATTAACCCAGCTACAGGCTCACCTTCAGATGTGTTTTGTTGGCTTCAAGAGGAAATAGGCTTACTCACATGCTTAACTGTTTATAGTTACAGAAAATGCATCAAATTAAGATATTTTGTAATGTATTATGCAATATATTATTATATATCTTGACTAGCTTAAAAGCAATTCACAGCAGACAGGAAATGCACTGCTGTGGTTCTTTAAAAGCTTCCCTTCCACACCATTAGACCACATAAGAGGTCTAACATCAAGACATCGATTTATCCAGAACACACTGCCCACGACTGCTGCCTTTGGTTTGACAGGGAAGGGACAAAAGCAGCATCACATAAATAGAAAGGCTGCAGTGGGTGGTGTCTCAGAGGTGCTGACAAAGAGCAGAGGGTTTCTGTTGGGGCTTTACCCGTTCCTGCGAGGTCTGGTAGCGCAGGTGCAGCGCGGTGGGGTCCCAGTCCACAGCAATGTAGGCATTGCCCACGCAAGCCCTGTCCTCTGTGCACTCAATCTTACAGCCACGGCAGAACCTGAAGCAGAAAGGTTGGGTGTGGTCAGTGCAGTGTCCAATCACTTCTGCATTCGTTCAGTTCTGCTCCTGGTTTTGGATCTTCTGCACCCTCCAAGCTCCAGGCCTCGCCTTCAGTGTGAGACATTTTTATGTAGCAATGCTCAGGGTTATTTGTGTTTTTAATGCAACACTTTTACCAGAGTGAGAAATGGAAGCTGGGTGAGCTCCACCATCTGCCTGCACATGATCCAGTGGGAGGTGTCCCTTCCCATGGAAGGAGGTTGGAATGGGATGATCTTTAAGGTCCTTTCCATTCCCTTATGATCCAGTGCTGACCAAACCCAGCTACAACCCCAAAAACTCCACTGCTCTGTCTCCACAAGTCATTTTCACCATGATAAGTAATTCTAAGGGCTATAAAACACTTATAAAAAATTAGTTTGTGGCGTGAATACCTTCCAGCAAGGGTCTGGAATTTTCATTAGCAGGTCTTTGTTTATGGGAAATTCCAAGCATCCTTCCAGGGTGAATTTCTCATTGCCCATTTTAGATCTCACCCTTCAAATGGCAAGGAACTCGCAGGGGTAGATGAATTACATCTAAAAATTTGGGTTTGTGTGAATCCCCCCAGACCATGCAAGTCAGTGGACATACAAGGCTGCACACAGACACGGAATATTGTAAGGAGTTAACAGTTTTGGATAATCTCATTTTTGTCTCCTAATTTTAAGTTTCTGTGGCAGCAGAACTTTCAGCTCTGCAAGTCATAAAAGCTGCAGTGCAAGTCTGCCTGGAGAGAGCTCTGGTGAAATTACATTCCAGATCCTTATTGTTTGGTATTACCTCTGAAGTCTGAAATGTATCACAGACCCATTACCATAAATTACCTTTCTGCTGGAGTGATTCCCTGCTGTAAATGGAAAAAAGGACAATTTACCTGTACCATGGACACCAAGCACAAGAATTTCCATCCTTCTGAACTACCCTGAGGGTGAAGGGGTACTGATAGCCCATGCTGTCATCACTGAAACAGAGGAGAACACAACATCAAACAGCAGCACTCTCACTGCAATTACCTCCCTTCACTGGGCTTGTTATGATTACTTAAAGAAAACCCTCAAAATGATAATTTTGGTTACAATTTACTATTAAAAGCTGCTTTTCCATGGCTTAAATTCGTCAGATATAAATAATTATCAATCACTGGATAAGAATGAAGCCGACATTTAAGTGCAGCTACATTTAACTGTACTAAAAAGGATTTAATTTTAATTATGGCCATTATTATGAGAAACTAAATGAACACAATTTTAAATCTTGCAAGCAAGGGTAAGGCAATGTACCCTACCTCAGATCCAAGGCTGAGGTGCCCAACTCACCAGTCCTGTGCATGGTTACTGGCTTCCTGAGGAGGGAGGGGGCTGGCCAGCCTGGAAACCTGGATCCACACAGCATCATAGAGGTCCCTTTTCCGTGTGTGAACTGTGCAGGGAACAATCAATGGCATTCCAAAGAGACTGGGCCGATTCTTCTGAGATGAGAGAAAATACAGCTCTGTCCTCATCTGCGGAAGCAAAAGGAGGAGCCAGATGTGAAGGTGCATTAACTCACAGTGCAATATTCACCTGGATTGCTGGCCTTGTGACTTATTTCAGACCTTGGCAATTAAAATTAATCAAGAACTGTATTAAAATTATTCTACTTCCAATATCAAATACTGTAAATTTTGATCACTGACTTGAAAAACATTTTGATTTTACGATATGATGGCGAGGTTATCTAACCACATATAAATGTGTATAATTACCACGGGGACATTCAAAAAAATCTTTGCTTTTTAAAGATTTCTTCCCAAGTGTGCAGCAGCAAGAGCTGCTACGCGTGCGAGGGCACTGACCATTTTCCTGTGCACTGCAATGATGTAGCCTGTGCAGGGGCTGTCACACAGCGAGGGCACGTGGCCGTTGAGGGCCCAGCTGGGCGGGCCGCGCTCCGTCCCGCATGGCACCACAGTGCTTGGCATCCCATTGGGAATGAGGCTTGGCTTGGCAACGTCCCCGTTCATCAGGATGGTGGGGGCTCCGTTGGCTGCTGGCCCAGTTGAGGTCTCTGCAGGCAGACAAATAAATTATCAATTATCCACAGCAACCAGAGCTGATCGGGGTTTTTTATCCCTTCCATCCCCGGGTGGATACCAAGCACAACCCACACGTGTCCTTTCTGTAATCCTCACTTAATGGCAAGCTTTAGTCCTGAGCTTCTCAACAGAGTGCAGCTGAAATGAGCAGGAAAAGCAGAGTTTTCTCTCACCTGTCTGCACAGGGCTGGATGCTGACGTGGGAGAGCCTGGGATGGGGATCTCAAACGCACACAGGAAGCCGCTCACGGACAGCCGGACCTTCTGGTTGTCCTGAGGGAAGTTCTTCAGGAGAGAGGGAGAGCTGCTCAGGCACTTGGATACCTTCAGCTGGGACCAAAATGCCTTCTGTTCTTCTGCAAACTGCGGTTATCAGCTCCTCTCTCCCTCCCATCTGCCTCCTTACACCTTTCCAGAAGAATAAAGGAACCCAAGCCCTCTGCAGGAGTTAGCAGTGGTTCTCCAACCACACCCACAGCATCTCATTTCAAGCACTTTTAATCTACAGCAAAAAAATCCCCCTGGAAATATCCACACACACTGTAAGCCAGTCATTACCTATGGTCCTGATGTCTTGACAGTGTTTAAACTCATCACAGCACCTTAACTTGAGATTTATTACCTCAAGATGATTTTTTTCCCCTAAAAGTATCATTAGCAGTCAATTTTAATCTATTTACAGCAAGCCAAATTACTGTTTAAGAATGAAATAAAAGTTCATCTAGAGAGATAACTACAGTGATTTTTTATCATACATTTAGTTAAATTATTTCACAGCTCTTGTAAGCAAAGTTTAAATGTTAAAAATAGCAAACAAGCAACAAAAACACCCAAAGCATGTTGCAGCTATAATTAATCTTTTTTAATTTTTACCTTTATATTGGAGCTGTGCACCTCTGCAAGCAGAATCTGCTCTGGTTTGAGGCCACAGAGTTCACTCAGCTGTTTTTTCAAGCCTGTGTACTTCTCATCCATGTTCAATCTCAGCCCATATCGAACAGGAGTGGTGCCATCTAATTTAATTACTTTAAAGGGGAAAAGAAACACCCTGGTCAGCAACCCAGGAAGGTTGTAATGACAATAATAAATTACAGCTCCCCACTTATTGGAAAATATTTTTTCCCCAACTTGAATGGGTGATTTATTTCATTTTCCAAGTCAATTTTTAAGGTCTGCAGGCAATGACACAATGTCAGAAAAATCTCTTGCTGCATAGGCAGTAGAAAATGGTTTCAAAATTTGTTTCACTTTTTTACCATCTTTCCTTTTGCTCCTTTTCCAGCTCCTTCAGAGCACAGTTCATGACCCATATTGTATTCTCCCCCCAGCCCCTGCTTTTCCTCTGGGCAGATTTAGGACAACCTCCACAAGAGAGGGAACAGAAGGGAAGTTCTCCAAATCTCCATTTTAAAATGGTTTTGTATTAAATCCTTCAATCATGAGTAAAAATGGGCCATCCTTTTCTGTTTCTAAAGGTCTTATCTTGGTTTAACTGTGTTTCAATGAAAATTCTTGCACTCTTATATTAAAATGACTGTATTATTCTTAATAAGTAGTATCACAAAATTTGATGGTTCATAGCTGCTCCACTTATACAGATTTTTATTTGAGGAATGGCACGTTTACACCACTCACCTGTAATTTCTAGGTGCATGTAGCTGTCCATTGGCAAAGGCAAGGATAAAAAATTAAAAGGGTCAAACCTAACACTTATATGCCCACAAGTTTTACATTTCACTTGTGACTTCAGCTGCCCATGAAATAAATCTACAACAATGGATCTGTTTCTTCTCAGATGGTTTTCCCAGGCCTGAAATGAAGCACAAAAAAATATAATACAAAGTTAGGAACTGGAGACTACTTCATTGGTCTTCAAAGTTTCACTGGCCTATGGGAGTTAAATTATTTCCATAAAAGTTATTTCCTAATTTCTAATAAATAGGAACTCTTTAGTTACAGCACACGTAAAGTTCTCAACACAATAATCAAGGTATGACACCACTTAAAATATTTCTGAGGGGATCATCAGGCATCTTGAAATATTTTATACTCCCTAATTTTGAGTTGTTCAAAATTGTTGTCAAGTATCATCTTCATAATTTTATTACAACAATTAAAATTAATTTTCAGCTGAAAGGTGAAATTATCTCTGTAAACCACAGCTCTGACAAGATCCAGAAGGTGCTAGAGTCCCAAAATGTTGCCAAAGGCAGCCTCATCAACAGTTTCTCAGCTTAGTACTGTAAGGAAAAGAAAAAACACACAGAAACCCTGAAAGCCAAAGATGTGAAGCCCTACCTCTGCTGCTACCTCCCAGTCTGGCCGACCATCACTGTCCTTCAGTTCCACATATGGCTTATCATGAACTCTGTTCAAGTCCTCATGGAGCCCATCCAGAAGAAAAGCCAGAAGCTCCTGTGAGTCTTGCTGTTGAAAGCCATTAAATCTTGGAGCATATTTTGCTATTGTCCACTATGGGAAAAAAAAACAACAGCAGAAACTTATTTACTATCATGTAAAAAATGTAAAAATAAATCAAAATACTGCAGATGAGAGATGTGCTCAATGAACACAAATTCAATTGCCAAGAGCTGAAGGGAGCCCCTTTGCTTTCAGAACAAAAGCTTATTTACAGGTAAATGCATCACCTTTTGTACCTAAAAAGGGCTCCAAAAGCCACTTCTTATGGCACAACTTGTGTCATACCACGTAACTCCTTTGGCCTTCTAAACACAAATTCCACCAGGTCTGATGAACACTGACTCCTTCTAGGGGAAACTCTGAGTCTCTAAACAGCTACAATACAGGGAACACCAGGAAAAAGTGCACTAAATTTCTGCTTTTCCAAGAAATCCTTGTTTTCCACCCCAGAATAACTCACCCTCAGCTTTAAGGGGGCTATGTTCTTCTGGGTGCCACTCCACAGCTCCTGCACCAAATCCCCATAGCACTTGGCCATGTGTCCTTTCATTCCTATGGGATTTGTCCTAGAAATCACAAAGGAATTAATACCAGATTCAAATGTAACCACAGCTCAAGCCTGGAAGTGAAGAAGGAAGCAGAAAAGCCTCCTGCTTCCAGAAACAAGAGGTTGTATTTCCATGCCTCCAATGTAGTATCTGCTGCAGAGCTGGTAACACTGAATTGAAATCATTCCTTCCCACTGAATTTCAGCTTGCAGAAGCAGACAGCCCTGAATAAATGTTCCAGCACCCAAAATGGCACTGTTCTCCCCCAGGAATTACCTGTTGAGCTCGTAGAGATGCCTCCCTGAGATGAAGTAACGGGTCAGGGGCTGCGTGTTGCTGACACACTGGATGCTGGAGTTCATGAAGCACGTGTTGCCCAGGTTGCTCAGGCCTGTAGCACCCTTCTCAGTAGGAACTGAGCAAAAAAACCACATCATTTTAGCAGTTGTGCAGATGAGAAAATTGAGAATGCTGTAGCAGCATCTTCTCACAGTAACCAATTTAATGGAACCTGCTCCCAATTATGACACTACACGGATGCTGCAGATGTTTAAGATATCTGCTCTCTCAACTCTGCTTCACAGAAATGGAGGTATTTTGTTGATCTGACCCACCACAGACAGCAGTGCAATCCATACAGAATATTTACAGGCCATTATGGTACTGAAAATTCTGGGTTCGTTTGTTAAAATCTTAATTATTCCTTGCTTTAACAAAATCCAAGGAGATATACAAAAAATCCCACCCTGCCACATTTCCAGCATTTCAGTTAATACAAAGGCCAAGCAAAGCAGCATAAAAGACCTCACCCAAGGTTAACAGGACTTGTGTTTAAAAGGATTGTTTCAACATTTCAACTGTTTTCTTGGATTTTTCTTCCCATCATAATCCAGTGACTCTGTGAAAGACTCACCTTTGTGTCTGTCTATTTTACTGCTGTTTGCTATAAAAGACATCTCTTCTGGCCAGCTCATGTCTTTGTTTCGAACTAGAAAAGGACATGAAAAGGGGCTTTTAAAAATTGTTACTTACTCCAGAGAGCTTACACAGCTGAAGTGGTTTAATTAAAATTTTCTAATATTTAGGATTAGAAATGTGCTTACTTCTAGCTATTATTTTTGCTAGTTTTCATTTCAATGTTTCTAATCATTACTGGAACTCATTCTAACACTGGCAACCCTCCAACCACACCAGTAACATCTTTAGGAAGCAGCCTTGGGATTGCTTTTGCTGTTGAATAGCAAATTTTCCAGTGCTTATTCTAATTCTCAATAAAGATCCACCAGGTTTGAACAAATCAGTTCATGAGCCACCACTATTATTTTGTGTTGCTGCAAACCAACAAAGGATCCAAAAGTATTTCAAAACAGGGGACAAAATACAAGTAACTTTCCTAAATTAGCTTTGCCACCACCGCCCCAGAGGCTCCCTCTGTAAACCTCTATTTTTGGAAGTATAGCCAATTATACTTTTTATACCTTCTATTACTAAATGCTGCTCATCTTGGATTTTAAGATATTCCAGTCTGTGATCTTCATCATCCAGCAAAGTGAGATAGTTCTGCAGGAGGAGAAAACACATCATAGAATTAGAGTCCTACATGTACAACACTCTGAGGATCCTTTCACCTCAAATGGGAACTAAAACCTCCGAAAGACAAACAGCAAGAGCCTTGAACTGTAAAGGATCTTTATGACCACTCTCATTTCTCTGTGCACGTGCAGTTAGCAGATCCTGGAGAGGAATAAAAAACACATCATATAAAAAAAGGAAGGAATGGAGCAAGGTTACCTCACTGTTGTAGAGCCAGAGGCGCATGTCCTCCTCCTTTATCCGCAGCCTCTGGGACAGGTACTCGTGGATCTCTTTGATGGTTTGCATCCGACTGAAGCAGCCAGTGTAAGCCAGCACCCTCTTTAAAGGAGCATTTGGGGAAGGGACATTCCCTGGATTCACAGTGAGAGAGCAGGAAAAGAGAATGGATTCACCCAGAGGCCAGATCAATAATTAGACACTGAAAATACTCGCTGCAAAAAGTGTTACACACTCGCAGTGCTTGTGTTTAGGAGTCGGTGGAAAGGCAGTTGTTACTGACCCTTTGGGACAACAAATTTGCTGTCACAAAGCAGATAAAATACCTCCCTTCTTAGCAAAATTTATTAAAAAATTGCTTCTCTGAGATTCTCATAGGAAATTTAAAAGTTCAATGGAGTTTTACAAGTTTTCACAATTCTTTTTGTCTCTTAAAGACACAGTATGAGAGGCAAAGGGAATTTTCATAATAAAGAACTTCAAAATTTCATTAGGATTTCCTTTTTGAGAGAATGTTGTAAGTAAAATATAAGGTACAAAAAACCAGTTTGACTATTCTTGGGAGCAGCATGACTTTGCTTCAGCTCTTCTGTGGGGATGAATGCTGATCTGTGCACATGAAATCAGCCTGGCAGCTCACAAGAGTAGTACTCTTAATAACTAAATTTCTTAAAAACTAAATTCCTCAAAGCATTCTGTGAAGACACCCAGGATTTCCACCAAATTTTCTCAACAAGCTCACATTTGCAACAACAAATTAAGTGGTCAAGATTGTTGCTCTTTCTAATGGGAGCTCATCTTCCAATAAAAGATTTGTACTAGAGATGAGACCAACTTTAAAGAGGTTTTTTTTTTTTGGAGCTTTTTTTGTTTAAAATTCAGAAGTTCCCCTCTCCCTACAAACATGAAAAGCTTTTATTATCCATCCCAACCCAAACTGGCTAACTGCAATACTTAAGTAGCCTGAGAAGTGACACAATTCTATTTTCACTGTTAAAAGATTACAATAAATAAACAGTACAACACGAAAAGGTGCAGTATTACATTATCACATGCAATTTGACAAGAGAGTAAATGATACCTTATAAATCAGCAAAGCATCAATCTGGCTTCAGTGTACCAAGCAAAGTATTCAGTTTTTTTAAAAGAAAACAACATTTTCTGAGATTAGGGATCAGAGGATTAGTTGTAAGATTACAGCAAGAAAGCACATTTGAGAACTCCACAAGATTAATAACAGATTGGACAATCAAATTAGTGCAGTGCAAAGTAATTCCAAATCAAGATCAAATTTGGCACATGAGAAGATTCTGTTCATTGGAATTTGGGTGTTTTAGGATGTCCAAACAAAGCAGTTTCCTTTGGATTAGGTCAGGCAGGAAAGCTGAATTTGGGCAGAGGCAGTTTGTGCAGCACAACTCGATGGCACAGGCAGCTGCTGACTACACAGAGGGTTGAGATCCTACCAAAGCAGTGAAAAACTGAGCATCTGCATCAGGGTTTCACCCACATCCTGACACTAGCAAGGCTGAAGGATTACATTTTCAGCAGTCAGGTGAGCCCATTTTTGGACTTGTTACTGTGGATGCAAATGTGTGTCCAAATGTGAATGCAGGGCTTCCTTCCAGCCTCTTGTGCAAGGCAAACTGGGAACTGGAGACAAATCCTGCAACACCTCAGCTGAAATGTGAAGCCACAACCTAAAGATTACTCTTGTACAATCTTTTGGTGAGCATTACCACCACAATTATGACAAATAGATTTTAGCTGGGTGTTTATACTTTGTATTTAATTGTCTTTTTGAACTACATCAAATAATAGTCTTCATATTCCATTCATTTCACCGCTCTCTAAAGAGCATGAGATCATTTTGGGCATCAAAGCCCAGCTGCCCAAGTAATTCAGAAGCAGTTGGCTGAGCATTAATTGAATTTATTGTGCCACTGTACTATCAGAGAGGCACAGAGGCACCTATTCCATGGCTACAGCAATCACTCCCAACATGGGAATGCCCAGCTCTGGCTCTCCTGATCAGTTCAGCTCCTGCAGTGCTCACTTCTCACCCCCAACTCACTCATAACAGGTGATCAACTGATTTCCCTGCAAATGCTCCCTGCTGCCTTTTCCTTTGAGGAGACAGCAGGGGAGCCCCGGATGCTCCCGAGCGCCGACCGCGCCTCAGGGCGACGGAGCTGGAGCGCAAGCACAGCGCAGGGAGCTCCCCCAGCCTGGGCTGGCCTACAAACTGCACAGGGGGTGGTGGTTCTTGCTGCATTCTTAAGTTACCTCTGGGCAAATGCTGAGGGAACATTCTGAGGCTCATCATACCCATATTGACCCAGACGTTGGACTGCTGGGTGCGCGTGGCCGGCTGCTGCCGCAGGAACAGCAGGTACCGAGGGAACAGCTCCAGCTCTGGCACGTTGGTCTTGCTGTTCTTGATCACCTGCAAAACACGTGTGGAACGTTTTAGAGACTCACCTTGCACGTGTTGGGGGAATAGCAATAGGAACAGGAGTGATTCGGTCATTAAAAAGTGATTAAATTGTTAAAAAGCCAAATTCTTTTATGAGGAGACAAAAAAATCCAAACTTCTCGTGGGGTTTTAGGCAAATATCCCCAGGAATAATAATTTCCTGATTCCTAAGCACTTTTTGGAGCTTATTAGCTGCAGGTTGTCAAAAGCAAACACCTTATTTAGTGCAGCATCACTCTCTGCACCACACCATGGAAAGAATATTTTTGTAATTCCTGGAATATATGTGAATCCACAATGAACCTCATTAATTCCACTCAGTGTGTAATACTTCCACACAAAAGTTTCACAGCTGTTGAAAGACCTGACAAATCCAGGATCAGACATTTGGTTTGAACTTTGTGAACCACACGATTGACATAAAACCTTCATACTGTACAAACAGGCTGCAACCCACTTCTGTTGCATTTTGCTGTGTTGACAGAAAAAGCTGAAATTACCCCAAAACATATTTTGCAGCTTTTCAGCCACCATTGCTACAAAGATTTTGCCATTTAGATCTGTCCAAATATACAACCAGAAATGGAAGGACTGTTCAGTCTTTTTGTCACCACGTGAAGCAGAAGAAAACAGCTCAAGCTGTGAGAAGGAACGTACCACACTGAAGTGCCACAGTATTCAGCTTCAGCTACAACAAAAACAATGGTGATGACATTTTCTGAGGGGAAAAAAGCACATTACTTTGTGTATAAAGTGATGTGGCCTTTTCTGGATCATGAAAGGTGTTTGTTTCCATGGAGAATGTGTGGGAGGAGGTAAGAAGCCAGTGATTTTTCCCTGCAAAATAATTGTCTGCACTAGAGCCAACAGACCAAATTGTCAAAAATATAGAGATAATCCTCCTTCCATCTGTGACACTGCCTGTTTGTGACACCAACCACCAAAAACCTATTGCCACCAGCACAAAAATCCCCTCATATCCTTTTTTAAAGTGCATCTCCTACAAGGGACTACCTGAACCTGACACAGAACAAACCAACCACTCTGGAATAAATACACTCAAGAGAAATGGAAGAAAAAGTTGCCAGTGTTTCCAAGTGAGCACACTCCTGCAGCTCCAGCTCCCAGGTGCTCCTGAGCAGCCGTTCTGCCAGAGGAGAGTCCTGGCCTGCTCTCTTTCCTGGCCTCAGCTATTGCCAGCTGCTTTTGAGCTCTTCCCCCAGCTCTGCACATTGTGTTTCTGTCAGGCTGAACCTGAAGGAGGAATTGTTGCCTTCCCCCCACTTCATGAAATTGTCAGAGAGAAGGAACAGGTTTTCAGAGCTGCAGGTGTGCCACTTTTATTTTATAGCTTTTAAACCATATCTCAGCCTTAGAGGTGGGAGTTTTGATGCCAAGCCTTTCAGCTGACCTCAGGTTTAGTTTTGTGTGCTTCAGCAAACAGCAGCAGCTGAGCAGCACCTCTGCCCTGCTGCCAGAGCCCCTGGGATTGTGCTGCACACCTCCTGCTGAACAGCCACAACTTTCCACCCCGGGCCAGCCTGGGTGGCAAGCACATTTCTCTCTCTCTCAGGATTTTTATAAAGGTGCACAGAGAGAAGTGAAAGAGAAAACAATTTCTACTTCTGCTCCTTGTTTTATTCTTGTGGAATGTGTTTGGAGATTGTTTACCTAGAGTGAATGCCTGGTTGGATCACGGTGGATTGTTTGGCCTGATGGCCAATCGGATCCACCAGTGTCTGGACTCTGGAGAACAGGGTCACGAGTGGTGAGTGAGTTTGATAGTTAGAGAGAGTAGCATGTAGTTTTTAGTATCCTCTTTTATATAGTATATTAATGTATCATAGCATAATTATAATAAAGAAATCATTCAGCCTTCTGAAATAAGTCAGACATCATCATTCTTCCCATTGGGTTCGCTGACATCTACAACAAGCCTGGAGCCTGCTTTTCCCCAGTTTGCTCTTCCAGACACAGGGTGAAGTGGGAGATGACTGTAAGAGGTTACCTCGTGCCACTGGACAAATCTGGTTGTTAAAAAGGGTCTAAAATCACAACTCACCGGCCTGGGCAAGGACAGGTTTGCTCCATACCAGTGGTAAAGTGCTCTCCAAACTGGTTCTGGCACCATGACATAGTCCTTTCCTTCCACCAGCTGTGGAGATCTCTTCAACCTTCCACCCTCCATAGTTAATGATGCAGCCTTAAAAAAAAAAAAAAAGGGTTTTGTCACATCTCAAGTGGAGAAATGAGTACATGGCCACAATGATTTTAGTTCATGAACACTCTTTAATTATTAAGAGACTTCTAAGTAACAATTAGCAGCTGCTTTTCACACTGAGAGGTGGTAGTTAAATGTAACAGTAATTAACGTTCAAGTCTCATTATTTACTGGTTCTCTAAGAGCTTGTGCAGTATAAAATTCATGTTTTGTTCTTGTGTCACCTACTCCAACAACTCTGAATAGAAAAATCCCATCTCTCAGCATTGCTCAGCATTGATGCTGCTGGTCTGTGTTCCGTGTTCTATTTGCACTCATACTGCAAAAACTATCAGTTTTGTTTTACTATATTGTTATGCAGCAGCAGTAAATTCATATTTAGATGGAAATGTTGAAGTGTTTGGTTATCAAAGTATTTTACATTTCATGCTGCAAGCTGTCTTTTCATAAATACCTTTCCAATTGTAAGAATATTTTGAATGTTT
The DNA here is from genome assembly GCF_031753505.1 of Anomalospiza imberbis. NCBI lineage: Eukaryota > Metazoa > Chordata > Aves > Passeriformes > Viduidae > Anomalospiza > Anomalospiza imberbis. The sequence goes on along the minus strand of NC_089700.1, from coordinate 9,473,653 downwards.
CTTTTCTCACAAAACACAAGGGAGCTGTAGAAGCAGAACTACCATTTTTCCCTCTTAGAATATGAGTAAGAAAACTAAATTTTGCTGTATGACAGAGCAGCACTGATCCAGAATAAAGCTAAAAAAAATAACCAGCATAAAAAAGAGAGCTAAGAGATGCTTTTCCTCTATTGCCATGCCTTGGCTGCCTTTACCTTGACTGGCTCCTGGGTCACCAGGGGCTGGTTATCAATAGCTCCTGGTTTCTGGGGGTTCAGCTGCAGCAGAGCATTCCCACTGGATCCAAGGAAACACTGGTTGTTGTTGTCTGAAGTGTTGTGCTGCCTTGCAAAGCTCACCTCAGAGCCTGGGGTGCCAGGGTACAGAGTATCTGAGCACACAGCAGGAGAAAAAACAGAAATAATTCAGTTCCTGATCCCATAAACCACAAAGGAATGAGTTCTTGTATCCTTGCTTTAAAAAATAGCAAGTTTGCTGCCCTGCATCCTGCAGTGAAACATGCAACTCTTCCACCTCCAGAGGGATCAATCTGTTGTCTCTCAGAAAGGATTTATGATTTTATAGCATATTTTATCTATTTTACATCATGACTACACAAACACAGCTCTGAAACAGCCTAACCAGCTTTGCATGAGCAAATGTGGTGAGCATTTTGTTATCTGGATGTCTGAATATCAAACTCCTAAAAACTCATATACAGAACTGAAGATATATCCAATAATGCCTTGTTTTATTTTTCCTTGAAAAGGCAAGTGGTTTTATTCTTATAGAAGCTGCTTTGGTCATGCAGAACTAAATGGAAATTTCAATTAAAATAAAAATAAAAAGAAAGAACCCTTGTCTCTCTACCCTTTGTTTCTCCCAACCCCTATACCCAAAAACATCACAATAATTTACCTAATTTCAATTTAAGTTATGATTTTAAAATATCAGATGCAACCTCCAGCTGCCTTACAAGAAAAAAAATCTCCAATTCTCACAAGAACTCCTTGAAAATCAGGACTAAAATCTCTTCTTTCACAAAGATGGCTCTTAGGAGCTGCACAAACTCATCCAAATTTAAATTACATGCCCTCTAAAAGTACAACTGTGCTTTTCCTCATGGTTTTTTGCTGTTTCTTCCCTCCATTGCATGGCAGAGTATAGGATCAACCAGCTTAAAACAACTTAATGTGAAAGTGGGGAAAAAAAATCCACTCAGAAAATAAACCACAGGACAAAAAAATACCTTGAAAATAATTCTGGAAATGAATCCCAGCATAATAGATGAGCTGTTGTTAAACAAGAATTGGTGTTTAGCCACCACAGACTAAAAAAATCCTTAAAAAATCCTAAAAAAATCCTTAAAAAAATCCTTACAAATATCTTTACAAATATCCTTACAAATCCTTTAAAAATACTAAAAATCCTTTAAAAATCCTAAAAAATCCTTTAAAAAATCCTTTAAAAATTCCTGCAAAAGTCCTTACAAATTCTAAAAAAATCCTAAAAATCCCTAAAAAATCCTTTAAAAAATCCTTAAAAAAACCCTCAAAAAATCCTAAAAAAAATCCTTTAAAAATCCTTAAAAATCCTAAAAAAATCCTACAAAAATCCTTACAAAAATCCTTATAAATTCTAAAAAATACTAAAAATCCTTAAAAAATCCTTAAAAAAATCCTTAAAAAAATCCTTAAAAAAATCCTTTGAAAAATCCTTACAAATTCTAAAAAAATACTAAAAATACTAAAAATCCTAAAAAAAATCCTTAAAAAAATCCTTTAAAAAAACCCCCAAAAAACCTCAAAAAATCCTAAAAAAACCCTTAAAAAACCTTACAAAAAACCTTATAAAGAACCTTACAAAGAACCTTACAAAGAACCTTACAAAGAACCTTACAAAGAACCTTACAAAGAACCTTACAAAGAACCTTACAAAGAACCTTACAAAGAACCTTACAAAGAACCTTACAAATTCTAAAAAAACCACTAAAAATCCTAAAAAAATCCTTTAAAAAAATCCTTAAAAAGCCCCCAAAAAAAACCCCTCAAAAAATCCTAAAAAAAAACCTTAAAAAAATCCTTACAAATTCTAAAAAAACCACTAAAAATCCTAAAAAAATCCTTTAAAAAACCCTTAAAAAACCCTAAAAAATCCTAAAAAAACTCCTAAAAAAACCCAAAAAACCCAAAAAATCCTAAAAAAAAAAACAAACCAAAAAATCCTGAAAAAATCCCTAAAAAAACCCTAAAAGCCCTGCGATCCAAGCTATGTGTCTGGCTGGAGGGGTCCATGCAGTGTGCAGTTTTCCCAAAAGCTGTTCTACATGAAACCTCCAAGGAAATAAGATGCTTACTGCTGCTGCTGGACTCTGAGGCTTCTGAGGCAGTGGAAATATTATCTGAAAACTTTTCTTCTGGCGCACTGAAGCCATTAAGACCTCCCATTTTGTCTTCTCCCTGTTCTGGGGTATGGGCTGCAGCAGCTACCAGGGGATTCTTACCTCCACTCAAGACAGATGAAGGCTCTAGCACAACTGGGTTTGCATCCTAGAGGTGGGAAGAAAGAGAAAAGTTAATTATGAGCCAAGATCAAAGACGTGTCAGTCAAACCAGCCACCAAAAATTCACAGCTCTGTGATTGCTTTTGCACATCATAGAACTTGAAGGAAAAATGCTTTCGACGTGTACAAATAAAAAAAAATCAGCAGAAATCAACTCCCAAAGGTGTTAAAATAATCAAATAAAGCATCCTGCACAGAGTCAGAATTCCAAAATTATCTTCCCTACCTAGATACATAAAAATATACCTGGTTTTAATCAGCTGTAATTACAGACTGTAAATATTTGAAGACTTGAAGTTCATATGGTTAAATGAGAAGAGCAAGCACAACAACAAAAACCACATTTTTCCCTCAAACCTGCAGCATTTTCTCAGCAATTCTGGTGGTTTTTGATTTCTGCTTGAGAAGTGCAGTGAGAAATGGCCTTGTGCCATTATGCAAAGGATTAGGGATAAAATCCTGCGCACATCTGAGCACTCACACCAGGGTAAGGATCAAATTACCTGGCATTTCTGGCATTTAAACCCTCATTTGGCCAATTCATTGTGCACAAAGAATGATGGTCATTACAAGGTTAGTTTTCTGAGTACTTTCAGCTATTTGTTTTTATAAAACAAATCAAGTACTTATATGATTACTTATGAGGGCATAAAAACTCTTTTGCTAGCTTTATTTCACTTGTTTAGCCTGTCAATAATATGTATCTCCAATTACATTTTATTAAACATTCTGTGTTTTGTACAATTCACTGGTGCTTTAGCTTAAATATTTTAATTAAAGGGTATTAAAGACCACCCTGTATCTAAAAGGTTTTAGTACAACTCCTTTGCTTGGGTATTAGACTACTTTTTGCCATTGCCTCTAAAGCAAATTAGAGCAATTTCCTCCTTTGTCTAGAAAATTCAGAGTGTATTTGTGGCCCAAGCCAAGTCAAACCCAAAGCGGGCAGCTTTATTATCAGATGGATCAGAAAATGTGAAATAAATGCTCCTGTGAGCATGGTTTTTATTCAAAAATAATCTTAATAAGCAGGAATGATGAAAGAGATGAGAATTTAATGAAATTACAGTGCAAAGCTCCCCACATAACAATGATTCAGCAGAACAATTCTTTTCCACCAAGAGACAGGAGATGCTCAATTCAGCATCACTGCTTCAGCAGTCACTTCCTCCACACTGTTTTTCCATCAACACACTCAGAAAGACAAGAAATAGCTTCTTCAGTATAGATTATTATTATTATTATTATTCTACTTACATATTTGACATATTCTTTCCACTGGTGCCACCAGGGCATAGCAATGAGAAACCAGTTGTGCCCTGGCTGGAGGCCATACCTGCTCTCTCTTTCCAACCAGCCTCTGCACACAGAGAATGGGAATTTTTAGCTCAAACAGGGAATTTCCAGGTCTTTTGAAAATACTCAAAGGTGGATCTGAAAGCCATTTAAGCTTCTGAGCAAGGCACGCACCTAATAATCTGTCCTTCCTCCTCTGGGGTGGCAGGTCGCAGTCCCAAAACTATGTGACACACCTGGAAAAAGAAATAAATTCTTATTAACGGGCAAATAAAAGCGAATAAACAACTCGGATGAGACTTTCCATCATTTAATAATGGAGCAAGATTACTTATAATTGAATAAATCACTAATAAAAAAGTCTTTTGAGCTGCAAGATTCCCAGCTTGTTCCCACTGTTAAGATAAAAGCACCAAGAATGTCAAATGCCCCAAGACAAACACTGAGGTGAAGAGCAAAGCAGTTTCCATTATTTTCAGGCTGTGACAGATGCCAGGACTGCAGTGGATCAGATACACAAATGAGGATGTGCGGGTGTGCTGGGGAGAGGGAATGAGGAACTGGGAGAGTGCAAGGGGTTGGAAGAGGATGAACTGAAAGTTGAAAAGAACTGAAATGGAAAAAACCGGGAATGAGTGGTTCTAGATGGGATTGAAGGGGAAGCAAGCACTGGAGAGGCTGAGGGAGAAGTTCAAAGCAGAGCAACCCACCCAAACCACAGCCAAAACCACTCTGCAAAGTGCAGGGCATTCTCTGGATGTCTGGTGCTATTCTTCTTTCTCTTTTTTAAATTTAGTTTTGACCTGAACTCGAAGGACAAGGCCCCATCTCCTGGGCAGCTGCCTGGCCCGGGCGGGGCGTTATTCCCAGTACAAACCAGTGTCAGCTGGCTCCTGTTGCACTCCCCTCCCAGTAAGGCTGGACAGGAGGAGAGGAGGGAAGGGCTCCTCAGGAACCTGCCAGGAGCAGGGCAGCTCTCGACCCTCCCGGATGGTTTTGCTGCTCCCCCCATGATTTACAGCCTTCTCCTTCTGTCTCTTTTGAGGCTATCAATTTGTATCTCAGCTGGAGATTTCTAATCACTGCTAAGATGTCTTATTTAAATTTATATCACAGTGAGAGAGACCATTTCACATTTTGAATGAAACAAAGGCCATTAGCCAGGGGGGAGCAACAGATTTTTCAGCACACACAACACAGCTGGGTCTGGTGTTTCTTTCTAAATTTGTGTAGCTAAAATGACATTCTTCAGATAAACCAACCCCTCTGCAAACAAACCCATTTGTTGACAGGCTTTCCACTCAGAATATTTGGCTTTTCTGTCTGCAGATGAGGCACATGACACCTCAAATAAATGCCCAGATAAATCAATAGCAGACACTGTCCTGTGCTTTACAATATAATGTTATCAAAAAAAAAAAAATTGAAATTAAAATCTAAAATGAAAACATAGCAGCTATGCCAGGAGGAAAAAACCATTGTAAATGAGACTTCCAATGAGCAATGTGCAACATTGGTGATGTGTAATCAGCATTAAGACAGATTTATTACATCTTCATTCATTCTTTGTCAAGATTGCAGGGACATTTGTTAGATCATCAATATTTAGTTATGAGGGGATATTTGATGCCAGACAGGCCAAAAATTAAGACAGCCCTTCTGGAGAAGGCTGCAACTTCAGCAAACTTGATGTAATTGGAGGTAAAATGAATCTGAAGAACTTTCTGGTGTTATTCTTTCCAGCTGTGGTGTAGCTGGTGGCCTCAGGATACTCTCACCCAGTCACCCTGGAGCTCTTGGGAAAGTATAATTCAAAATGCAATTTATAAAGTAGTCACAGGCCAATTATTATTATTATTTAAACTCCAAGTATCAGCCTCAAAGGAAAACAGGTAAGGAACAAGCTGCAGTGGATGAAAATACTCTTTAGGGTTATTTTCTGCACAAAGCGAGCCAGAGCTAAAATATGGCTTTCAAGGATTTAGAAAAATCCAATTCAAGCTCAATTAAAACCCAATTCAGCACATACTTAATCCTCAGCTTCTGCAAGTGAACAGTGATAGGATATCCCAGCTTTCCAGGACTGCTTCATTAAGGAAGCAATGAGAGGCACCTTAGAGGGCCTTAACAGAAAATGTAAAGGGAAACTCGCTGTAAAATGAAAAATGAAAGAATTTGGGATTATTTTTCTCATTCCCTGGGTTACTTTCTTGGCAAAGATTTGCCACAAAAATAATTTCAAACACAGCCTTTGTCTAATGGAAAGCATAATTGCTGATGCAGCCCAAATTTCATCTTCTGAACAGTGCCCCAGGTTCTCTTGAACAGATGAGGCTTTGGGCACGTCCATGCACTGCAAGAACAACAATCAAAGACAGAATCATTCTGCCAAGGCAGCCCAGAGCTGCAAAGCCACATCCCCTCCTGTGCACACAAATGCTGATGCTGCACTTCATGGCCATGCAGAAAGCTCAGCAGTTAATTACTGTAAATTACAACCTTAGATTTCCCCTAAACATACCTGAAAAAGCAGATTTAAAAATTCATTGGCAAGAGCACTCTTCACACTCCATATCTGGTAGTCCTCCAGAGTAAGGTGTCCAAGCTGGAAGGGAGGAGAAGGAAAGGGAAGGGAAAAACCATCAAAACATGAACCTGGTTCTGGTAAAATGCTCATTACCCGTCTCATGCAAGGCAGGACAAAACCGGGGAATTGATACAAATTGGCATCCACCACTATTTAAATAAAATGTGAACCAGTAAAAGAAAACAATTCCAGTTCTAGCATAGCACAGGCAGCCTAGAGAGCTGAAGAGCTCAGAGTACAGAGGGTGAGCAGTGCCCAGTGTGGAACCTCTCCATCACTCCCACCCAGTGTCCATCACCTGCACCCCTCACACACCCACATCCTCCTCCGAGGGCTGGAAAACCAGTTTGGGTCAGCAGGCCCTTGTGATCCCACCTAACAACACAAATCCCATTAATTCCCATCAGCTGCCAAGCCACAGGGGTCTACCACTGACCATGTCAGAGGGATCTCCGACTCAGTGAAGGGATCAATCTGGTGTTTTTATCTGGCACTGTAATTCAGAGCCAATTTCACAGCACTGGCTGTTACCCTGCCTCTCCTTACAGACCATTTTCTCCAGAGTTAACCCAGGTCAAAGCTAACACATGAAAAGAGGTTAAATAATTTATGTAATTACTGCACCATCAGCTCTTTCCAGCACTACACTGACGATGCCACTAAAAAATTATTCTGAAGATTGAAGTCTTCTTTTTTAACTCTTTGTGCAACCAGGACTGCTGGACACTTGCTTATAAATTACAATAAAAGCCTCAAAGGATGAAACAGAGAGAAGCCACAATTTCCACTGCTTTGGCAATTAAAGAATTACAATAAAGTATTTGCCCACCACTTTGTGAGAGTGCAAGCAGGCAAGACAACTATTCACACATGTAATTAAGCATTTCTAGACATTCTTTATAGTTTTTCATAAATTATTTATCATTTCCAGACACTCCTCCCAATTAGTGAAGCAAAGGATCAAATAATGGAAGCAACTTCAACAATATTTTTTGTGGGTATCTCCAAATCTCCTATTTCCAAAGAGCAAGGAGGGGAATTACAGATAATTACAGATTTACACCCAGCTACACTTAAAGCACAATATAAACTACCAGGACTTTCTGCTGTGTCATGACAGATGCTTCCACAGGAGGATAATGTGTCTTGACACAGCATAAAATATAAGATAAACTTCTGCACTCTCTCTCAAGATCAATTTTAACAGGAATCAAAGAACAGTTTCCCCAGAACAGAAGTCAGGCATCAGGTTTAAAACCGGTGTTTGCAAGCAGAGCTTTGCAAACAGTGCAGGCTTCCAATTAATTTCATCTGGTTATGCATTTTGGGGTTAGCTTCATGTATTAAAATGGCTTATAAAATTCAAACACATTCTTTCTTTCACAGAACATCGTGGTAAATTTTAATGGAAAACTGACATTTCTTGGAAAAGATCCTTTTATTGACACATCTCTGTTCTAAAGAAAGCACTTCCTTATAAATAAACTGAAGATACTGTGGTATAAAAATGACAAAGAAAGAACAGCAAATTCCTACCTTTGTGTTATCATGCACATGTAAAATATCTTCCACAATTTCAGACAAACCCATGTCCAACTCCTTCAACAAAAGGATTAGAAATCAGAGTTAAAGTCTCCCAGCAGGATGTGCTCAGAATAAAAATAAAACTGCAAGAGATGCTGGAAACTCTCAGTAATTCAAACCAAGGGCTCCCAGACAGACAAAGTGTGCTTTTGTACCTATCTTTATATGAAAAAACACACATTATAGACAAACCACTGAGCTTTGGGCAGGTCAGAACACACATTTAACCCAAACCCTGGGATTTGGACAGGTCAGAACACACATTCTAACCCAACCTTAGGATTTGGACAGATCAGAATACACATTTAACCCAAACCCTGGGATTTGGACAGGTCAGAATACACATTTAACCAAACCCTGGGATTTGGACTGGTCAGAACACACATTCTAACCCAACCTTAGGATTTGGACAGATCAGAATACACATTTAACCCAAACCTTGGGATTTGGACAGGTCAGAATACACATTCTAACCCAGCCTTGGGATTTGGGCAGGTGACAGCTCTGCAAGGCAAGGGACAGCCACCTGGCCCCCTCCCAGCTGAGGGGCTCAGGGGAGCCTGTACCTCACTGATCCCCACCCAAAGAAGATGCACATTCCTCCTTTGGAAGGATGGCTCAGGAAACAGAAGGAAACCAACCCCCAGACACCACTCACAGGTATTTTGTCTGTCCTGTTGTCTTTCCAGACCTCTAAAAGTGCCACCACCATGTCCTTGAGCTCGGTGCGAGACAAGACCCCGTCACGGTCCACGTCAAACACCTTGAAGCAAACTGAGGGAAAAGAGAATGACTTTGCTGTCAGAACCATTCCACAACTCTTCTTTCTTTATTCCTTGCAGCCCCTGAGCAGCTGATTCTGTGCTGACAGTTCTGAAGGGGGGGATGCACGTGTGGAGGTGAGGAAATGGAGCAGCTGTGTTTAATAAACTCAAATCCACATCCTTGCAATCCCTCTGCTGTGCTTGCTGATGGGACCTAGCAGGGAACATATGTGCAGCCAGAAATTTCCAGGGAATTACAGCTTGGAAGTTGCAACAATGTGGTTTTGGAGAAGTAGGGAACAAAAAGTGTTTCAAAACACAGGAACCTTGCAGGGAGCCAGCTGGGAACTGGGCAGTGAAAAGCCACAACATGCTATTTACCACAAGACAATCAAATAGGACATTTGTTTTCTATTATAGATAATGAGTAGCTAAGTGTTTGCACTTTCTATATTGAGATACACATTTCTGCCTCAAAATGCAGAACACTGAAAAAATAACTTCTGAAATGTAGTTTTTCCCAGTTAGATAATTTACATGGAACTACTGATAAGCTGCAAAATATATGAAATTAGGTTTAATCATCCTTTATAAAAGGAAACCTTGATATTTAAAATTCCTCTGTTTTTTTTTTTAACTTTTAAAGTCACTTTTCACAGACTTGTTCAGTGGGAAAAGAATCTCAAAAGGTGAAAAACAACTAAACCTCATTGTTCAAACTGAAAAACCGCTCCCAAATTAACAGTTAAATTTTGCATACTTACACTTCTGTCTCTCTGCCAAGGGTCCCCTGCAACATGCTGAGAGCCCACAGGAAATTTCTTTAAAATCTATGTGATTGTCTCGGTTTTCATCAAAAGCATTAAACAAACCTGCAAACCACAAAAGCATCTCCTGTTACAGCACCTGGGAGGCACCCTGCACCTCCACGAGGGGTTCACGGGGAACGTGGGCAAGCAGAACTACAAACACTTGTCATTTATTCTCATTAAGTGTAATAAAGGTAATTAAGCACTACTAAGACCATTTAAAGGTGAATTAGATGTCTCAGGCATGGCTGATCCAGCCAGGGGTGGGGAGGGAATGAAGAATTCTGAACAGCTGCCTGGTCCTCACACCCTCCCTGTAATGACGGATTTAGAGTGGAGCTGAACCTGTATGGCCAGACCTTCCAACGTGCCTGGCAGAAATTCCTGTGCAAATCACTGAATTGCACTGCAAATTTGGCCCTGAGCTAAGAGCTGTAGCCACCAGCCTTCAAAGCATTTAAGAGTTCAAATAATTCAGCATTATTTATCCCATAACTTATTTTTTTTTTAGCAACAATGACTCCACAGAAGGCAAAGAATGACCAGAAACCATTCAAGTTTCCCCCCAGCAGCTGTGTAAGTTTAAATCACTTAGGAAAAAAAGGATGTGAGGATCTATCCCTAGAGAACTGGACATAAATTCTGATTTTTTACCACTGCAGATGACTTTCCCATTTGTTACTTACTGCTGCCACTCATCAGTAAAGCCAAGCTTTTGGTAATAAAACAATTGTCACCCCAGGACTGCAGAGTGCAAGTGGAATGTCCCTGAATGTCCCCATGTCATGCAGCAAGTGGCAATTGGACAACTCCAGTTATTACCAGAGTGACTTCAACTGGACAGACCTGTTTGGTTGTCAGTAGAAATAACAACCTACAAATCTCCCGAGTCTCCTGAATAAAATCTTCCTTAATTTACTCTGTTAGGGAGGAGTGTTTCATTGGCTGCATGATACAACAGCTGACTTGCACACTGAGGTGTCATGCAGTAGATGAAACTCCCATTTGTCAGTTTAAAAATGCTTGGTTTTCCCTCATTTAGGGCCAGCAGTTTATTTTATCTTTACAGAATCTTAAGAAAAAAATTACTAACAACTACAGGGCAACTTCTACATAAGATCTGATGTATTTCCTGCCAACTGATAACAAAGCAACAAAGAACTCCAGATTTCCCAACAAACAGAGATTTTCCAGAACTCAGTGAATTATTCTGTCCCTCAAGCTGAGAGGACACTTCAGAACAGACACTGTCAAAGCCATGGCAGCTGGAAGGCAGCAGAGGTTCCTCCCTGCTCTCCCTCCATACCTTCACTCAGGGACTGATGGATTGGGGGGGACACTAAGGGGGCAAATGTCTCCAAATCAAAGCGCCCGGTCCTCGACTGAGCCTTCAGCAGCCAGTATCGCTTCTCCAGGTCGATGATGTCGGATTCTTCCACTGCAGAACCAACAGAAAGAAACCCAAATTACCTCCTTTGGCCACAGAATCTCCTCACCTCTTCGCCATCGAGGAGTTCACCATCAATAACATCATCACAAGTGTGTAGAAACCCAGAAATTAACTTTTCCCACTGTTAGAGCCTCCTCATTTTTCACTTATTCCTGCTTGGTGATTTGAACAGGCATCTTGTATGTGCAGTGTCTTTTTTTCCCAGGGTATTCAGTATTAAAATCCTCAATAAAGATGTGAAGTAGCATTAAAAAAAAAATAAAACCCCAGATCTTTTATGAAAAATAATTATGTAGCACTTGGCTGCCCTTAAAAAACTCCTATTTGAAATTTTTAGCTTTTTTATACAGTAATAAGGCTAAATTTTAATGTGACATTTAAATGTTGTCTCTCAGCATCCATTTTTTTTCCAAATATAAAATAGTTTGCTTCACTTCATTATTTATACTATAGAATTATTTATAATTATTTAATTTACAGTAAACACTGGGGAATGGTCACACAAACCTACAATGCAGAGGAACTTAGTAGGCAATTTAAAAAGGGGGAAAAAACCCAACCCCAAGAAATAAAACAAGGTGCAAGGATGGATAAAAATAGCCAGAGGAAGAACTTGTGTTTTCCTTCAAAACATTCTATACAAATGCTCTCTTTATGTTTTATCCTTGAAATTAAATATATATATATATATACATAAAAAAACCAAGATTAAATTTCTGCCAACAATACTTTTAACCTTTTTACATATGCAAGTGTGTCACAACAGTGCTTTAGGTCAGTGCCAATTAATTGGCTCTCAAATAGATCTGTAATGACAAAGCTGTCTATATTAAGAAGCACTACGTGTGATCTCATTCCCAGATGGTTCTGAGCCTTTAAATCCATGCCAGTTTTCTAATAGGTTTAACTTGAGCTATTTGGCCTGGTTTAGTCCACAGAAACAATAATAATCCTGTGAGGCTTAAGAACTGAAGGGATCCACCTAAAAAGTTGTGTCAAATTGAAATTTTATTGATTTCTTTGCCCGTTTCTCTCATTAGTAGCAGTAATTTACTTAAAATAGTAACTTAGGTAACCTGCAGTGAGTATGAAGTAGTTGTAACTGCCCAGCAGGAGCATCATATGATGCACCAAAACTTACACAACCCTCACCCTCAGCAGCAGAGAGAGTGGAGAAATCTCAATAAAATATCTGGAGCCGGGGGAGTGGAAAGGGTTTGCATGTTCCTGTAAGGTGTTTTTAGACAGCCCAGCTGGAGAAGTGACATCAGTGACAAGTGTCCCTTTCCTGTGTGCCTTCAGAGCAGTGGCAGAGGTGACAACCCCAGCCCTGCCTCCCCCAGTTCCTCAGGGCATCACTCCCAGCTCCTGGGCATGCACACAGGGAGAGAAGAGCTGATCCAGAAGAAAAACTCATTTCATTGCTCCTCTCCTCTCCTTCCCAGATGGATCAATCCCCTGATCTGTTTGACCATGCCCTGGCTCTTGGCTGGGGTGCAATCACAAAGTTATTTGGGTTGGAAGGGAGCTTTAAAGGTCACCCCGGCCTCCTCCACGGACACCTTCCACTGGATCAGGTTGCTCCAGCCAACCTGGCCTGGAATGTTTCCATGGATGAGGAATCCACCACCTCATCACAAAAACTTTCTCCCTCACATCCTCTCTCAGTTTAAACCCATTAGCCCATGTCCTGTCACCTACTGAAAGTCTGTCCCCAATACACGAGGAAGCAGCAACCCGAACTTATGAAGGAATATTATTCTACTAGAAATCAAGAAAGAGGAATAGAGGAGTTATTTCTTTAAAGATCAGCACACAGAAATATCACAGATGTGAGGAGAATCCCAGGGCTCTTCCCCTTCCCAACCAATGGGAGAGGGGAGGTTGTGCTGCCATTTACAGGAATTCCACTTCCACATTACTGCTCTCATTAGCAAACACAAAAGCATTATTTATGTCCTCTTGTGCATGACCATGTAAATCACTTTGCTTCCTTTTAATCCACCTCTGTAAGGAGGAAGAATAACAAATGTGTGAGCTGCACTTCATTCTTCAAGTGATGCAACACTGAGAATATTCAAAAGCCAGCAGGAAGTTCAAATCGTCCTCACTGAAGAGTAAATCTGCAGAAACCTTTCTCTGGCAGGTGCAATATTTATCTTTAGTAATTAAGAAGTGAAAGAATATTTTGCCAGAGAACCTCTCTCAAATATCTATAGTAGAAGTTAGTTGTATTCTGGTTTATTTTGCTTGTACTTCACAGATGTTTCTACAGGGGTAACTCCATTGTTTTATTATTTCAGCACAGAAAAGGTTATCAGAAAGCATCTTGTCTGTGTTTCTGTTCAGTGGTTGAACTGACATCCTGGTCACTTAGAGAATTTTCAAATAATCACCTTTAAAAGAACAGCTGATAAGTGTTAGCACAAGTGTTACATTCTTATTCTAGCCCAAATGCACTAATTTTCTGCACAAGAGCCAAGCACTTGAGAAAGTAAAACCACGTAGTAAATAACATTCTTAGCACTGATTAGCCTTACACAAATCAGGTTAACCACGAATAAAAATGTGACAAAAGAATATTTCTGATTCACAGCTATAACAAACTGCAGCCCAGTGCACCAGGATAAGTGGAGCAGCATTTCTTGGACTGCAGCACAGGGAAGTTCAACTGCAGCTGAGCAGCAGCTGTTGCATAATTTGGTTTCTCCAGACTAAGTTTTCACATAATCTTGTAAATCAGTCTCAGGATATGCAGTGCACCATCTATTCCTCCATGAGTGCAAATTAAAAAAATCTCTGGCAATTTATGATTATACACATAATCATATTTGTAACTGAAGTTAAATGAAGCATGGGAAAGGCACACTACACTCAATACCCAAACATGTCACCGTGCATGACAAAGCACCACATTCCACAGAGCTTTTGTACAGATAAAAGATCTTTTCAAAATACCTACTTTTTTCTCTAATGTCTGTTCAAATCACATCAAACTGTAAACTGGGCTTTCACTCAGATTACTTAAAAGGATGTATTTTACATACATGATAAAGGCCAAAACCTCAGGACACACAGGCTTTCTAGGCCAAGTAATTATTCATTTTGGTAATGAAATACATGATTATTTGAGGTCACATGGACATGATGCACCTGAGAAATTTAAGCAGTTTACTACCACATGCTGATTTATGTCTCCCTCATCACTTGCCCATTAGAAATACAAAAATCAGATCTGTGAAATACAAAAATCAGAAATACAAAAATTTAGATCTGTGAAACTATGAATACTATTTTTTTTTGTTCCAATTCTCTAAGAATTAGACCAATATAATCAGAGGGATGATAATAAGTACAACTGAAGCACAGTCCTCTACTTGTAAAGGAAGAACAAATAAACATTTTCAATCAAAATATCATCTAAAACTGTAAAACTACTAAAAATGAGTTAAATTTAGAATGTTGATCAACAGCCAGGTACATGGCAGTGATAAACACTAAACCCCCATGTTACATTTTAATGCCATTCCCACAAAATGCCCCTCTAAAATATTCCATAGATACCAAGCCATGAATAATCTTCTGCTTTAGAAAACAGATTTAAAAGCATGTTTTCATTTCAGCCACTGCTTATTACAATTCTTTACACGACCAGAATTCCCCAAGTATTCCAGTATAGGAGCAAAGTTCAATATTTACCCACCTATGGGTACAATCCTCTCTGGCTCACAGCAGCAGAAACATACCATATTCCCAACATTTTACCAGACTGGGATTGCTTCCCTGCTCACCATGGCGTGCGCCAGGCAGCCCCCAGCCCGGGCTGGCAGGGAGGGCTCTTCATGGCCAGGCAGGAGCCCAAACTGACACCAACCACCGGTTCTCACTAAAAACTCTCCTTTGTGCCTGTCAAATTAACCCCCAGAAGACTCTGGGACTGAGAGCTGCTTTGCAAGACATAAAATAGCCCGGAACTAAGAGGATAACAAGTGGCAAAATACAGATTAAGTGACACCGAGGCTTTTACTTATTGGCTGGGCTGCTGTCAGACTTTCATCTTTGTGCTCTTCCTAATTAAAAACAAACACAGAGGGAAGGGAAGGCTAAAACCTCAGCCAAGAGAGATGCTTTGTGTGAGTGTGTGTGTCAGACACGGCCACCCAGGTGTTCATGCAGCAGAGTAAGGATTACCAGTGCCTCCAGGTGGGAACAGGGAGGTGTCAAGAGCACAGCACAGGAGCTCACACGTGGGAAAGGCAGCACAGAATGAACCCAGCCCTTCAAAGCAGCTTTCACAGAGCCAGAATCTCCAGGATTGTCTTCCAGTGCCTTCCACACATGCCCGTTGCCAGAGTGGGTGTCCCAGCTCCAGAAGCTGGATTTAACACCCAGCCTTTTCATGCCAGCACAGTGAAGGGATCCCCTCAGTGCACTTTGCTTTCAGGCTCCCATCTCATCCTCCCACAGAGCTGACAATCCCAGCTCTGGCACAACATTCCACAACGTTCAGCTTGGATTTCGTGCTGTTTCCAAACCTGCCTCTTCCATTTCAGCCACCCTGCCTGCTTACCCAGGGCTCCTCTCATTTACTGCACTAAACAGGGATAAATGTATATTCTAAAATAGGATTTTTTGTACTGATTGCAGTCATAACTGCACCTCGGTGGCTGAGAGCTGTCAGAAAGAACTGGGTGAATTCTTCTGACAACACAGGAGTCTCTTCCATTCAAAGGGGAATTTGGGTATTATTTAATGAGAGCTCAGTGACACAAGAACTGGGTGACAAAGAAGTACAAATTAAACATTCTGTCGGTTCAAAACCAGCAACCTGATGAACGGAATTATTTTCCCCATGGAAAAGGGCTGAAAACCTGAGTATCTAAGCCCATTGCATGACACTGAGTCACACCAAAATGACACATAAAAAAGGCAACCAGCACCTATGTTGCAGCAGAAAAAACATTTCCAGCTAAATGAAGGAAATCAATGAGGTGTCCCCTGAGTCAGTGTGACAGAAATGTGGGATTTACAGGCTCCACCACAGTGCTGTTCAATGTGATGGCTTCAAAAAAAAAAATATAGATTAAATGGATTTAAATGCATATCATACTAGAGAACGGAGAAAATCCAAACTACTGCCACTTGGTCGCTCCTCAGGTATAAGACAAATCCATACCCCTGAAACTGCTTTTTTTAGGAACAAAGGCCAGTTATTTTGGCAGCTTTCAAATAAAATTATTCATATTTCTGATTTAAGTGAAACGGAACAAAATTTGATTAAAAGCAGCAAGTGTGTGCAACTTCCTGTAACTTTAAAATTTCATTTCTAATTATGTGTTGAGAAATGTAATTAAAGTCATCTGCACACCAAAACAAATGCTATTTACAAATGAAAAATTAGTATTCCTTTGTTTCCCTGATAGCCTGGCTCATTAAGCAAATTTAAATGGAGTCACTGATGCCGTGCATGAAATGGGGGCTGTTTCTAAATCAAAGGGAATAACGCTCCCTATTTTTATCACTGCCATTTTTTATGGCTCTGACATATTGTCCAAGAAGTTGGATGGGAAGCAAGAGTGTGAGGTAAGGCTGGGGAGGGGGGTCTGGGGCTTGTGCCAGGAGATGCAGCAGGACTGAGAAATTCCTGACTGCACCAGGGAGAGGCACAAATTACTCTGCATTTTACAACAGAAGGAACTGGAAACCTTTCCCCCTTTCTCTGTATTATGGTGTATGCCTCAGTTTACCAAACATTATCTCACTTCCTGGTCCTTCCAAAGGCAACCATTCTCCCAGGAAAAATACTAAGAACAAGCCTTCAACAGCTCCCAGTGTTTTACACATTCAGCTGCGTTAAAAATACTTCTGTACTGAATTTCTTACTCTTTGCAGTGACCTGATTAGGCTGGAATTACTTCCAAGTGCTCAAGCACTTACATTTTCCTTAGCTTTGCATCTGTTGGATGAGATTCCTACACTGTTGCAAATCACAAGGGAATTCAGTAAAATTTCATTTTATCTAGAGGTCCAAACCGTAACTGTCACGTGAACTTTCCAATTCTGTGGACAATAACCACGTCACCTCCATGTATTTCTGGAATTCACTGAAAAGCTCAATCCCAGCTCTGACACGATGGTACCAGTGACAGGGATATCAAAACCGGAACTGAGAACAACAATAAATGTTAAATAAAATCTATTAAAACAGTAGCTGTTACATTTAAATTATTGTTTTTAATCCCAAACCTCAGTTTCAGTATAAATAAACTACCTGTGAAAAGCCCAGTAAAAACTGTTCTGAAAGTTTCAATTTCAAAGCGTGAAAAAGAGCAGATCTCAGTCTGACACAGGTCAAGATCCTCCCCAGAGCTGAACTCCAGAACACTCAGAGGGTTGGGGTTTTTTCACATTCCTCTTTCTCTACCTTGTCTGTGAGACCTCAGAATATTCCGTGATTTTCTGTAACCGCAATGTCTCCTTTCAGCCTTTCATGTAATGCAAATAAATTACCTGTTCATAAACTCCTGACTTCATTATGCATTTTCATTTCAGATGGCCAGAAAAGAGTTTGAGTGCCCATATTTAAAACCAAGAGGATAAAAAGGGTGTGTTGCTTTATTCAAGTAACTCACCCATGAGAGGATTAAATGCCACACTGACACGTGTGAGGAAAATCCACGAGAGCACATGAAACACAACCAGACTGCTCAGATCCCTGACACCTCCACAACCAACTCCCTCTTTCCAGGGATCCTCAGGGATGGAATGGATGTTTGCATTACACTGCTACATCAAGTGTCATTTATCAGCCTTTTGGTTTTGGATTTAATTTAAAAACCAGCTGTTCCTTCTTTTACGTTAACATAGACATAAGGAAGCACTTCTTCTCTGGAGACAATTCCTGAGGATGCTTCTCTTTAGTTAACTCTACCACATGCCAGGAATATTATTTATTTTACTGGAGAAGCAAATTAAGAGGTAACACTTATTTTTGAAGCAAATATTATTTTCTCAAGTCTCTCAGTAGTTTTACAACCCACTACAAAGACCAAAAATAAACCCAGTATTACCAGCCAGCCACTTCAGGAGATACTTTTTTTTTTAGCTTGCTTGGTAGCAAACTTCTACAGAAGTGTTGTAGCCTCAGCATTATTATCTCTTAAAAATAACAACCCAGTGTCCTTGTACACAACATTTTACATCCCAGCACAGAAAGCAGAGAACAGATGAGCTCAGAGAAGGAATTTCTCTCACTGAGCCCAACGTGGCAGAACAGGGAGACTCAATGAACAACAATTCTGCCTGTGAACGCTGGCAGGGTTTTGTTTTTTTTTTTTTTTAAGATGTGCAGGACAAGAAGCACCTTTACTCACAGTGTGTGACTCCAGCCAGGGTCTGGTAGAAGGTTGGGGTGTCACTGTCATCAGTGAGGGTCACATAAACCCCTCCTGAGAGCAGCCACCGCGAGAAGGTGAAAGCGTCTTTGTTGTGCAGCAGCCAAACCCTGAACTTCTCATAGTTCACCTTCTCACCCTGCAAGAAAAACCAGAAAATGGGAGCTGTTTTTCTCACTGCCAGTAAATAGGAACCATCCAGCTGCATGAACAAAAATTGGGACAATCTCCTAGAAAAATAAGTGCTAATGTAATTTTTCTGCTTGGAGCCATGCCTGTTTTTCCCTTTCCTTTTGAAACAGCAATGGGAGGGAAATTAACTTTAAGTTCTCTCTGCATTTCAGCCACCTACTCAGTGTAGCCTTTGGAAGCTCATTTACTCTGAACCTCAGGTGAAAGGGATGAAAAGAAAAATGGTTACTTGCAATTCAAAAGAGCAGAAGTTATTTTGATGAATTTAAATGTATCATTATAGATACCAGCTCTGCTGCACCAAAAAAACAGGTGCCATAAAATCATAAACATTCTGTTCTATCTGTGCAGGTATACAAACAACACAGAAAAATCAGATCTGGGAATAATTGATGCTGTGATTAATTACTGCAGGAACATGTGGACTTTTTTGCCTCTACTGACCAAAACCCACACTGGAGCATAAAAGTGAACATGACATTCCCAGGATCTCCTCACTCCCCGTCTCCTGGAGCTCCCTGTTCAGGAACACATAAAAACTACACATTCACACAATTCCAGTGCTGTTTAAACCATTTATTTGGATCCTTGCCAAGCTGTGGCCATGAAACCATAGGGATCAGCAGACTAATTTCTACAGGACCTACAAAACTACCTCAAATAAAAGCAAACCCATTATCAGTAGACAAACTCATTATATGGAGATTCTCATCTCCAGGGGAAATAAACAGGGGTCTGCAAAGTGGAAGAGGTTTCAAGTCATTGATTATTTAAACTCCCCTCATATCACAGACCATTAAACTTCACTGAATTACATCTCTACAGAATCCAACAATTTGCATTTGGCCACGGACTATCTGCAACTGCCAAGTGCAGAAAATTGAAAATTCACTATATTCCCTTTGCCAGGCTGCTCCAATGGTTCATCACCAGCACTGCTGAAACATTTGCTTCCTAGTCCCATTGCAGGGGGTTGTTTCAGTTCCAGATACTCATTCTTTTTATGCCTCTTTTTCTAGACTAAAGAATTTTATATTTTCATCCAACAAATCACAGACTGGTTTGGGATGGAAGGGACATTAAAGCCCAGCCAGTGTCACCATGGGCAGGGACACCTTCCACTGTCCCAGGCTGCTCCAAGCCCCATCCAGCCTGGCTTTGGGCACTGCCAGGGATCCAGGGCCAGCCACGGCTGCTCTGGGCACCCTGTGCCAGGGCCTCACCTCCCTCACTTTGATTTCTTATTCTTCCATTTCTCCAACAGTTTGGATCAAGAGAAAAGAACATTTTCTCACTCTGTTCCACCTTTTCCCTCTACTTTTTGCACTGCTCTTTGTAGAGGCAGCAAGAGCTGGGTCATTAAAACTCCAATTTCCCCTGGAAGGACAATGAAGAGGAAGAGAAAAACTTTGGACAGGAGGAAGAAAGCATTTGAAGCAAGCAATGATTACAGCTGAATTATGATGGGACCTGAGCAATGCAGTTATCACTGAATTTTTTCCCTGTATTTCAGAAACAAAAGGGAAACTCAGACATATTCCAAAGCTTCTATTTCTAGCTGAGTACATGCAATAATTCTGATGAACAGAAGTGCCTATAAACATCATCCTTGAAATCAAACCCATCCTCCATAAGGCAGGCAGGAAGGCCCACAGCAGGAACATTGAACTTTCTCACTCTCCAGCAATGACCGTGGATGATTAAGAGCCCAGTAAATCCTGCTGAGTGGGTTATTACACTATTTTCATTTTAAAAGAAAAATCAATATGCAGCATTTTCTTGAACAGGAAAATGCTCTGAAGCCCAGATTGATACTCATCTTCCTGCAAGGCTTCAGAAAGTATTTCTGGATTTCTTGGACAGTGCAATTAACTTGTAGGGTGCAATTCATCACACCACACTGATGGGAAATTATAAATAGGAAATGGCACCGAGGGTCAGCTCCAGAAGTGCAGTGGACTCAGGATTTGTGATTGCAGCCAGGACTCAGGAATGCAATCACTGCCTCCAAAGCCAACAGGACACCAGGGCCAGATCAGAGTCTGGCTCAGGCACTGCCCACAACCAGAGCCATCTCCAACACAGAACAATAAAATGTGAAGTAATTAAGTACATAGCCACAATTAAAGCTTCCAGTCAATCTGGTCAATCCTTCTGCCAGAGGAATGTACAGTGGTATCTCCATTTTCCTGGTCTCAGTCATCTGATAACAAGGCAAGCAAAAAACTCTGAAAATTCATCAGGATCCCTGGAGTCAAGGAATCACCTATGAACATAGCAAAGTACCGATGCTCTGCTTTAGAGGAGGACTTCAGCAAGCTCCATAAAGATTACATCTCTCAAACAACTTAAAGCATAATTAAATGTTGTAGCTTCTGGCAGGAACAATGATACAAAAGCAATAATATAAAACTATTATTTTGAAGCAACCATGGCTGTCAGGCATTTTTAAATCCAGGGTGCAGATTTTCTTTCTTCTCAGCTCTGTGTTCTAGATTTCTTCCCTGATTGCAATAAAATGCTCACACTAATGACTAAGTTCCCACCAGCAATATTAGTATTTAAATTCACCTGATGACATGATTACCATTGGGAAATGATCTCTTTCCAAGGAGCACAGCGAATGCTTGCATTTATACACTAAACAATGTTCTCATCAATGTAAATTACATGGAATACCACAACACAAAAAACCCATGAGCTTTTACTCCATTTAAACAAGGTCAATTTGTTCCCATACGTGCATGAGTATGAAAAAGAAGCTATTTAAGGTAATCTTGACTTTTTTGTAACTGCAACAGGAGGAAAGGTGCATGACATACCTCAGAGAAGCATTTCTTGAGTGACTCTGGGACTTTGCCATCAACCACATGCAGCATCTTCTCCATCTCTTCACGGACAACATAACTCCCAGATTCATTAGAGAAGAGGCTGAAAATATCTGAGGAAATAGAAATATGTGTAAATAGTGACATTTTTCAAATGTAAGGTTTGTAACTGGCTGAGAATGTCAAAGGCTGTGCAACAACTAAGGGATAAAAACTTAGGTTGATCCAAGTTCAATATAGGTCCACAAGGTTTAGGTCAAGACCTTCCTTTTCTTTTACCACTGTAATCAAAAGAAAAATGAGTATTATCAAGTCAGATTAACAGAGAAGACAAAACAACAGAAGCCAGTAGGCAGATGCTTGCTTTATTTTTTGAAAAATACCAATGCCATCCTCCTTCCTCTGCCCACATACAGAGACCATCAGATCAGGCTTTCTGTAGGATCCCAACACTGACGTTCATGATGACTTGGCAAATATTTCATTTTGATGAATACAGAAAACAAAAGTGCACTTTATTTCCAAAAATACAGCTAAAAATGGTTCAAAAAATCCCATCTTCACTGTAAAATGGTCACATTTTACACTCACAATCCACTGTTTGAAGTTACATCACTTACATTTTGTTTTCTCCTCCTCTCTGCCTCTTGTGAGTAGAACTAATCCAACTATCAAGTTATTGAAGTGCAGCCCTTTGGATATTCCTCCAAATGAACAGTAGATAACCTAGAAGAATAAAATAGAGAAGTTAACCAGGGCAAACAGGGATGTCAGAAGTAAAACCAGCAGCTTATACTGAGGCTCCATTTTACATGGTTTTTAGGCTCATCACCCCACATTCAGCTAAAGACACTACAATTATTAATTGTGTCACCCTTTTGTAGCTCTTCTGGTACCAAACAGCCTTTATTTAGTGAAACACAGGTACAAGTCATGATCAGCAATATAAAAACTCCTCCAGTGAAGACACTTCTCACTTCTCATGGTGGTGTTTCCCCAGATTTCTTTATCAGGGCTGAAATCTCTGCAGGCTGGGCTCTGATAATCTCAAAGGCATCAAGGGGATGCAGCAGGAATCCCCAAGAGCAGGCTGGCAGCAGAGAGGGGAACACCAGAGCCCTGTGAGTCACTGTGGTTTCCACCACAAGTCAAAATTAAGCCAGGAACTGGGAGTGCCCAAACAAAACCAGTCCTGGGCCTGGCAAGGTTAGACCTGGCCAAGCCACACAGTGCTGTGGTGGCAGGAAGGTGAGAAGGGAACACCTGACACTGAGTGGCTACACCAGATTTACTGCTGCTCCTCAGCCTCAGCAGTGCTGTGCCATCTGCAGAAACCCTCTCCTTGTCTGTCTGTCCATCCATCCCTCCCTCTGGACTACTAAAATCTGTCTGCAGGCAGGGTAATGTCAATCCATGCACAGCAGGATCTCATTCTCCACAAAACACCCTGACCCTCCCTTCCATCCCACCCTGAGACACAGCATTACCCAAATGCTTTCATTTCCACAGGGGGCTCACATCAGCCTCTTCTGTTACTAAACTTTAATCCACTTACAAATGCTTGTAGGGCTGAATTATGAAAACTGAATTTGTGCTTTATTTGGCCACAACAGTTGTAGAGGCTTCAAGGCAGAGATTTGAATTCCACACTTGTTATGTCTAATCCTTCTGTCTTCACCAAATGCCTTCAAGGCTACACTGCCCATGTGAGCAATTTACCTTCACATTACACTGGAATCATCTTTTTTTTTTTAATATGCAGCTAAAATATCCTTCTGCTCACTTCTGCTGAACTTTGTACATCTCAGCTGCGAGACCAGATGAGCACCAAATATTACATTTATACATTATTTCAACACAACACAAGGATTGCTCATGAGATAAACAGAGGGAAGGAATTCTATGGATAATGTCCAATGTATCAGTATTTAATATACGGAATTGCAACCACGGGCAGCTGGCATTGCTTGGAGTTTAGCTGCTCAATCATTCCTTGGGAAGAGTTTATAAACACTGAATAGTCCTGTAACAACATCATTTCTCCACATTTTTTCACGTTGGTGTGGCATCTGGAAAACTTCTGATAACGTGCACCATCAAAATGTGATGCAATTTTGTGTCTTCCAAAATTACTTAATGCTGTTGCAGCTTTCCTTAAAACAGCCACACCCAGGCAGAATCACAGCAAGCTTCATTTCAGAATGTAAAATTTACTATCATTATAAAACACATAGTACTTTTTAAAATAAAATTTAAGCCTGACATGTTCTGTTTCATGGGCAGCTGAAGAGCATAACAAGATTTAAAGACCAAAGCTGTGCTTATGCTTCCCACCACCTGAGCAGCTTTCCTGCAGTTTAACAACACAGACACATCTCTAAATTTCCTTTTATTAGCATCTTCAACCCCATTCTCCCAAGAGATCCTCCCAGAACATTACTGTCCTGAACATTTAAAAAATGTTTTGTGTGCAGGACCATCACCCAAATCGCTGGATCAAAGTTCCACTGGTTTCAGTTCTCTGTTTCATGTCCAGTTTAAAACTCCTGCGTTTTTAATTTAACAATTTCCTGAAGGCCTCTCGCTCCTCAGATATGAAAAACCATTATTTACAGCATGCAGAGCACACAGCCTAGCTCCAGGGCTCCAAATGATCTTTTTTAGTGACTGGAAGGCTGAAAACTCAGGGTTTTAGCTGCCTAATGACTTTGCCTGCCTCTCCCCAGCCTGAAGCCAGGGATTACAAAGCATCCCTTGATAGAAATCCCAATTTTGGCCCAATTTACAGTTTTCAAGCTCACAGATTTGATGCTGCACTGCCTGAGTATGAATGCTACAAGTACATCATAATTTGTACTCGAATTTTGAGATGAGTTCTGATGAGAAGTCATCAAAAACCAATTAGAAGACTTCCATTAATTTTATTTCACCACCTGGAAACCAAGAACTGCTCTAAAACCATCATGAGTGTTAAAAGAGATAATCATCACCAAAATTGTGTCTTAAAGGACAGAATTTTTATAAAATAAAATAAAAACCAGGCAGCAGACATTTGAAACCCCAGAATCTATTTGTGACCAAATCAGTAATTTAATCCTTAATACTGACCTGAAAGGGATATAAAGGTACAAGTTAGCACAGAACATAAAATTATCAATATTTTATTTCAAACCAATTGTGAAAGATACACTTTTTGTTTAATCTTAGGGGTTATCAACTCTCAAAACAGAAAACACTCAAAAATTCAGGCTGAAGACAGGCTTTAAGCTCTGGGCAAATCAGACCCCTCCTTTTCCACTGCAAATTCTCCTCTAAGCCTTAAACACCCACATAAAAAGCCAGCTGTTTACAGAAGTAAAGTAGTATCATCCTCTTTGCCAAAATTTAGAAAAAACAGGGGGGAAAAAAAAGAATGGAGAAAAGATTAAGCTGAGGAAAAGGAACTCTGCCAGAGTGTAAAACCTTCAGCAATGCAACACTTCAGCACTCTCATTATCTAAATAAAACTGGGGGACTTGCACGCTGCCTCTGAGGTCAACAGCTCTGAGGATGCCAAAAATAGAGGCTGTGACTAGAAGTGACATGGAGCAAGAGATCATTTGAAAGGTCTCCCTAATCTTTGTCTCTCTTGCAGTAATATTTTGATATCTCTCTCAAGAAAGGGGCAACTCTATAAAAGAAAATAACTTTTTAAACTTGCACATGTGTAGGATGGTATAACTATTTTTTTAGCTATATACAAATGGATATATGTTTATATCCATGTTGCAAATTTTGATTCTGGTTATTATTCAGCTCATTCATGCATCTCTTATGAACAAATTTATTTCTAAGAGCTTGTAAAGATTCATCTTTAGAAAACAAAGTAACAGCCAATGGAATGTCAAAGGAAGCAACAGCAAGTGCATCTCTGGAGTAAATAAAATCTGTTATTGTGGTCTTGTTACAAATTCCCAATCTTTTAATTGCCCAAATTTACATCTGGATATTTAGGTTTGATAGGATATTTGACTTCAAAGTCATCTACCAGGTATTAATAGGGTTGGGAGCACATCACAGCCCAGCACAGCCCTGACCACCCACAATCCAAGTCTGGAAAACCATTTCCAGGCAGAGAAGGTGCATTGTGACCTTGCATAAGAAATGGGAAGCAATTCAATCAACTCCATAAACATTTGTGCGCGCACAGCAGCACCCAGCTGCCCATTATCCACTGCTTTTGGCTTCCCAGGAAAACAGCAATTCACAGCTCACCTCAGCAACTTTGGGAGGGACCCCATCACCCAGAACTTCCCTGATGAAGCACTGCTGGGTCATATAATAGGAGAGGCCACAAGTTCTCTTGAAAGCATCTTTGAGCCTCTTCAGTTCTATGTCTGTCACTGAGAACAGAGGAAAGAAAAAAAAATGTGGTCAATAAAGATGTTACAGAAAGATAATAGCTTAAGGAATCTCAAAATCCTCCACTCCTTATGTTTACCTTTACAATAAAAAGACACAAAGAAATTAAACGCATGATTTCCCCTAAAGAGTGGGAAAATGAGATCTAATAATCTAATCTTGCTTGAAAAGAGACAAAGGAAGCAGACCTGTGGTTACCATCAATGTGAACAACAGCTCACTGCCTAAGTTTTCTGACTACAATAGTGGATTGTAATTTGTTCTAAATTCAGCACCATTCTTGTCACACAAAGGAAAATGAGGCAGCTTTATGATCAATTTTGCATTGCACGTAAGCCAGGGAAATTTTCTGCAACCAACAGTGGTGAATATTATTAAGAGCAGCTCCAACAGCATCTTTCAAGCAGTTTCATCTATTAACCAGTCTGCTTTTCTGTATTAAAACAAATAAAATACTTTATCACCACTACAAGTTCATGAGACAGTGCAGGAAGGTGTGATTTAATAGGAAAAAATGTTGGACTACATGTAATTCTTCACCCAAGATCCCCTTGCACAGCCAAAATCTGCTTGCCAGCTACACCTGTTCAAACTTGTTCACAACTGCAAAGGTGGAAAATGTGATGACATCCCACCCATCCTGGCATGGGAGCTCCCTGGAAAGCAGTGCTGCCTTCAGATTTTACAAGCACAAAGCAACTTTCTAAGAAAGTGTTTAAGAAGGGGAGGATCTCGTGGAACAAAACAAGCCCTCTGCCCAAAGCCAAGCTGTAAGGAATGGCACAGGACCTCCTGGAAGCTCCTGAGTGGGGCAGAAAAAGCAATTTACCATGCAGAAGACCAGGGGAATGATGCTGCACACGGGAGCTCTGTCACTGTATTTATAGCAAGGCTTTTTCCTTACCCTATCACAAGCCAGGCAGAAACAACACCGCCATGGCCAAAGGCTTGTCGAGCTTTTTGTCAGCCAAAATAAAACAGAGCACTTGAGGGCTTAATCCAGCACTCAGTAAAACTTCTGCTTTTCAGTTAATTCATTCATCAAAAGCAAAAATCAATCCTTAAAAGTAAATCATATTAAAACATTCCTCTCTTATTTTAATCCGAGTCAACACTGAAACAGAAGTTGGCTCCACTTAACAACTGTGTAAAAACAGAAATTGGGTTATGTTTCCTCTCAATTTTTATTACAGATTCTGGGTACTTCTAACCATAAAGGGAAAAAAAATCAAAGTATCTAAGAGATAAACCTCAAGTGTGACCCACACAGCACCAGAGCTATCAATTAGCACAGTGGTGATTACCATTAGCACATATCTTGTTTGACTGAAACGAGCCTGCTGTAATTACATGGCAGAAGAATGTTGGTCTCATACTGTTACCTGGCTTATAAGGTGTTTAAATTCCATTCTTTCACATTAACATCCACCCAGAGTCACTGGTGCCTTCAGAGGGGTGCTTTGATGAACACCCAAACCAGGAGGAGGAGAAGGGAAGTGCTTCACCTCCCATCACCTTTAAGTCACTGCAGCAAATCTTCAGGCACGGGGACATCTCCCCACATTTAATGAGTGTTGGGATTGCTCAGGGATCATGCAAAGGGGAAGCTCCTGGCTTTGGAATTTTGGCAAAGCAAAGAAAACAACCTGGATCTCAGACTAAATCCAACAACAGTTTTGGGATTAAATTATTCTCATTTTTTGCGGTTTTTATATGCCTGCTCACACACACATATCGTTAACAAAATAAACTCTATGCTCCAGTTTCTTCTCCCTCTCTTAATTCTTTGATCTCCTCACCATTAAATCCAATCTAGTTTGGGGTTATTTGGCAGAAGTTTCTGTACAAACATTTGCTAAGCTGATGCTTACAGCACCCCTGACTGTCCAGCGTGCACTCCAGGCAGTGCTCAGGAGAAGGAAAATCCCATATAAATGTATCTCCCATAATCCATGGGAGTGACTGGAGTGCCAGCCAAGGTGAGGAGAAGGTTGGGAACAAGATTTGTCAAGCAATACTCCCAAGATCTTCAAAAAGAACTGCACTATCAGTGTATTTAACAGGGGTGATAAGTTGATACTGCCAGTCCATGTTACATTTCAAAAGCAAATTAATATTGCCAGAGCCCACTCAGTATTATTGTTTGCATACAGAAACTACAAAAAAGGTCATGGAATAACAGGAAAGGTAATTACTTCCATTCCTTCCCCAGGAGCCATTAAAATGACTGATGCTGCCCATTTAAAATCATCTGCAAAGCTTTGTAAAGATAAGTTCATTATACATTGAGATCCATGCACATGAAAGTACAACTGAAATGAGCAGAGTATAAATCAAAGATATTATCAATGTTTACTATGAGTCTGGAAGGCAAAATATTTGAATTCAAAATCCCAACACCAAAGCACCAATTATTCAACAGAGATAGAGCACGATGGCATTTTGAGAGGAAATAAAACTAAGTCTTCAATTATTAAAGGAACATTTCTAGAAGCAATACATCTATTACTATAATAACTATCATAATTTCAGAAATTAGAATGCTCACATCCCCAGAAGCTGCCCTTTTTCTCTCAAATCCACAAACCCAACACACAGGAAGCATCAGAGAACACAGAGGGGTTTTTCATCCTGCCTTTAGACACCAGCCTGTCTCCTACACTGACTGAAGTCCTTTCATTAGGAATATTCACTTTTTCCAAAGGCACAGATTCCCCAAACACTTCCAGGAGCCAGTTGTCTACAAACACCTCTGAGAAGAGCATTCACAGGCTGCTGTCATTAGGCACAGGAGACAGACACCACGCTATGGGGAGCACCCTTGTTGTATTCACAGCCTGACAGGGGAAAACAGACACTGACAACTTCCCAGGAGGAGTTTGTGGTAGTGAACACAGCAAAAACCACCTTCACATCCCACCTGCCAGTAACAGGTGGCACAACCTCAATGTTATTGCAGGGAAAACGACTCAACTGGAACTGCACATTTCATTCTTTACACCTCCAGAGCACACAAGTGACCTTTTGATTCAAGGTAACAAAACCAAGTTTCAATACTTAAGATACCGTGTGATAATCCTTAAAAATCTACCTGGCCACTTCCAAAAACCACCAGAGAAACAAAGTCCCAGCCTGTCACTATGCCTATGGTAACTTTGCTAACACAAAGCTCCTGTGCCACCTCAGCTGGAAGGTTTCCAGCAAAGCTGCAGACAGTTGAACAGGAGATTAGTGCTGCATCCAACTCTCCAGGGAATATTCCAGCTCCAGTTTGTTTAATAAAGTTTAAATGAAACCACACAACCTCAGCTAAAAATGTCACCCGGCTTAAAGTAATTGTAACAAACCTTCAGCTCACCAACTGCTGAGGGTATTTTTAGTTTCCCAGTGTTACTTAAACTTCAGGCTGTTTATATGGATGTACTAGCCCACATTTTTTGTTTTAACTCCCATCTATCCAGGTAATGAAATGTGTAGTGTCTTCCAAAACTGGCCCCTGCTGGAAACCACCTCCTTCTGCTCTGCTTTCACATACTTGTCACCAAGTCATCCTGGAGTTTTCCTTTTGGACTAAAACTGTATCTGAAGTTCAGATTATGCAAGTCTAACTCTAGGCTTAAACCTTGTTTTGCCACCCCTATAAAACTGTTCAAACCAAGCTGGAGGAAATCAACCCTTCCAGTGGAGCTTTGCAAGTTTTGCTGCCACATTTCTCCATTCATTTTAGAACCTCTACTCACTTGAGAATTTTTTCTTTCCACGTCCTGTAGATCTAATCCCACCTCCACCTTCTGGGAAGGCTCTAAAATACCCTGTGAGCAATGTAGGGTTTGGGGTATGTCCCCTCCAAAAATCACAGTGAAAGGACAATTTTTGACAACAAAAACTGGGCAGCAAATACCTGCCTCAGCAAAAGCTGCTCTGCTGTTACCAGGCTACTAGTGAAAATTACTAAGAGTCATCATAAAGATATAACTGCGTGGCTAAATACAAGTAATATTGATATTTCTGCTTTTTCACGTCCTGTTTTGGAAAAAGAGGAGAAAATGGTTACACCAAACCAATTCCTCACTTCTCAAAGTACCTACACTGCATATTCTGTGATACTTTGTTAGAGGCCTCTGAATCTGAGCTAAGGTTTGCAAAATTTACCTCAATGAAGTGTTTTATTCAAATACTGTAAGAAGGAACTTAAAAGCTTCCTTAATTTTACATATTTTTGATGATGTAACTATTGAACATAAAGAATAAAAGAACTGCCACACACTCTGCTTAAAGGTTAAAAGGAGTGGTTGGTCAGGCCTAGTGGAGTTATTATAGCTTAGAAAAAAATATTATACACCTTACCTGTGATATATGCATCAAGAGCAAACACAATAAATGTATTTAAAATTCCTATTTAATATTTATTTGCAAAGTCAAGCCAGCCACAAAAACACCTTCCCTTACAACGCTTTCCCCCCATCCTTCCAAATTAAAGCACGCTGAGGTAAAATGCTGAGAAATAGAGGCTGAGACCCAAAACACAGCTTTCCAAACACTTGTCTGATGGAGCAAAGGTGACAAATAAAAGCATTTGAACTCTTAGTACTGCCTGAGACATGCAGGCAAGAGACACTTAACCCCTCCATGGCTTGTCTCAGCTCTGAAATGGATATAAACCCCAGCCTGCATCACACAGATGTGTGATAAATGAGCTAAGATATTGTGTAAAAGCACTACAAGCTACTACTAAAAAGCTGATTTAATCAGTGAAAAGGGCAGAACTCCAAGTGTTTAACTGAGGGGAAGGTGGAATTAATCTGTCCTGGCTACTATAAACTGACCAATTAACATCAGGTAGAACTAATTGGACACAGAAACAGCTCCAGAATCACAAAAGCTCCCTGCAAACCATCACTGCCATTAGGAGGAGCAGCAGTAACCACAGCAAAAAGCTGATCTTTGTCCCAAAAGCCTGAAATACTTCATCTGACTACGTGAAAAGAAAGGATTTATTCTGGTTCACAGGTTCTCAGCACAAAACCCAAACCAGCCCAACCAAGGGAGAAAACCACGATGTATCAACAATGCTGAAAGTCAAAACAGGAAACAAAACCTTGCATAAGCAGGAAGAGAAAACACAGGATAAAAAGGTCAGTCAAGGTGAAGGGTCAAGAACCTTTCCAGCTCATCTGACTGAAGCACTGGAAATTTCCCCTAGAAATGGAAGCATCAAAATGCCCCCATTGCCTCCAAACACACCCCAAAATCTGAATTTCCAATGTCACTACTGGGTGAAAAGCAGCTTGCTAAGTCAGAGCCTTAAAAAACAAAATCCCACCAGCCCTGCACATCACAAGTACACAAAGCAAGCAATAATTTGCAACCATCAGCATAACACTGCCTTTATTCTTTGCTAAAAATAACCAAACCTGAATTCTAATAAAACTGACAACTTGCTCATCCTTCAGAAAGCAAAAAAAAAATCACCTGTCTCAAGTTCTTCCTCACTTCCAGCTCGGGTTTTTTTCATAATTCTAATATTTTGATTTTTAAGTGACAATTTTAGAGGTTCAATATCAAACTCACAGGGCATATAATTCTCTAACCAGACAATTATCTTCCCTGTAATCACTCGCTCAATATTTCCCTTAGGAATCTTCATCCTAGTTATACATGGAAATTTTATTACTTTTTTCATTAGTCTTTATTGTGACTTAATGGCTGTGGTTATGAAGTTGTCAAGAACCAAAGCAATTACTAAAAAGCTTCAAAGAGGTAAAATGTGCAAGAGAAAGTAAAATGTGTTTGGGAACAACCCCAAATTGGAGGAACCAACTGCAAAATACAACCGAGATAAATGAACCAGCTATGACTAAAAAGTCAACCACCACACCCACACACCCTTGCTAAAAAGGAATCCATTTGGGAATATTTTGGGAGAAAACACTAAAGACTAAAAATTCCTGCCTTCCCTAATGGAAAAGTGAATCCACTCCTAAGGAATCTCTCATGACTGGAATACCAGAAATGGCACCACCCAGTTTACACAGGGCACCTCCATAAAGGCTTCACACATTTACCAGTAACAGGAATTTAAGGAAAACAACACCACGGTCTGGGTATTAAAAAAAAAAAGGAATTATTCAATCCAGCTGTATTTTTTTTCGTCCCACCTATTCCCTGTTTTTGGTAGCAGTGGCTCATCCTGTGGATAAAGCTTTCCCTGGTTCTATCAGACCTTCCCCTAATGCATATCAAAGGTTTAACATCTCCTGTGCAGGGACTGCAAGGAGATTTAGTCATTACAATAGGATTTGCCAATTTTCTGTAACACGAATTCTTAGCATTTATGTGATGCTTTTAATCTTCAAAGAGCTTACTCCTCACAGTCCCCATTCCCATAAGAATTCCAGCATTCCCAGACTGTTTTATCCCTCTCTATTTCCATCAGGGCACATTGCTGTTTGGATTAACTCTCCCAGTAAACCCAGTGTGGAGAGGAACTGGTACACAACAGCCAGTGAAACAATAATAATAACAACAACAGCAGTGAAATAATCCTCCCACTATCTGAGCATGGAAATCTTATTGGCCATATTTTAGATCCTCAGGAATTAAAGGAGCTCCCTGGTCCATTCATATGAGCAATGGGATAAACTTGAAAATTCACAAAACTTGGCAGATGAGCAAAATCTATTTTATCATTTTACAACTGCAAATGTAAGCACAATAAACTGCAATATTATATATTAGGGACAAAAAGGGATTCCTGTTATCAAGTAAAGAATTGGTGAACTCATTCTCCAGGAGCAATTCCTAACCCTGGATCATTCCAGTTTGTCGCCTTCCCCACCCACTCTGCTGGCTAGAAAAAGGGGCAAAAGGGGGACAAGTTTTAAATGGTTTTTAAATGGTTTTAAACAGAGCACACATCATGTTGAGCAGCAGCATTGAGAATCCTGAACTACTCTCCAAAAGATAACATGGACTGAAAATTAATCAGGATTCTGGGATGTTCATCTTCACCTGAGTTCCCAGGATTTGCTTTCCCTTTCCACTGCTGTTTTCCTCTGATGCACTTCATAGTTGTGGTTTGTCCATGATTTCCCAGGTGAGTGTTTTAGCTCTCAATCTTTCCAGCATTTAGAATTAATGTTTAGCCCTGCTCAGATTAGAAACTAAACTCTGCTTTTCTGAGCTGTCCCTTCATCAGTTTTCCTGGCAAACACACTGAAAGTTTGTGTTGTTATAGGTGAGCAGAGCAGCTTCTGTCACAATTCAAAAAAGCTGCTTCTGCTTTATTACCACCATGAAAATCATTGAGACATTTATGCTTGTTAAGATTCACAAAATTACAATATAGAACTCATTCCCAAGAAATAAACACCCTGCTAAAATGAAAGGCAAGTGCCAACTATGTAAATGCAAACACCACATAATGACCATGCTACAAAATAAATTGAAATATAACAAATATTTCACATCCTGTCTCCCAACAGTGCCAAAGATACTAAATGCAGCTGTAATATGAATTGTTCTTTAAATAAAAAAATTATAGTCTAAGCCTGAAAGTTAAACAGAAGCTACAACTTCTGCATAGGAAGGCAGAGCTTCCCATCACCTTCAGTGAGGATGAGAGGCAAGGAAGGAGTTCTAATTTGGGATTGCTGGCATAGTTTTGATCAAATATTCACTCCAGTGTTGGCCTCTGGCAGCTAAAAGAGCCAAATCCAGTAAAGCACAGTACTTACATTCCATGACAAGAATAATAAAAAATTCAGATAATATTTATACTTTGCTACGTCTTAATTTCTGAAGTCAGAGGAAAAATATGACTCACTTGCAAGACAAGTGTCCTGGCACAAGCACTCCACACGTGTGTATTCACACGGCCAAGCGAAGGCTCTCTGCTTCCAGCCTTCCTATTCCCAGCTCTTGGGGACACATCTGTCTAAAACATCATCTCAAACTCAGCTGTAAAGGGCATATTTTTGTGTCAGGTCCCAAATTTCTGTCTCCTGTTGCACTGTTACAAGCACATAATGACAAGCTTGATATACAACCTGTGAAAAATACCAGCACCATCACAAACACAGACACTGGACTAGGGAGAGAAAAAATAAATAAAAACCACCATGTGCTTAGTTCTGGGACCCCATTACATGGTTGGTAGAACACCAAGAACTGAATCAGAGCTTTATTTTTTTACAGACAATAGCAAACAATTAGCATTATTATTTCCAAACTCCGTTGCCACTGCTGCATCCCCTGTTAAGAGAATCCTCAATTAACATGCCAGGATTCATATTTAGGATTATCCTGAAAGATGCCATGCTAGTTTTACATTGGAGAATTCCTCACTGCAGATATTCAGCAGTATTCCTAAGGCCCTCCAAGGGAAGGATGAAACAGCACATTTAGATGCACCCTGGGCCAGCTGCAGGGGAAAGCAGCTCCCAGTCACTGCAGGGCCACTGAGCAGCTCGCATGGATGGGATGGCTCCAATTCCAGAGATTGCTATGAACACACTGCCCATTGTTCACAGAAACAGAAAAGGTGTCAGGATGACTTCACTCCAAAGAGCCCCAGTGCCCAGAATGGAGGCAGCAGCTGGAAGCTCTCCCTGAATCCCTGGAGAGACTCACAAGATATCCTCAAGGACATTACAGTCTCTATTAGCAGCAGTACATTTACATAATAAATTATGAACGTTTTATGATTCTATATTTATCAAATATTTTCTACTCTGCTTTTTAACCTCTAGCCCTGTAACACTGTGGCCTCTGCAGATATTTATCCTGTGTTCTGCACTGGAATTAGTGCATGTTGTGGTTTCTTCCTGCTCTGCCCTAATCAACATTGCAAACTACTCATTATTTTTAAAATAACATTAGTTCTCACAACACATTTACTCCACAATTCTTTAACCAAGGTGATCAGAAGACAACGCTGAATTGCAGGCAATAAAAAAAAAAAAAGCGGGAATAGGTTAATAGCAAAAAGATCAATTATAATTCTTTAGGCAAAGACAAATCATGGTGTTAGCTGCAGGACTGGAAAACAGGCACCAAAAAGTTCTGACATTACCGTTCCACTGATAACAGCCCTCCCTAAGATCCTGCCACAACACAGACCAGGCTGCCCTGACTGCACCAACTGCTGTTCATTCCTCCTAAAGCACTCCTGTTCTTTCCTCCTAAAGCACTCCTGTTCATTCCTCCTAAAGCACTCCTGTTTCAGCTGTACAAAGTGCAAATCCACTTTTACAATTTTTAAACTGAAATCCAGGATTTAGCTGTATCACATCACGAGGGAAAACGTGCTAGAAATCTTGACAAGACTAGGAAATTTCCAGAGTAAGATTTTGCTTCTGGATAACACCTAACAGCTAGAAACAGGGATTGAAAAGAAGTGCTTCTTCAGCCCAAAATACATTCATGATGCCACATTCAAGTTCATTTTTAGAACAAATTCAATCTGCAAAACTCAAGTTCTCATAATTACTATCCCAATACTTTCAGTTCTTTTTCCCCCACATCCACAGACTTATTCAATCTGGTACTTCCTGTTCTGTTTAGGGCTCTGTGTTTCTTCCACTTTTTTATTTCATTCAAGGTCTCAAATTTTTAAAAGAACAAATTTTGCAAACTAATGGAGTAAAATTAATCATCTGAAACAATTCCAGCATCTGAAGGGAGCTTACAAGGAAGCTGAAGAAGGACTCTTCATCAGGATCTGTAGTGGTAGCAATGAGTTCCAACTGGAAGAGGGCAAGCTTAAATCAGATAGAAATTCCTGATAAAATATTTCAGCTCAGGAATCTGTCACAAACCCTGAGCACTGCCATTGTCACCAGATTTGAGATAAGGAACATCTATTCAAAACACAAAAGAAACATAAGCATCCATTCTATATTAAACACTTAACATGAAATTAAACTGTGAGTGGATGACAACTGAAAGACAGAACAAAAAGAGAGATACAATGTGAATAAAATCACTGGTTTTGAGGAAGAATTCCAAAGGGCTCGTAGTAAGCTTTACTTTGAAAGGATGAAGCCTACATTTTTATACAGAATGTAATTCTCTCTTATTTTGGCCCAATGACATTGCTTCTCATAGCTTGTGGGCCCAATTCAGACTCTAAACTAAGTGAAACAGCTTCAAAGGATTTGGACATTAAAAAAAAAATCATCAAAACAAACGTTAGAGAGTCCTTTTGCCTTTGTAGCTGCTGCTGGAAGCAGTGGCTGGCTCAGAGCAGCTTCCACTGCCCAGCCCTGTGGCTGCAGAGCCTGACCAGGAGGAAGTCAGAGCTCTTTTTAAGGTACAGACTGTCTCAGTGACTATTTAAAACCGCTCCAAAAGTCAGAGCCGCAGTGTCTGACAAAGCCAGACGTTCTTTCTGCCCATCTCAGTCTGCCCAGTGGTTCCCACCACGAGGGAGGGCTGGTCCTGCTGGCTTTTCAGGAGCATCCCTGTGCCAGGAACTCTGGTTTGCAGAGAACTCCATGGTGGGCACAGGAACCCGTGCAGTTCATTAACACCACCATTAATACCTTGTTTCGCCCTAAATACATCCTATAGGTCGCCTCAAAACCGCATTTCCATGGGATGGGAGAGGCTTGGCCTGGTCTGTGACAGGTTAAAAGGAGGATTTAAGCACCCTGGAGATCAGGGCATGTCACTGCATCTGCCAGCTCACCCTACCTGTGACAGCTGAGCACTCCAGGGGAGGCAGCGATCCAGGGAGGAACTATTTCAGGGCTTGCACCAGTCCCACATTAAATAACATTTATTCAGTGGGAAATAAACCCTGGTCACTACAAACTGCCTGATTAGCCCCTGCCCAAACCTTTCTCAGCCAGCTCCTCTTATTCAACACCAACACGCTGTTGCAAATGTTACTCTATAAGAAAACTGGTTTTGTTAAACTTTTAGATTATTAAACCAAGAGTCTCACATCTCTACGACTTAGGCACATGCCAGTAATACACTAAAGTAATTAAGGAATTTCCTTTAATTGCCATTCTAATGAATTAATTAGTAGGCTACATAGAAAAAATTCTGATTGATTATAACTCGCATCAGTTTTTAAGCAAATTTGGTGAACTACTACAAAACCCACATGCAGACACATTTAGTGTCAAAGCAAGATCTGAACTCTGCTTACAGCCAAATTAGAAATGAAAAAGAGATTTTACATCAGTTTAATAAAGCAGCATTTCAAAGTGATGCACTTGCCAAATAAGCCCCACCTGCAGGGACCATGTCAGCCCTGCTCAGCTGTAAATACAACCCCATAAAAGTCCCCATTTCTCAGAGGTGTTCAAATTCATTATATAAAAAAAAGAAATGAAAACTACTATTAGACAGCTCAGCTGCAAACATTAAAGCTACACAGCCTATGAGATATGGAGTCATCACTAACAAAGGTAAGGTGTCCCTGAAGAAATCACAAAAGAAAATGTGCATTAGGATTTTGCCACTCTTTTTAGGCAAGCAGGGAATTTTATTCCAGTAAGTGCTAGCAATAATCCAGCATTCAAAGTTTGGTGAATTAGGCCCTTTCAAACTCTTAGGCAGAATCTACCTTAATGGATTTTTCTTCTACATTCATCTTTGCCCAAAGGCTTCATTGTCTCATTATGTAAATTACCTTTTCATATGAAAATTAAATGTTAAAGATGCTTTTTGTAGTTCTTCAATACTGCAAATATCACATGGACATTCACAATAATTCAGACTAAGTACAACTTATAGAAAAGCACCTGCTTCAAGGAATGGAACAAATTAAGAAATAACTTGTTTTTAAATGACTAAGAATTGAACGTCTTAATTAGAATTAACCCACAGAACTTTCTTTTCTATACAGAAAATCAAAGTAGGAAACCATCAGGCAAAGAGGAGCCCTAAAGGAGGCCCTAAAAACCCCAGCTGGGCAGTTCTGGTTTACATCAGGCTTGGAAATAACCAAAGTCAGGGGACAGAAACAATTCTGCTGTTTGAAAATGCCACACTTGTCCTGCCCTTCCTCCATCAGCTTTCTGCATGCTCACAGTATTTAGAACTTCTTCTTGGACCAGAACAGAGCAGGATTATTTTAATAATAATTAATAACTAAGTCATAAGAGCTCTGGACTCAATAGACCTCCCATAGAGCAAATGATTTATAGCAATGTATGACTTCACAACCTAACCAAAGATACACTCAATTTTCAGAAGACAGTGACACTTCTTGAATGACAGATATTAGTAACATCTGGGTTTTTAAATACAGAAAAACCCTACCCAGTCCTACCTCAAAGAGGAGTTGTACAATAATCCTCATTTACAGAACTCAATAGACACTACATGCCTCACCTCATCACATTACTTGTTAATGCTATGGGTTTTTTTCATTCTCACAGGCTTGTCATCCCTTCAGAGGCCCATTTTTAAAATCTGATTTCATTTTCTTGAGTACTAAAGAACTGAATGCCTTACTTATTTTATGAAGGGAGACAGTGGGCCGAGTTCCCTTGAGCAGAGCAAAGGGGTGAGGGGTGTTTTACTCATTCCTGCCACAGCGCCAGCAGCCAGAAAGCCTGAAACTGTTACAAGTCAAGTAAACAGGATTCAAAGTAGTCCCCTCTTATTTTTTTTTCTTTCACATTTCATTAGAGATGCTTCATCTCACACTGAACAACTTTCTAGTTTCTATTTTTGTCCTTTTTTTTTTTTTTCCTCTGTAGGACACTGTCAGGTAGATTTAGGACTTCATCAAAACAAGACTTCACAAAATTCAAGCTGAACAGAAATATTTTATAGAATCTATCAGGTTGGAAAGTATCTCAGGAGGTCACTTGGTTCACCCTTGTGCTTGAAACTGGGTCAAGGCTGAACTCAAACCAGCTTCCAGAGGGTTTTGTCCAGGCAGAGCTTGGAAATCTCTAAGAATGAAAGTTCAACAACTTTCTCTGGGCATGTATATTTTTTAAAAAGCCTGGTGTTACAGGAGGAAAAACTAGAAACTGATCAGAAACTATAGAACAACTGATGTCATTGATTAAAATCCAAGAAATAAAGCTCAGGTTTATGACCTGTGAGATACATAGGCATATAATCTATAATCCAAATAAATGTTTTGAGGACTCAGTTTCAGTCTACATCAAGATAAGAAAATGTATTACATATAGAATAGCCTGATAGTGGTCTTTTCACTTATATCAATATACTTAACACTCAAAATGAGGATTTGTTCAGCTTATCCTGTTACCTCCAGCCCCATGGCTGGAATGGTATCTATTTAAACTCCCCTGGCAGCTTTCCTCACTGCTTTGATTGGAATCTCCAGTAACACTCTGACAGGACAAAACTGCAGCTAATATTGTGAGCCTGCTCCTATTTAGAGACATGATTCACCTGAGAAGTGAGAAACCAGAGGATTCCCAACAGTTACTGAATCATAATTCAACTTTTTGAGGTATTTTTTCCTTTAAGATGCTCAACTTTTTCTTATTTATGAAACACCTATGTTCTTAAATCCTTTTTTCTCAGACTTGCATCACACTCTGCACATTCAAGACTTGTGCAATCACCACGTTTCTGCCATGCTTGGGAACCATCTAAGAACTACTAAAAACCTACTAAAAGGATGCAATCATCTCCCACAGAACCACAGCACTTGCAGCAGCCCAAGCAGGAGGCAATATTTACCCCGAATTTGTAAGTTTTCAACTGGTATTTCATAAAGAGCCTCTCAAGACCACAAAAGGTATCTCAGGAAAGGAAATTTACCGTTAGCTGACTTAAGTTCACTCCACCAATGTTCCTCATTTCCAACAGGAAATAACTTGGGAAGTCCTAAGCAAGAGGCTGAAACCCCCCGAGTTCACTTCCCTCAACTCGGGGAAGGAACTGAGGTAAAGGAGAAAGTGGTGGCTGCAATTTAGCAGCAGAAGAATTACAGATTACAAACCAACTCTCTTCCAACAGATCAAGTGCAGCTGTAGGGAGAAGGATTTGGGAGTGCTGCTGGGTGAGAGGCTGGACATGCCCTGTGTCCTGGGCTGACCCCACAGCGCAGGCAGCAGGGATTCTGGGGATTCTGCTCTCTGCCCTCTCAGGTGGGATCCCACCTGCAGAGCTCCCCCAGCCCTGAGGGGCAATCCAGAAGGACCTGGAGCTGCTGGAGCCAGTCCAGAGGAGGCACCAGGATGATCAGAGGGATGGAGCAGCTCTGCTGGGAGGAAAGGGTGAGGGAATTGGGATTGTTCCACCTGAAGAAGAGAAGCTTTGGGGTGACCTAACTGCAGCTCCCCAGTACCTGAAGAAGCTGACAGGAAACACAGGGAGAGACTTTTTACAGGGGCCTGGAGTGCCAGGAGAAGGGGAATGGCTTCACACTGGCAGAGAGTGGATTAGGTTGGATATTAGGAAGAAATTCTTCCCTGTGAGGGTGGTGAGGCCCTGACACAGGTTGCTCAGAGAAGTGTCCAAGGCCAGGTTGGAGCAACCTGGTGTCATGGAAGGTGTCCATGGCAGGGGGGTGGAACAAGATGATCTCTGAGGTCCCTCCCAACCCAAACCAGTCCGTGATTCCAAGGAGCATCTTCTCATCATTTCACGGATGTTTCCGTAGAATTCCCCAAGTCCCTCCTGCCTTTGAAATACATGTTCAGCAGAGACTGCTGAGGTGCCCTCCCAAAACAAGCACCGCAACTGAATGCCAGAGTTGTGAAATAATTTCTGCTCTGTGAATTTGAGCGGCCACTTGCAGCTCTGCAGCTTTATAAACAGGAAGTGTGAAGCTCTGCATTCATACCTGCTTTCATCATATGACAGAGCCCTGAAGCCATCAAATACTGGCTGACATAACAAGCCTCGCTGCAGAATCTAGACTGTCTCCACAGTGGATTC
Organism: Anomalospiza imberbis; assembly: GCF_031753505.1. Classification (NCBI taxonomy): domain Eukaryota; kingdom Metazoa; phylum Chordata; class Aves; order Passeriformes; family Viduidae; genus Anomalospiza; species Anomalospiza imberbis. The sequence continues at coordinate 9,432,920 of NC_089700.1, read as the reverse complement.
TATTCATTCTGATAGCTTAAAAAAAAGGCTGAGAGACTTGTAGGCATTTTCAGCACATGGCTCTGAAACTCAAGGCTCAGAAAAGCACAGGTTTGTACCCTTAGAAAATAACATATTCCAAAGAACCTTCACCTCCCTATCATGGTCAAGCTCTGGTTTTCAGCTGAGAGAAAATAAAGCAGAACAATCTCCTCCGTGGAATACAGAAAGAAGAGAATAAACTACTAAAATGGTTCCCTGACTGTTTTTCCTAAAAAGATGTCTGGGATTTAGAAAGTTAATTTCATAATCTGGAGTAATAAAAAGCAGTTTTCCATGGGCTGAAGGGCTGAGTCCATGGATTTGTCACCAGGCTGAGATCGACAGCCTCAACTAGATGATTATATATTTGCACAAGTTTTCCATCATCCTCTTGTCAGATTTATGACATCTGTACGCTTGAGGATGTTAATGATCAGACACCAGATATATTTGCCTTGATTTAAATAAAACAAATGTAGCTATTTTTCAAATTCAATCAAGACACAAAAGGTCATTAGCAAGATTTATCCTCTGCCCATCACACATTATTCATTACTGGCACACACTCACCAAGCTCCTTGTGGGTTAGAGAGGGTTTTTGTTACTTTGGTGTTCTCCAGTTGGTGCCATCTCAGAGACACACAACCAGGGGAAAAATCTGCCTTAAAAACCATTATTCCATGAGCTCTCCAGAGGCAAAACCTGTGGAATTGATACACCTGCAAGTTTTGCCTCGCTGTTAACTGGCATTTTAACTGCACGTACATTCTCCAACAACAGCACTATTTCTGTGCTTTCATTTTGCTCTTTTTCTCAGAGATCACTGAGCACAGGACCAAACACAATTAAATGGATTTATCAGCAGTCACTCATTTCTTCAAATTCTATGCTCACTGACCATGCTGATGTTGTGGCAGTTCCCCTTCTTCCATCCTACACTCATGACACAAAAATCGTACCTTGCTTTGAGCAGAAGGAAAACTCTGCCTTCCTCTCTGGCCCAAATTTGACAGATCCATGATTATTCACCAATATTTCTTTTAAGGGGTTCCCTGACTCAATATTTAAGCATAGATAATTTAGCTGGGGATGGCCTGAATTACACCTGCTCTAAGTAGCATTCACAGAAACTTGGACTACAGATTCTACAGTTTCATAATTCACAAGTACCTACATAAATTTATGCTCAGACTACGATTACCCTCTCAAAGTTACTGAAGCAGAACACATTAACAGCCACTGGGAAATACAATCCATAGGGATCTGAAATAAACTGGCCACCAATACCACACAGGAATCTCTTTCCTAGAATTCTTATTAAAATATTCCATATACAACACAGGACAGTGCAGGAGCTGCTGTGCTAATAGAGGAGCTAATACAAGAGTGATCAAAAGTTGTTCTTTTTATAAAGTTTTATTGGCCCAAAGACAGCCCTTGGAGGAATTGGGTGTCAAGACTGGCAGCAGGAGAACTAAAAGATAAGGCAGGCTTTAGAGCACCATCTCCTTGGCAAGGCCAGAGCACCCAGACAGCCTGATGGACACAGTGGTAGGAGAGGAGTGGGCAGTCAGGGACAAACATTGGAAAATCCACCACAACAGGACACTGGCTGACTTGCAGCACTGTCATAAGCAGAAAATTACTGTTGGAGCTTAGGACTAAGAAGAAAGCAACAAGCTCGAGAGCTACAGTACCAGTTCATGCCACCACAAATTCAGTCTGATAAAATAACTGACAATTTTATGCTCAGTTTGGAGCAAAGCACTTCTGACTTCACCTCTAACGACCTGCCCAAGGATTTCATCTCCTCACAAAGAATTCATCCTCAGAAAGAGGTTTGTGGGGTCAGGAATAGCTCTCCTCACTTCTCATCTCATACCTTTTCCACAGCAACACCACTTTGTGCCTCTGGCTACTATAAATAAGATGACCACAGTTGGCAAAATTCATAAAAAGAGATGTCTAAAATAGCATCCCTTGCTTTCCACTGCCAGGCTGCACAGGCAGACACAGATCTCAGGGAGGCTGATGAGACTCCTGTGACCTGCACTGGTGGACACGGGACAACTTCACCGTGCCCATCCACACGGCCACGTCACCACAGCAGTGTCAGCTGCCTGTGCCAAGGAAAAAGAGGAAAATAAAACAGCAGGACTGTCTCCTGTTCAAGGGTGGAAAAGGCCATCAGCACCAGGCCGCTCTGGCACTTTCATCTCCTTAAACAGAAGTTACATTTTAGCTACAGTTATTTATATTGTGAGCCTTTAACCACAACTCCCCTCACCTTCACAACCTTTGGTTACTACCAAAATGGGACTGCAATAAATGAAACTGCTTGGAAGTCAGCCTTATTTTCTAAAGGTGACAAAAAGCAGCATTTTTTCCAGATATTCTGAACAACTGAAATTCAAATTGGTGACTCAAAAATACGACCACAGCATTCTGAATGACTACCACAAGTACAGGTAAGCAGTACTGATTACTCATAAAGAATTCCCAGCAGAAAAATCTGTACAAATACCTCCTAATACAAAACTTTCTTGCCATTTAAGAGCCAGGAAACAATGTTAGAGAAGGTGGATCTAATTGGAGATAAATACATTTGGCTTTCTTTTTTTAACATTTACGTTTATCCGTTATCTCCGTTTGTGTCCACAGAAATGCCGCAAGTACCAGCAAGGTTCTGTGGCAGTAGGAATGGTCTAACAAATAATGTTTTGATAACTGGCCTGTTTTATACATACAGTGATTCACTGGTTAAGTAAATAACATAGTTATTTAGCAAAACATCAATTTATAACAGAGTGCCTAAAACAACCTTTCTGGTCTCCTACAGAAAAACAGTATTGAAGGTCTCATATAGAGAAGAAAAACATCCAAGAAAAACCCCAAAGAAAAGTATTATATTCACTGCACAGAAATAAGTTCTTATTAAGAAGAAATCAATCTTATTACTTATGAAGCATTTAGATCAACTGCCTTGATTTTGAAGCAATATAAGAGTTTAAATCTTACTTTAAAATTCAAAACACTTGTTTTTTTTTCTTATTTAGGAACTTTGGAATATACATCGTGACCAAATGACTGTATTCTCCACCAAACAGCTTATTTCAAATGCTTCCTGATATATTTAACTTCACACCTCTACCAAGCTGCATTTATAACTCCAGCTCTTCTAAAAATACGTGCACCAAAGCTTTCAAAGACTTCCTATACTTTCACTAGCAGTGAAAATCCTTCAGATATGTTATGTTTAAAATCTGTAACAAGCGACTTCGAATCATACGTTTGTTTCTCCTGCTCGACACTACGTTGCTCCATTTCCTATCTGACATGGCATCCCTCAGAGGCTCCACCAGAAAAAAAAAAATTAGAAAATATTTAACAAAAACCCCATTTCACGTCAATTTGTTTCTTTTTCAGTTAACACCCAGTGGTTCCTCCCAGTTCTCCCTTATCACTCCTGACATGCCTCGCACATGCAAGCAGGAATAAAAAGGGCAGCCATAGATTGGCTTGAGCTTATGAATTTTATCAGGGCTTTAAATATCAAACAGGTGAGCTGCTTTACCTGCGCTGCATCACGTGAACGCACAAAAGGGCAGCAATTACAGACACCTGTCCTCCCCGCAAACCATTTACTGCTGACAATTCCTGGCCCTCTTTGTCCTTGGACTTGGCTATCACTTCCAGAGCCAGGGAGCTTCCAGGGTGTAGCTTGCCGTCGCCTTGGAGCCCTGCAGCTGCAAGCATTCACCATTCAGCTTGTTTATGTTTTCCCTTCGCTAGTTCCTCTTTAAATCCTCCGGAAGGACCCTAACCCGGGCTAAAACAGCGACATCGAGCCCGAGCCACGCTCGCCACATCCATCTTGCCATGCGGAGCCGCAGATGCGTGATCCCCGAGCACGGGGAAGTAAACACGAGGTGCGGGAGGGACGGCGGAGCCGGGAGCTGTGTGACAGCCCTGTCACACCGGGATGGCAGCGCTTCCCGATTTATCCGGGCTGCCCGCGCACAGCCGCCCGGCCACAGCCGGAGGCCGGGCCGAGGGGCGGCGGGGAGCGGACGGCACCGGCGGAGGGGACCGGGCCCTGCCGGGGCCGCGTTAAAGAAGGGGAGAGAGATAAATAAATAAATAGATACGATAAATAAATAAATAAACGACGGGCTGGAGGGGCGAAAGGTGCGGGGAAGGAGCCCCCGAACGGCGCAAGTGCCTCCGCGCGGGGTCCGTCATGGAGGTGCCGCCTCACCGCCCGCTGCCGGGGGGCAGCGCGGGGCCCCCCCCCCCACACCCCTCCCCGCCAACCTCCGCCCGCCCTCCTCACCCCTCCGCAGGGCCTCGTCGTAGCCGAGGAAGCCGATGCGGGACTCCTTGGCGCCCATGGTGCCGCTCAGTCCATGGCCGCGGCGGCGCCCGCCGGAGCCGCTACCGACGGGGGAGGGGGGGCGGGGCCGCCCGGGGGGGGCGGGGGCAGGAGGAGGCGGCGGCCGCGCGCCCGCCCCGCCGCCGCAGCCCCCATCGCGGGTCACGTGGGGCGCGCGCGCCGCGTCACGTGGGGCGCGGGGAGGCTGTGATTGGCCGCCGCCGCCGCCGCCGCCGGCCCCTCCCGCCCCCGCCCGCGCCCGGCGGCGCCGTCGCGCGTCCCCTCAGGGGCGGCTGAGGGGGAGGCGCAGCGGCGGCCGCGCCGGTGCCTCCTCGGCTCCGGGTTCTCTCCTCGGCCGCAGGGGAAGGAGCTGTGAAGGGGAAGGACGTGGCTCTTGCCCCGGCAGAGGCGCTTCGGAGGGTGTCGCTTGCGAAAGCTGTCAGCGCTTCCTGTGGCGTGCACCGGCGAGAGGAGAAGGGCTGCGGTGCGATGGGGCCCCCCCCGGCGGAACAGCCTCAGGCTCGCTCCTGTGGGAGGGTGAGAGTCGCAGCACCCTCAAAGTGCACAGGGAACAGCCCCTCAATCCTCTCGATCCTCACAGGGGATCAGCCCCCCAAAACCTCACAGGGTTCATCCCCTCAATGCCCTCGATCCTCACAGGGGATCAGCCCTCAGCCCCCTCGATCCTCACAGGGAACAGCCCCTCAAACCCCTCGATCCTCACAGGGAACAGCCCCTCAAACCCCTCGATCCTCACAGGGATCATCCCCATGATCTTCACAGGGGATCAGCCCTCAGCCCCCTCAAACCGCGCAGGGAACAGCCCGTCAGTCCCCATGATCCTCACAGGGATCAGCCCCTCAGCCCCCCAAAACCTCACAGGATCATCTCAATGCCCTCAAACTGCACAGGGAATCAGCTCCTCACCCCCAAAAAACTCGTAGGGGAGCAGCCCCTCAGCCCCCTCAAACCTCTCAGGGCACGGTGGTTCTCCTCAAAAAGTCCTCTAAGTTGCAGGGCTGCAGGCATGGGGTGACAGTAGGAGGTTCCTGTTCCATTAAAATGTCTTTTCACTGTCTGAAACAGAAACACGGGCTGAATTGTAAAAGGATCAAAACCACCCCTGCCCTTTGCTGTTCTCCAGCATGTTTGCTTTTAGTATTCAGCCCAGGACTGACACAGAATGGGAGGATTTCCCAAATGGCTTTGTTACAACATTAAGCCTGGTAACCTACCCTGGGTCACTCCCGAGCAGAAAATAAGGAATTTGAAAGAAAACACTGATTTCTAAGGGCAGCTTGTTCCAAGGATTGTTCCTGCGCTGAAACAAAGCCTGTGAAAACACCAGTTGCCAGTCATTCCCTAAGTTACTGTTTCCACACAGAATGATCTTGCCACATCGGAGCTGCAGAAAGGTCAAGCCGGAGTTGCTTTCTCGCTGATGTAAGTTCATGCGTAGGTATTTTTATAGCAAACATTCCAAACAAATTTCATATCTGATATGCAAAGCCAGGAATGCTGCTTACAGAGACACAGGCTCCAAGGCCAAATTTCTCCTCATGTAACCCAAGAGCAAACACACTACAAGTGAAATAAGCTCCATAAAGCTTCCTTTTATCTTTTCTGAACTGTTTTTTATCTTAGATTTGTGGCATATCAAAATAAAATAAAAAAAAAAAATTCAGGCATAAAATCTGCCACAAAGAGACCTTTTACCTCTCTTATGAGGATGAGGGGGAGAACTTAAGTGATTTTTAAAATATAAATTAAATTGGTATATACTTCACTCATCAGCCTCTGGTTAGGTACTTATTTAAAGAGTAAAGGTAAATGTAATGTAAAAGTAGCAGAAGAATAACAGGATATAAGCTCCCTTGAGATATATATATATATATATATATATATATATATATATATTTATATCTCCATCCTCTTATTCCTACCCTACCTTTACATATCTCTTCTTAACATAGTTCCTCACCAAGCAGCTTTCAGTTTAGATACAAAGTTAACTCTTTAAAACATTTGAGGATGAATTCAACAAACATGGCAACGTGTCGATCAAAAGCCTAAGCTGGCAATACCAGAAACAGCTGGAGAAATCTGTTTTATCTTGTGATTAAGTGAAATATTCCATGGCATCCCTAGAGCCATGCTCTGTTTGTGATGGATCCCTTTCTTAAAGTATTAACTCTCAGCTGAGATGATGGGCTTTATTCCTGACTTGTCTGTGGTGTTCCTGTGTGACCTTACGTCCAGTAATAATATTTTAATGTTTTGGTTTCTCCTCTGAATTACAAAGATAATGACCAAGTCCCATTTTGCCTGGAACGAGCAGCACTGGGACACAGCCAGCCCCAAACTGGCAGAGCAGTTAGAGAAAGCAATTAGAGCAGGAAGCAGCTTCAGTGGTGGGGTAAGGCAGCTCCACAGCAATTCCTGCTGGTTTTCAGGCCAATTTCTCCGTGACTGTTTATCCTCAGGCTCTTACTAGAGAGCAACAGCCAGCCCCTGAGTAGCAAGGCTCACCAGAGACCTGACACAACACTGCTAGGCCTGTTTTGTCTACACCCAGCAGTGAGGGACCCGGCCAGGACAACTCTGACCTGATGCCTCTGCAGCCACCACAGTTTGCAAAATTATTACGTTTTTATCTGTGATGTCAAGACAGAACCTCTGCTTACAGTTCACACAAACCCCACTCTCGGGCAGTAGAGATTATCAGGCAGTATAGGGGGTTTAATGACAGCTAAATCATGAAAAAAATGAATGACTGAAATTATAATTACAAGTCAGCCACCAGCTTATAGTCACAAACAGCTGACTGGGTATTTGGTGCAAATGAGGAAGCAGAACCCTCTAGCAAGGAGTTCCTTCCACTGTGGGAAGGAAAAGGGATTGGAGTGATGGTTCTTAATACTGGCTAACATTTCCTATAAACCAAAATCCCAGACCTCTTTCCAAAGAAAATGTATGTCACTTTAAGAAAAACCCAACTAAAGTGGCATCCCTCATGTCCCAGAGGTATAGGCGGTGTCCAAGAACCAGCTGAATTTTCTTTGAAGAGCACTTCAAAATCATTTACTGGGTCCATTGTACACACGGTGGCCTGCACCAAATTTAATCACAGAGATACTCTGGATTGGAAAGCCAGGCTGGAGGCTCCCGATGGCAGTGCCTTTGTTCAGATTAAATTAAGCATGTTCTCAAAGGCACTGAAGCAAGGACCCAGAGATAAGGCTGTGTGTGCTAACACTGGATTAGATCTGGCAGTAAGTTTTTACTGAAGCCTTATTGGGGAGCACAAGATTAGATGTTGCTGCTATTTAAATGCTGTGTCAAAGGTAAATCAAATTAAGATACAGCGAATTTAGACTTGCATTAGATGAATTGAGCTCCTGTCTTGTCACAGAGAAGTGCTACGTATGCAAATCGAACTGGGCACGTGTCCTTTGGATTGCTGGAATTTATTTAATTATTCGCTAATCAAAAACTAATTCACAAGCACTTAGCAAATATCTTTAAGTGTCTCTGCATCACTGTCAAGGATCTGAGGCAAAGCAGGTATTTACTGCTGCACAGGAGCAGCAGGAGCCTGGCAGCACAGCGGCTGTCGGGCTCTGCCAGGGCTGCTGCAGTCCAAGGCTGCAGGGAAAAATCCACAGCCTCCGGCTCCTGCTCAGCCCACAGCAGGCAGCTGCAAGGAGAAGGGCTTTGGAGCCACACTGGACAGGCCTGAACTCAAAAAGGATGAGCCAAACAACAGAGGAACTGCTGCAGCGACTCAAAAACACTTCTGAGAAGAGCACTGTAAGGCCTTAGGATTTCCTGATTCATGTTCACCAAAACAAGCCAAAAATGCAACTTTGTTGTCAGCCTCTAAATCGGTGCCTCTTTCCCCAATACCTGTCTCCCCACCCTGGGATATTGTTAATTTTTAAAGGACTCTTCTTGGCACTGGAAAAACACAGAACAATTTTTACCCCTTCCTGCTTCAGACAGCCCTGACAGGAGTGTGGCCGAGCACATCCCAAATATTTGAGAAGAGTAGAAAGTGGGAGAGAGAACAAGGTGCAGTAAGAGGATTCAATCAGGTCTGCGGTGGTCAGAGCTAAATGATTTCATATCTAATTACAGTGAACTGGTGAATGAGAAAAATACCCTGAATCATTATCTGCCAGTCTAATTCTGATGTTATCAGAGAGAGAGGACGTAGAAAAGGCTTCCTCAAAGAAAAACAGAACAATATTCAGATTGAAACTTCTAACACATCCCACATTTTCTAGGAAACAAGTGGCTTCAAGTGGTAGCAGAGGGTGACAGATTTATATGAACTCCGGGGGAAATAAAAGGAGCAGATTCTTACCAGGTCCCTCCTATTGTTGTCGTGTAAGCTGTACTCCCACACTATTGCCAGTATGAACTTTGTAGTGGAATACTGCAGGGGACAAAGAAAAATTTAATTTTAAAAAAAATTAAAATGAAATGAAAGTCATTCCCCCTTGTTGAAGGGACATGTTAATGAAGGCAGTGCTCACGAGGGCTGCAGTGTGGTATAGCCAGGGGACTCTCAAGGTGAGATGATTGGGGTTTTTTCCCTCATTTCCAGTTTGAGGGCACTTCTTTTTTCACACCTGCCCTAGAGATCCCCTCTTCCCAGTACTCTCATGACTTTTTGAAGCAGCTGCCCATCTCCACCCCTGCCCCAAGAGCCAGGCCCTTGCCCTGGCATCATCCCCTGCTGCTTCCCGGCAGCAGCAGACACCTCATCCCCTCCTTTTTCCCGGTGAGTTCCAAGCGGGGCGGGGACACGGGAGAGAACAGCGCGTCCCTCTGTCCCAGAGGGCTGAGCTCTGGTGACAGTTCAGTGTGGTGGTGACAGCCACTGCTGCGCAGGCAGAGTGACAGCCCTGCTCTGCACACCCACGCGTGCCAAACGCCAGACCTGTACAGCAGGTTGTGGCAGATACGGGAACGGGGTTTGGACAGCACTGCCCAGGCTCTGGAAAAGGCAGCAAGGGAAGTGGGAGCATCCCTCAGACCTCATTTGAGCTGTGGGCTACCTCTGTTTAATCCTGCCACCTCTTTATGAGAGAATGAATGAATGTTTTTGCTGAGCCACTTACCCCTAGATGTTTGTGTTCAGGGAGCCCGTGACAGGTTTAAAGCTGCTCAGAAGTGCTGCTCACATTACTGCTCAATCCATAATTTCAGCTCCTGTTATTAATAGCGGCATCTCCACAACCCAGGAAAGTGAGGCACGCCACACGCGTTCACAGCTATTTTAAGGTTCGTGGGTAAGTGGTCCCCCACTTTTCCTGCAGTTGCCTTTGAAAGACAGAGAAGAAAACACCATAAGGCACTCTCCACTCTTGATATTCTCCTAAGCAAGGCTTCCCTGTGCGTGGAAGGGTGGCACGATCACACTTGAGGCCCACAAAGAACAGTGACAAACTCTTCTTTCCTGGCAGACTTTGCTGATGCTCCTCCAACCCAGGAGTAACACGGTGCCACAGCTAATGGCAGTCACGAGGTAAGTGTAATGCCTTGGATATTTATAAAAATATCACGTCCTTCCCGATTTTCTATCAACCTGTTTGATTATGCCTTATACAGGGAAAGTGTGACAGAATTAATCAGCCTGCTGGAGTGCACACTAAGGGAACAGATGAGCTTTGGCAAGGCTGTTGTTAGCACTGAAAAACTGTGACAAAAAAGAGGCAGACTGCAATCCAGACACGTGTCATTCAGGAAATGAGACATGCTATGATTTATCAACGTACCAACAATTGATGGGAATAGAGATCTCCCATTTCAAAGTGTTGTCTCTGTGTAGATTAAGAGTAGTATCTGTCTTCAGGAAACAATGGGAAGAAGAAATGTATTTGATAAAAGCAATTCTGTGCTCACTTGTAGACAGAAACCACTGTGGTGTCGGAATGGAGGTAAAGGATTTCTCTGCAGTTCCATCCTGGGCAGTAAAAAGCACCAGCGTTGTGACAAGAGGAAGTGCAAATAATTAATACCAGAAGATCAAATGAAAGGAGTGGCTTTGCAAGAAGTGACTAATGTTGACTCTGCTCTGGGAAGGCCCAGATTGCGTTGTGGAAAGAGGAGCTTGAGTGGCTCCCAGAGCATGGCACACAGCGGGCAGGGACTCGCCACGGTGGCACCACGGGACACCTCTCCCCTGCAAAGAAAGTGCTGCTTTCTTCTCAGCTCAAAGGCTGCTGCTCACAGCATCCCCAGCACTGCAGCAGTTTGATTGTTGTGTACAGAGAAAGCAACACCAAAGCATCAAACACGGACCAGCTTGGGGAACATTTTGCCAGCGGCTGATACAGTGGGAAGCACATCTCAAAACAGCAGGGCAGCAGAGCAAAACAAAAGCCACAGAGCCAGAACTGTTGTGTCATTTGGCACATCCTGACACTTCCCTTAATTCTGCTTCAGAACTTGCAAGGGAAGGCCAAAGCTTCTTATTTGCTAATTAAGGTTTTACAAGGTTCAAACATTGAACAAAGGACATCCCCAAACAGAGAAACCTGCCAGCCTTCATGCCCCTGCCAACAGGCTGATGTCTCAGTTCATTGCTCTCCCAACACAGAGTGAAAGAGCTCTGGACAATGGCATATCCAAATGTGCACACACACACACATTTTTATGCTAGCATGCACACGTTACCTCTGATCAGGTTCTAAAAGTTCCACCTCCTTGTTTTTGTTAGGGACTCCAGACACCCTACAGACAGGGGTGAAACAGGCATTAAAACAGCAGACCTCTATTTTATGGTGTCAAGTGGCTAATAATAGTAATTAAGGATCTTAAAGTCCTTTATCAAGAGGCTTTATCTAAGATGGCATCATGCCTGTAATCAGAGTCAATGAAAAACTGTTTGATCAAGCCAAGAAGGCAACTAAAACAGTCTGATGAGTTGCCATCTGCTCAAACCACCCCACCTCCTGAGTCCAGCAGTGAGCCACTGCAGGACACTGACAACCAGGTTGTTTTCCTGTCATTTCAGCTGAACCCTCAGTGCCTGTTGATGTGTTCCAGAGGACTCCCAAACCCAAACATGACAGATCACTGGTCATGTAGCTCTGACAACATTTTGCCTTGCCACTCTTGTGGATTGATTGTGCACGTGCAGCAAGGTAAATCATTAGGGGTTAATCAGAATTTTGCCTACCATATTAAGTATTTACATGTATATTTATTTTATAAAATGTATGGTTAATGGATCCATAAAAGCCTTTGGTACTCACTTAGCCCCTGGGTAAAAGTCCAGATACTCCTAGAAGAGCTTTAGACCCAGCAATTGTAATAAAATTTAGGCCTGGAGTATGGAGTAGACTCTTGAGCAGATTCTTAGCAATAGAAGACAAGTTCAGGGTAGATGAAGGTTGCCAAATTGTCACAGTTTGAAAAAGAAAATTGGTATATTCAAGGAAGGAGCAATTTGAAGTTCTTATAAAGCACTTGGATGCCACAATGATGGGCAAGAGTTTCTTCACTCATTTTGCTTTCTCTTATCACTTCCCAGCTGTTTCTTCCACTTTCAGGTAGTTTCAATTTATCCTTCTATTTTTACCCACACAGTTCACTAACAGCCTTCGAGTTGAGATTCTTCTGGCTTTAGTGATGAGGTGCCAGCTGTGCATCCCTGCAAGCTGGTGCATGTACGACCTTGAAAATTTCTGGGAAGCCAATCAGGAGGTGCTTTCAAACAGTTTCCTATCTCCCAGAGAGCATCTCTCCGTTTTTAGCTTTAGATATATATCACATTATAACATCCAGAGCATCGTGCAGACATCATCCAGCTAATGCCAGCCCAAACCCCTCCCAGCCTGTACCCTGTTATTGCCTAAGTAACAGCTCCTCCATTCCACTGGCAGCCCAGGGAGTTCTTTCTGCTTCCTTCTCTGCAGGAATATTAAACCAGAATGAGAATGAAGAGCTGTTAATTTTATGTCATGGCGAGGAAACTGAAGGTCTTCAGATCACACTTTCTCCTCAGTCTTTTAATTGCGAAATCATACTTCAAGATTTGACACAAGTTTCTCACCTCCCTGTTTTCAAGCTAGTAGCAAGCAAAACCAGACAAAAATACTTTTTTTTTTTTCCTACTCTGCAGAGCCTATTAATTTCAGATAGGTGAAATATCGCTAATTAGTACCATATTCTAACAGAACTTGTGATTTTGCAGAGAGCTATGTCAAACTAAACCAGACTAAGGGCCAGAATATGCCAATCTTTTCATTGTTGTCACTTTGTGATTTATGTTCCCCCTCAACATGTGCCCTCCCAGGTTCTTGGAGCCCTTGGCTAGCACTGCTCAGCTGCTCCACAGTTATTCCTCACACCAGATCCAGCTACAAGACATTCACAGCACGCTCTTCTCACATTTTCTCTAAGCATTAGGTACAATAGCAGAAATAGAAATTGGAGATTTAGAAGCAAGAGACACGGGAATCTGGGTGGAAACAGATGACTAACAGAATTTTTGCTAAATAAAAACACGAAAAGGGGTAAAAAAAGATTCCTGAGCAGACATAATACCTTTCTTTTTCTGGATAAGCACTAATCTAGGCCCTGGAACACTCCCACTTCTAGATGTGATGCTTAGTAACATGTTTCTAATTTCAAATTAGATTTTAATGAAAATAATGGGAATACTCCTTAAATAAGTTAGAATGAGATTTCCTGTGGTCCTCCTCCAGGTCCCACACTTTTTACCTTTGCCATGAGACTGAGATTAACTCCACAATGCTTGACCAGCAGTGTGTCATGACCCTTCCTTGTCATCCCTACAACCATCCACAGTGTCTTTCCTTTTGACTAAACATCACCTTCCAAGATGGAAATCCATGCCGTGCCTCAGGATAACACCCTGCACAACAGGATCTGAGCACCTAGAGACCCCACAGGGAGTTACATAAGCAATAAATCGTCAAACCCCATTTTCTGTGCAGATTAATGTTCTCTAAGTTACTCCTGCCATAAACTATAAACAGCAGAATATGCACTTCTTTGCATTCCAGCACGTTGTGGGAGATCATAAAGGCACTTAATATATTATTTAAGCCATTTAAGCGAGATAGCACAACTGCTGTAATTAGCAACAGTTCCAAATCCCCATATGCCAGACAAAGGCTCACGTTCAGCATTTCCAGGCTGGTAGGAGGGAATCAGATCATCACAGAAATGAAATCCATGCTCTGCTTTTTTTTCCTCCTGCCAATCTCAGCAGAGCCTACATTTCACTACAGCTACTCCCCTGCACCACCATACAAGAGACCCAAAGCATAACATAAAGAAGACTGCCCTTTTTTGGGCTTATTTTAAGAATAACAGGCTACTCAAAGCTCTAAGAAAGAGAAATTAAGCCACTTCTCTTGACAGCTACATTCTGCAGGCTGGAGGGGAACTTCCCTGCTTTTTCCTTTGAATAAAGCCAAAATACAACAAAAGCCAAAACTTGACTTCCTCTAAAAAATCCATGAACTGAAGTCAGTGTTAAGTGGGAATTGAGCAGTACACCGAGCAGCAGCCACTCTTTGTACATCCAGGGTCAGGCACAGGGCAGTGTGATGGGAGGCACGGGTATGAGAGGAGAGAGGCACGACGAGCACGCAAAGGGCAGCAGTGACAGCACAGAGACGAGATCTGAACGCTGCCACGAGCCTGAACTTCACCACCCTGTGGAACCCCAGGACACATCACTGCCTAGAAGCCTCATCCCACCGTGTGTGTTCCCTGGAACTGCAGCCAGCTGGACACACCTGTGCAAAGAACATCGCTGGGACAGACACCAAAACCTTCGAAAGCAGCAGGGAAAGGAGATACAGAACTGAGAGCCTCTGCCACCAAGGGGGGCTGTGAAATTGGGGGTGGCTCAGAGAGGGGATATGCCATCCCCTGCCCCATTCCCCAGGCAGCACCAACTGGGAGATGTGTGCCAGGCTCATAATTTTCCAGGCTTCTCTGATTCACTGGGGGAGAGGAAGTGACCAAGGCTGGTATCACCTAGAGAGTTCATATTTCATCACCCAAAAGATTAACAAAAGAAGTCATATATTTTCAATACAAAGAGATACCCAACTTGTTACAGATTTGATTTTATAAGTAGCACCTAAGGGATGGGCTCATTAACATCTCATTAATATCTCATTAATAATGCCTATTTTAATTTGCATAAACCCCTACAAAACTTACAAAGCACAATAAAAATAAAAGCCTTTAACTATTCTGTTTCTCACAAGCTGCATGAAGCTGAAGAAGTGTGGAGGAAGCTGATAATGCTCTTTCAGTTCCTGAGGACTTCAAGCAGCTATAAAAGTTATAGGACATTAGCAAACACCAACAATCAGCTTACAAACAGCTGGCTGAGAAGTTGAAGACAAACATCTACAGACGCGTTGAAGCATAAAATAGTGCAGGAACACCAGCACCAGAGGTTGGTCACTGGTACCTTTGGGCACTCTGGAAGGTTTGGCTGCCTGTGTCTCCCAGTCTGGGAGCACTTGGAACACACCTGATTTTGCCAGAGGTGGATAAAAGAGATGCAGATGTGTTTATGCTTTCCCCACACCACTGGTCACCAATCACACTTGTGTTTAGACCACATTAATTGCAAACAAGTGGTTAAATGAGCAACTCCCTACAGGTACCAGAAAGGAACTCCTCTGGCAGTTTAGATGCCTCTAATGATGCCACACAGAAACAATAACTGGCCCAAATTCTCTTTCAGATCCCTTCCCCTGACACAAGATTTGTTAACTGGAGCCAATAGGCACCCAGCTGCAGAGAGAAGATGATCTTCACCACTCTTAAGCGCCAGGAAAGGAATTTCCAGATGGAATTAGCAAAGCCTCCACCCCTACAGTCCAAGCAGTTGCTGAGTATCATTAATCATGCCATCAAATGGAGCATTCGCCACCCTCCTGGTAAGAACAGGTTGCTGGAAAGCATTCCTCATTACAATTCCTATTTGGCATTGCACTGCAATACATCTGGCAACAGTGTTTGGGGTTGATGTTTAACTAAACCACATGGACAGGCAGTTGGTTTAAGTACAATGCAGAGTACCTGTACACAGAATATCTGTGTTTATCAGCTCTCCTTCCTGTGACCTATTAGTACATAAATACCGTGTCAGATGCCTGCTTATATTATATACACCAGATTCACCACATTACACGTGGTAATCTGCCAAAAGCAGCAAATAACAACCAGCAGCAGACACAGAACATCTTCACAACTGCTTCCTTTTTGGCTCCATGCCTACTCTGCACTGCAAGAGCTGCTGCACCAGAGGAGTTGGTTAATGTTTGCACTTGCACAGCTCCTGGAAGATGAAGGCACTCAAATAGAGAAATTAATATTCACAGGAGAGCTGTCAAGGGAAAAAGAAGAGTTTTCCCTAAGGTGCACTGTTTCAGTACAGTGTGTTTGACTGGCACTTGGGCTCCTTTCCTTCACAGGGAGAAACGGGAGAGGCATCATCTGTTTGTACTCTGATTTTCCCCATCCAATTAGAACATCCTTTCAAAGTATTCCTGTTATAGGTAGGCAGGATAATCTGATAGATTTCCAGAGATGTGGCCTGTCTTGTGCCACCTTCCAGCAGGAGAGGTTTCCCAGGAGAAAGCAGTGCTGTCTCCCAGAGGAGGGGGAAGGACACAGCCACAGGCTTCTCACATGCCTGATCTCGCAGGAGTGAACCAGGTTGATGGACAACTTCTAAATACAGCAAGATCCTCAGATGAAGGCTGGCCAGAGAAGTCCATCTGTGCCTCCCACCTGCATATCCCTGGCTTAGGCTGAGCTCCGAGTGCAGCCAACACTGAAAGGGAGAACAAAGCCTTGGATTTGCAAGGGGAACTCAAGGCCCTCTCAATCCTCTGCAGAGCGAAGTGTACACCTGATAAGCCAGGAGAGCCATTCCATGCTGCAGTCACATGCCATGTGGAAGCTATAATCTCACAAGGACACAGATATGGCCATGCAAATATGGGTTATGCCTGTGCTAACATCCAGCTCATGTCCCTGGAGCTCCTAAATGGCTTTAATCTGGCTGCTAATGCAGGTGAAAGCTTGTGCTGGAGAAGCTTCATTTCTCCTGGCTCTGATCAGCCAGGAACATGCGATCCTTTGGCACCTTGACTGGAGAGGTGAGGACATAAGCTGGCTACTCCTTGGTTTCAGTCTTTGCAGGTGACGAGGAGAGGAGCTGCCTGTCACAGTGGGGACAGGTGACATGACCTGCAGGCAATATGAGAGGGTGGTTGGGAACAGGTGTTGAGAAACCAGCTGCATTTTCAACACCTCCTTCAACCAAACCTCTTCTAACAGAGTCCTCACAACAACCAGGCTGAGGCAGCACAGCTACACTCACAGCTATCACCTCTGCTTCTCTCTGCACAGCTTATCTTGTGTAAAGTAACACCTAACACTGTCAAATCCTAATGTGGGTTAAACAATTGTAACGTACCTCAGATGGTCCGAGCAAACCTCACTGCAAAGTTAGCAAGAAATTGCCTTTGCATCTGCTCAGCACCTGCCTGTGAAAGGCTCCTGCATCCAGAGCTGACAGCAAAATTCAGACAAGGGCCAGGAAGAAAGCAGACACAGGAGGGAAAATGCCACAGACGTCTCAAGGGGGAGGGCTTGTCGTAATGGATTTTTGTCATTATTGACTTCAGCCATGGGTAAAAGCCAAACTTCCCTAAGACAGCCTGAGAACAAGAATCTGCCTCTGTTTCCAGACCCACCTTCTCAAGCTGATACCCACTCTGGGCATTTGGCTCAGCAGGAGCTCAGCACCACCAGCTGCACAAGGAATTCCTGACCAAGATCATCCCAACTTCTGCCAAGAGCCGCGCCAGGCCCTCGGCACAGCCGGGCCCGAGAGACCTCAGAGAGAGGGGCCTTTGTGCAGCCCTGGGGATGACTGCGGGTGCCAGAAGCGACCTGGCACAGGAGCACAGCTGAGTCACAGCTGCAGCAATCGCACCAATTGTCCCAGGGACACAACAATTGCACTTGTCTGACTGGTCAGGCCATGACGGCAGCACAGGACAGCTCTCTTTGTGAAAGCATTTCGCCTGGAAGTAAATTTCCAAAACAAAATCCCTTTAACTCCAAGCCTTTCCAGGCTTCTCCCTGGCAGAGGCAGTTTACTGAGAGATGTCATGCAGGAGAAAGAAATCCCACTGCTGTTGGCTTTCACCATCACCTGTGAAGGAGATAACCCTGAATCCCCATTACACTGGGGTGGAATTGAGGTCTCAAGCTCCAGCCAGTTCCCGGAGAACACCCAAGGTGCAGCCCAAGGTCCCTGTTCCCCATCAGAATAAAAGGGTTTTTTCCCCATCAGAATAAAAGTTTATTTTTGTGCAAAGGGTCCATCAGTGGTTACACTCCCAAGCCAGACCGAGGGAGCAGAATGAGGAGGAGGATGAAGTTTGTACTCACGTGCACAATCCACATCTTGCCTTCTGGTCTTTGGGGGACATTTGTCTCCCTCTTCTCAGGATGGACACAAAGCAGCTGCACAATCTGTAAAAGCACATCAAGAACAAGCAAATGGATGAGAAAATGGGAAATTTGATCCCCAAAAGGTGTTCCTGCTGTACTGATTTAAGGGGATGACCATACCCTGCAGCATCTGTGGCTTGTTCTGTGTCAAAGGAGAAGCCTGTTACTGAGAAATCTGTTTATCAGCAATACTTTCTCTGCTGCTCTGGGTGGCTGAGTGCTGTTTACAGTCTTCAGAGCTGTTTGCTCATCCCATCTTCCAGTCATGCTTTACAGATCCAGTCTGATCCATAGCTTTATCTGATTCTATAGGAATTAAACTTTGAAACAGGCCACAAGATCAGGTACAGCCTGGGTTTGCCAGCAGTGATCTCTGTGCCTGAGCGTCACCTGTACAAGGGAAGGAAAGCACATCAAGTTCCCTGAGCACACAAACTCCAAAGGGTTAACTCAGAACCAACCATAAACATATCTCCTGAGCAAAGGCTGGGTGCACCAGGAAGTTCAAAGGTCCACAAGAAACATAGACTTTAGGGAGTTCATTAAAAAATAATTGGAATCAGATACACACACACACAAAAAAAAAAAAAAAAGTGTCAACTAAGAAATTGTTTTGAGGAAACCAGAAAGCAGGGACTACTTTGTTGGGTTACTGGGACATTTGCCTGCTTCACATTTAGAAGGGAGCCGTGGTCATTTGATAGCTGGCAGTGATAAGGCCACAAAAAAGTATGAGGCCACAGCTAAACAGCTCTCTCCTCCAGCTAGAGAGAAAGGGGAAGCCAGCCAACTTTTGCTTTTAGTTCCTGGGGAAACAAAACCATTTATTTATTTTTTAGGCTTCAAGAAGATATTCCACCCAGGAGGGAAGCAAACCTACGGTAAAGTAAAACCCAAACCCAAATTCCTGCTGGTAGCAGAGACACCCGAGATTAGAGGAGAGGCATTAAAAGAGCAACTGGCAGCCTAGGGAGGCAGGTGGTGACAGATGCTCCTGCTCCCTGAAACTTGTGAGGGCTGCAGAGAGGAAATTCAGCTCCATTTCCAGCACGGCCCTTCCCACAGGCCTGGGACACGACCTCAGCTAAGGACAAACCCCACTGCCCCCTCAAACAAGTATTACAAAGCAAAAAAATCCCCCAAACACCCTCCCGTCCTTTTGCTCCCCTAAAAAAGCACCAGCAAACCCCACAGCTGCACATCTTCCCGTAGAAGGAGGGAATAAAGGCCAGGCCAGGTGCTGGGTGCAGGATCAGCCCCGGGGGCTCTGGGGATGCTGGGGAGCATCCAGCGAGGCTGTGCTGGGGCCGGGAAGGGCCAGCGGGAGCAGTGACAAACCCCGCCGTTATGTAACGGGTGACAAACGCCTTTTGTTATGCAAGACAAGTGGGAGAAAAATCTGCATTTTGCCACTCCCTGCTCGAGCACGAACAACAGGCTACGGCTCCGGGGGGCACCGGCACCCTCCGAGCAGCAGAAATAGATGCCTTGGAAACGCCTCCTGACTCGGATGAGTCAACAGAAAAATACAGAATCAATATTTAATTTTAAGGGATTGAGGTTGTCAGCACGGTCATTTGATAATTTTGGGGGCTTTGTTAAGGAGAGAGGCCAGTGGGCAGCCATCCACCAGCCTTGCTCATCAGTCATCTAAAAGGAGGGAGCTACAATCCCTTTGCTCAGCATTTGAGGTCCTAGGCTTTTTTTTAATTAAAAATTTAAATTGGTATTAATATGATTTTATAATAAAACGAATAAACCAAAAAAGCCACACACATCTAAATTTAAGCACTGGTCCCAGCTCTGTTTTTACACTCGGTGAAAATCCCAGGTCCAATTCTCAGCTTTGAGCTAGAACAGAGAATCCTCTGCCCTCTCCTGGCTCCTGTACGTGGCTGAAAGCTGCAGAAATCAGCCTCACGTCTCGCTCCGGGAAAGAAATCAGGCTCCTGGGCTCTTTGAGACCCTGAAAGCGTTTGGTTTAAAGAATTAAAAATCCAAGCAGCGTGACCTCTGGCATCAGGAAAGTTCTTTATCCCCAGGGATTGCCCGAGGGATGCGCAGCTCCCCGTCCCACCCTGCTCAGCGCAGGGACCCAGCGCCACCCCCGCCGTGCTCCCGGTGCTACACGGCGACAGTGCCATCCAGCGGCAGCGCACACCCCTCCGCATCCCCCCGCTCAAGCGCAGGCACCGAGCGGCTCCCCGCGGAGCCCGGAACGCCAATTCCCCGTGCCGGGAAAAAAAACGCGCGGGGAGGTGCCTGGGCAGAGCGGGCAGGGTGGCACCCAGGGAGCAGGGACAGCACGGCCACACGGCTGGCACTGGCACTGCCAGCACGGGATGGAGCCCCGGGTCCCCTGCAGGGACAAACCCAGCACAAGGACGGGACCAGACACCCCTCAGCTCATTGCTGCTGCCACCCCACAGGGCCCAGGTTAAGCAAGAGCTATTGCCCAAGCATGAGTCAAGCTGCGGTGCTCGTTCACATTAACACCTCTAAATGTGGGTTTATGTTCCTTTTTTTTTTTTTTTTTTCGTTTAAGCAATTCTGCTGTCCTTCAGAAAACCCAGGTTGGTTCCAGAGCTCACGGGAAAGACTCTGAAGCAGTTTTAAACCAGTTGTACCTTCAGGAACAGCCGGGTCAAAGAGACTGTCACCTCCAACACCTGCAAGGTCACCACCCAGCAGGGACAGGTGAGGCACTCACACAGCCACTGTCACACTGCCACCGAGCAGGGTGAACATTTTCCTGCTCACACAGAGCCTTTGCACCTGGAATTTTTCCAGAAGGATGAGCAGGTGCAGGTGTGATCAGTGCTGGAGGAGCTGGGCAGGTTGAGCTGCTGTCCCGGACATGGGAGCAGGGAAAACAGCAGCTGGAGAAGCTGCTCCAGACAGGGAGGGAGTGAGGAATGAGCCATCGCTTTGTTGTCAGCTGCTGGTAATTAGGGTGTCCCTACCTTGCAATCTGGATGCTCCAACATAGTTGTGGTTTGCTCTGGGCCCACCCCAGCCCAGCCACACGTTTGTCTTCCCAAGAAAAAAATGCAGCCCGACCTGTAGCAGGGGTGTTTGTGCCTCCCAGTCCCTGCACTGGTTACTCCAGCACCTGCACACCCCAAAGGTGGAATGAGACAAGGACGGGAGAGGCAACTGCTGACAGCACCGGCTCTGCCACAAACAGGTGCCACAGGCTGCCCGGGAAGGAGGCTTTGTCCCACATAAACCTATTTTCAAGCTGCTAAAACAGAGCCACGTGTCCTGTGGGAGTTCTCAGGCACTCAGAACCAGCTCCTTTCTCATCTCTTTTCTCCCCAGTCTCTCTCTTTACCTCTGAAAAGTCCAATCTGGTCTGTAACAGCGCCGAGGGAGCGCTTTAAATACAAATAGGTAAACTAAGAGTCAAAGCCCAAGAGCTGCCAGACAAGGTGATCCGGGAGGCTGAGTAGGAGTCCCTCAGTGCCCCGCCGGCTGCGCGGCTCCGGGCGATCCTCCCCCGCCTGGCTGCTCCCCGCAGGGCTGGGGAAACAGCAGCCAGCCAATTCCTACGGAGAGAAAGGCACCAGGCACACAAAACGCGTGAAACGCCCCAAATCAGCGCAATTGAAATGCAAGGAACATCCCCCTTGGGGTTGGGATTGCTCCCTGGCCAGAGCCTGGGGACGGGCCAGCAGAGCAGCCCGCAGTTCCTGCTGCTCCCCTGTACTCCTAGTGACAAGGTAGCTGTGGGATGCAGCCTCGTACAGAAGGCACCCGGTCAAACCCCCAGGGGACAGACTGGGCTCGCCTGGATCAGTTCTACCTTCCAGTTACTTTAAGAGGTTTTTCAGGTTCCCCGACACCATCAGAGAGGTCAATGGAAATTAATCAGTACAGCATCCTCACCTGAACAAAAGCAGAGAATCCAGACTGTCTCCATGGTTTCCCAGAACCACAAAGTCCTGCAATACTTGCAGTGCCATAGCAACAAGCTCCAGCCCAGCTAAATGAAAATTCTGTTCTTTTAGACCATGGGATCTTAGTCATGATGATCCTGGAGATCCCTAAGAGTTGTGCATCAACACCAAGTCTGGATTAAGGCTCTGCAAGTACCAGACCTACCTTCAGTACATCATTCCTCTTTTATCACCCCAGTAATGGAAGAGCAGCTTTTGGGGGAAGCAGCAGCTGCTCCTTCCCTTGCTGGGCCAGAAACTCCTCTTCCAGGGACTTGGCAGGGCTGGATCACCATTGGGCTTGATGATCCCAAAGTTTTTTTCCAGCCTGAATGGTTCTGAGATTCTGAATGACTCTGGTTGGACTTTGGGGGTGGCCACATGATTCATAGTTCAACCCAGGCTTTAAGGAAACATCAGAAATATCAATAATTTGTCCCAGAAATCTTTCAGTCTGACCAGCAAAACCCCAAAAGATCCTTCACTCCCACATGCTGGAATGGGACAGCTGGGTGAGGGCTCAGTTACTGCCTTCACCTCTGAACCCAAGCAAGAAAAAACGCTCCTAGACCCCTTTGGGGGACCATTCTCAGAATCAGGACAACAGATTTCGTTTTTCCATGTGGATCCCATCCCCAAACCCGGGCAGGGGCTGGGATTCCTGGCTGTGCTGGCCCTGTCCTTGAGAGGCTGTGGGAGGCTGTTGTGTCTCACCCTTCCCGGGCAGCAGAGCAGACAATTGTGTGGGGCAGACCTGGATGTTGAGGAATTTTCCCTGGATAACAGAATAGTGCCTCCAGCTAAAGGTAAAGCCGATGTAGAAGTGCCTGTGGCTGCTTTAGGAAAACACTGCCTGCCCTCAAAGTGTCACACTGGTTTAAGAGGAAACTGAGCAAGATTAAAGGCTGCTCAGGACTTGGATTATCCCACAATTTTTCCAGTAGGACTTGAGGTGACTTAGAAGTGACAGGAAAGCTCTCAAGGAAAACTGAGCTCTGCCAGGAATAACCCCAGTTTCCTGACCAGGTGACGTGGGCAAAGAGGAAAGATTTCACCTTCAGGGGTTCCTGCTCCAAGTAGGATCAGAAAATCTTTGGAATAAACTACAGGATGCAGTGTTAGAGGGATTGCCTTTCCTGCTGCTGCATTTTAGAAGATGGCAGAGGCAGCTGGACTTGCTCTCCCCAAAAACCAGCAGAACAGCCTCATTCATACCTCAGTTTTCCCTTCACCTGAGCAGAACTTTCAGGGTTGCTGCTGTTAATTCCTCCTTTACATCAGCAAACAGAATTGCTTTGGAGTCTCCTGTTGTTGGCTTTTTCTTGGCAGTGTGGATCCAGCACTCCCCAGCTGTCATTTCCCTGAGGAAGAATTGAGAAATCTGCAGGAGCACACACAGACACGCAGGGATATCAATTTCCATCGTGGAATTCAGGCTAGAGGAGCAGAGCTGGCACTGCCACAGCCCCAGGGACTCTGGGGTCACCCTCGTGAGCCTGGCCTCTCAGAGCCAGGAGAGTGTTCCAGGGCGTTTTGCCTTTAAAGATTCAAATCTCAGCCCTGTGAGACGAGGGGAGGCCTCTGCCCAGCTGGGGAGCTGCGGGTCACACAAAGCTGATGGTTTAAAAATAAAAACCCCCAGACATTCTGACTTTTAACCCACTCTGTGCTCAGGCAGCCACACAGATGCTTTGGTGCTGCCAGTGCACACTTGCAGGAGAGAATTTGTGTCCCCATGTTTTTTAGGGGGGGAAAAACCCAAGAAGCAGGGAAGGATGCACATCTTCCAAGTAGCACAGGCTCCCCATTGCAGAGGTACCAACACAAGCCCCATCCATCAGGATCTACCCCCAAAGGCAGGGATTTCTCCTTCTCCTGGCAAGGACAGGCACTGTGGGAGGGAAGTTGTAACCAATTCACTGCAGATACTCCAGGCTGCGGGAACACTCTATTTATTAGGTCAATATTTCATTTGAGCAATACAGTTACAGAATATCACAATGCTGGTTACAAACAGAGGATGGCTCCGTGGGCACAAAGGATGGCAGGGAGAAGTGGGGTACGAAACCTTCGTCCTGACACAACAGGGAGGGGGGGCTGCAAGGTCTAGTAATGAGCAAGATACTTTTATATAAATGAACGTGGCACTACAGGTGGAGATTCTGGTTTAGAGGTGGGTTTGTGTAAGTTGTTCAATTTATACAGTTATACAGTTCAAGCAACATATTTTTCTTTTTTTTTAAATGCTATTAAATTAAAATCCCCTGTAGTTCAATAAAGTATAAAAATAGTACTGAACCTGGTAATATTCAATAAAATGTAGAATTCATTCACATCATTAAGTAGTAAAGAAATTGTAAAGTTGTAGTTACCATGGCAACATTGCTTCCCAGAAAGGAATATACAGAAAAGAAAAGTTACACATATGGTACCTGCGACGAGTATTTAGCGATCCAACACTGAACTTGTGCACCACAAACCAAGTTTCTAAATATCTCTATATATTTATATAGTATATATCTTTTTCATCTTAAAATTTACTTTTGAAAAGAAAAAAAAAAAAATGTGCACTTCAACAAACTCACTAAGGCCACTCATGCTATAGATACCGAGGATTGCAAGGAGTAGTGGAATACGAGACCCTAGAGCACACACTTTACACCACCCAGGGACACCTGTGTCACTGCCCAAAACGTTCCTGAGATTTAGGGACAAAAGCATTCCCAGTGCTGCCAATTCTTTGTAGGTATTGGAGTTTATTTCTACGTAAAGAAAATTTTCCCCACTTCTCCCCGAAGCCCTCCCGGGGCCCAGTGGCACAAGGGCCCCAGGCCAGGAGTGTCAAACACCCCCCACAGTGCAGGGGCAGCTTTGAACTGACACTGGCCAGGAATTTTCTTGTAAGGGAACAAGGGCTTCCAGATAAAATCAGGTTCTGCACAGGCAGCAGAAGGAAGGAGCTGCTGAAAGGCTGGTACCAGCAGCACCTGCCCTGCACTGCCCGAGTCCAGCCCACCCACATCACCCGAGGGAGGCTTTGCCAGCAGCATCCCCCGATTGAGGCATGGGGAGTTTTCCTTCCTGTGCTCTCCCACACTCAGGACTGAAAAAGGGAATGAACTTCAACGTGCATTTTGTACCATGAGAAGCAGCAATGGCACCTCGAGCAAACTCCCCCCTCACTGACCCAAACAACCTCACACAAAGTAAAATAACGAGGGTTTAACTTCATCAATAGGGAAAATAATTTACCTTAAGGTGACACCCACGCTCACCACTTGCATCCAGTGACTCTGGGGTGATTCCTTTACTCACCTTCAAGGAAAAGATGCATTTCACAGGATTGCCACTCCCAGGTCTGCCCTTTCACTGCCAGCACCAAACAGCCCCTGCGTGGGCACGTTGTGCATCTAGAAATGCCAACCATTCATTCCTGGATCCACGTTCCCCCTGCCAGGCCCCCAGCCCAGTCTGACCCAGCCGTGCATGGAAAACCTGCCCTGGGCTACGGCAGGAGGGGAGAGAGGAGCCACGGGGTGCTGGAAAACCCCACAGGGGAACAGAGGGCACTGCAGCCCCTGCTGCCAGCTCTGCCGGGGCAGGACTGGAGTCTTGCTACAAGATCCACCCCAACGAGTCCTTTACCTGCCTCTGGCACCATCCCAGCAGCTTCCCACTCCTCAAAAGCACCAAACAAACTGCGAGGGCAGAGAGAGCGACAGAAACAGCGGCAGCGCAGCATCCCAGACAGGCTCCGGGTGCCAACACAGAACCTTCCAACGGCTCCACTTGGGAGACACGGAACCAAACCCCACAGGGTCAGTTCTGTGCCGTCCCAGCCACAAACGCAGGTCCTGAGCAGGGGCAGCAGAGCTGGCCCTGGAGGCAGCAGAGCTGTCCCAGGAGGCAGCAGAGCTGTCCCTGGAGGCAGCAGAGCTGTCCCTGGAGGCAGCAGAGCTGTCCCAGGAGGCAGCAGCATCATCCTGCCAACCCACCATGCTCCAGCAGCGTCAGCGATCAGCCACAGCCACCCTGCTCCAGAAGGGACCTGCCCCAGCACGATGGAGCTGCAGGGGCAGCTCAGCCCCAGCCAGGATTCCCTGCAGGCACAGGAGGAACACGCTGGAGCCCTCAAGGATCACCACAACAGCCCCCGGCCAAGTCCTCTGCCAAAGGGATTCCCGTGGAGCTTCAGGACCTTCTTTCCTGCCAGCCCAGCCAATGCCCGGGGCAGGCACCACGCTGAGGCAGCTCTGGGGAAGGACACAGAGGAACGGCCACCAGAGCTGGGAGTGGGGCCACCAACAAAACAACTGCAGGGACGGGTTTGGTTACGGAAGGAAGCACGGCTCCTCCCCAGGCTGCCCTGACCTGAAGGCAAACCAAGAACAGGGACACAACCAGGGCTGGAACAAGAGCCACCAACTGGTGTCAGTCAAATAATGCTCCTCATCCCAAACACACCTTTGGGACTCCTTAGCCAAAAGCTGGAGACCCCAAGACTGGGAACAGGGAGTGGGTAAATGATCTCCAGCCCATGTCAGTGTAAACCCATGCGCCCAGCTGGGAGCTCTAACACTTCTGCAGTACAGAATCACTCAGGCTCTTCAGGACAGCTTTAAGCCACTTTCCTGCCCAAGTCCCGACACTGTTACGTACTTTGTTTAACTTTAAATACCTTTTAATAGGACTTTAGAACTCATAAGAACTTTCTAACTTGTCAGTGCCATGGGCATTCAGGGAGAAGAAGGTTTTGCCTTGTATAGCTGAATTTGTCTGTAGCTCCTACACAGTCAAAACCAAAAACTGCTATAAATAAATCACGTTTTAAATCCACACATAACTAAGTTGGATTTTCACTGAGCAGCTGTTGCAGACACACTGCAGTTAAGTCCTAATACCACAGGGGGTTTTATGCAAATACTTCTTTTCACCTCGGTGAAGATATCCGAAGTATGCAAGCATTAATCTGCATTCACTAATTATGTTATTCCATTTTAAAGTTGGTGTTACACCCAGCCTTTCCCCCTCAAAAAAAAAAAAAACCACTTGAAGGCACCAGAATATGAACTATTGGCCTGTAAAATTTCACTTCTTAGAAGAGCCATTAAGCTCCAAGTCATGTCCAAAACCTCTTTCTCTTCCCTGAAGAACATCCAGCACCTTTCCCTGCCACAAACCCCATAAACCAATGAAAAACCAGGCCCCAAGCAGAACATCCAGTCCCAGTCCCAGCAACGACTGGCCAGGGTACAAACCCTGAAAAGAGGGGGAGAGAAACCCCCAAACTGACAGAACCCACAGAATCCCAGACCCAGGGCACTGCTGGTGCCACTGGCACAGCTGAGGTAACAGCAGCGAGTCGGTTCTAGTTTGTGGTACACAGACTTTCAAATATTACCCAACATTAGGAAATAAAACAAACCCCAAAACAACACCCGAACCCAAACCCACACAACCACACAGCCCCCAACAGAAGAAGAATTAAGACAAGCTAGTGAGAGAGGCATTCTCAGAGGGTCTGTACCAGCTGAGCTCTGCTTCGTAAATTAACGTAAGGAATCGGTTTCTGGTTGTACTCTTGTTTAATGTAGAAATGAAGCATCACAAAAAAAAAAGACCTGTTGTGCTTTTTGGCATTTTCCACTGACCCCTGTGAACTGTACAGTAAGTTGTGTTCTCCAGAAACAGAAAATGGAACTGGATCGGAATACAAAACTCTTCACTGGTATAAACACGGTATGGCCTCTGTTAGCAGAGAAAGAGCCCGTGGGAGAGGAGAGGAGGAGTGGCTGCAGCAGAGTGGAGCGTGTGGAGCTGTGGCACTGCCAGGAATCTCTGCAGAAGCTCACTGGGTACAGACAAACCATCAATTCACTTCCTAGCTCTGGATCTATCACATGGATATCATTTGCACTGATCAGACACCTAAATGAGAGAGTTCTACTGTCAAAGTGAATGCAGGGGCAGAAATATTAAATTAAAGCCACTGGTCCAAAAGCGGTTTCTAGCAGGCTGGTCCACTGTGGTGTCCTGGTCCTGCTCAGGGGAGCACTGGTGGTGGCACCGAGGACACTGTGGTTGCTGGTCTACGGGATCTGTACTGGTCCAGTTCAGGGCATCCACAACAGCACAGGCGGCACGCAATGAGCGGATGGTGCTCTCCAGAGCGGGTCTTTGCCACTTTTCTTGGTAAGGCAGCAGCCAAGGCCAGCACATCCTCCCTTTGCTGGCTATTTACCATGAACTTTGCTACAATGATACAGCAGCAAGACCTTTCTCCTACAGCTCCTCAGAGTACAGCTTTTGTTCTCTCTGTGAATCAGCAGAAAGCTCTCGATGAAACCTTCCATCCGTAATAAGAATGCAACTCTTTTGAACTCAAACAGTTTTATTTAATGTTTTCTTGCAGACTTTCTGCAAAGTAGCTTCTTTTGAAAGAAGAGAGAAGGGGTTTTTTTTGGGAATACCAAGTTAAAAATGTGAGCCGAACTAAACATGCCATACACATGCTGAGAGGAATTTAACACACATTCATCCGTATGGGCACTCTTCAGTAGACTGGACCAGTGTTTCAACGCAAATTCCAGCCCCCAGAGAACTACATGGTTTAGATTTCACAGTATGACTTTTCCCCCTGTAACCTGGGGGAAGAAACCTTAACTGGTTAATTGACCAAGTTCTTAGCTGCTCTGTCCGTCGAGGCTCTGAGACATCAGAAAAGACTGGACCACTTCTTCCGTGGACTGGGGGCTGGTGCTGACGTCCTCCAGCGCATCCGTGACCGAGAACTGCCGGTCCCGCAACCGGTTCCAATTGGCCAAAATGTTGTGGTACTCAAACACCTTCTCGTAATTGCCAATGGAATTGTACAGTTTAATGAGACCTCTGTAATCGTATTCAAGTCCACTGTATCCTTCACCAAAAAGCTTCTTTCCTAGAGAAACCCAAGAGAAAAACCAAGTTGAGAGGTAAAATATCCACGGGCCGCATCTGAGTTATCAGGTTATTTTTACCAACAAAATTTGCCTTCATTCTCCACTTATGTTCTAGCCATAAAATGCTGTCTAGAGATTAACAGCCAAGTTATTTTCCAAAAACTTTAAAGTTTCCTGCAGTCACTTACCAATTGCTATGGATCTCAGATAAAGCTTCTCAGCATTTTCATACTGGTTCATGTCATAGTTGTAGAGGGAGGCGAGATGGCCCACGGAGAGGGCAACTTCATAATCCTCCTGCCCTAGGAGCTGCTCCTTGATCTGGATGGCCTTGATGTGCATTTCCTCTGCTTCCTGTCAGGGCCAGATTCACACACGTCAGTCAGACACCACTCACCACCCCACAAAAAGAGGGGAAAGTTAGTTTAAATAAACTTAACTATGTAGCAGCTCAAACCAGTAGCATTTTGTGACAGGAAAAAACAAAGCCAAACATAAACCATGTTCTCCAAAGTCTTTAGTTAAGTGGATCACAGATTGCAGCAGCCAGCTCCCTGTCACCCTCTGAGGGCATCGTCCATCTCCATGGATTATTTCTGCACAAAGCTTTTGGGGCGAAAGATAAAGCACAAGTTTTCCAAGCACAGAACTACCAATTGAACTTGGGAACTGTGGGCATTGAAACCCCTCATTCGTAGTGACAGATTTCAGCTGTCTTGCAGGTTTTAGGCCAGGAGTAAAGTCTTACCTTGAACTTCCTCATGGACTGATACAGTCTGCCCAGGTTGCCGTAGTGTTTGGCTGTTTGCACGTTGAACTCCCCAAAGGCTTTTTTAGCCAGCTGCAGCGAGGAGAGGTGCAGGTCATGAGCCTCCTGGAGCAGCCTCTGCTCTGTCTCCTTGTTGTGACAGTCTATGGCAATCTCCTCCAGGATAAGAGCTGGGGGCAGGAGACAGGAACTGTTACAGTGCCCACGCCCAGCTCAGAGCCAGGGACCCCAGACACCTGGGGACACAGCCCAGGCTTTGTGTCTGTCACCAACTGCTGTCACACTGCTGCGTCAAGCTCCCAACACATTTTATATCCTGTAATTTCATCCCTCCACTCCACTCGTCTGGCTAAGTGCTAACTTTTGGGTTTTTGTATTTTACAAGCGTGCTGTAAACACCAAGGACTGCAAACACCTCCACTGAAAAAGACAACTCAAGCTACATTGCCTGGGAGAGACCAGGATGAGCACATCCAAATGGTTCAAACAACAAAGGGAACTACCTTTAACTCTCTTTGAAGAGGCCAAGAGGAGATGGTCTTCTGGGAGAATGTGAGTGATAATGCCGATAGCACGTTCAGCATGGAATCTGAGAGAGTTGAAATAAAAAATTCAGGATCTGTTTATGTATGCCAGCAGTTGACTGATGAAAAATTAGAAATAATAATGCAATGAATATTTTTCTTCATTTACAGCACTAACTGTGCTGCTGTGTATTGTACTCACAGTGCATTGTCAAATTTCCCAGAGCTGTACTGGTGAACGTATGAAGAATAAGCCAAGTCTTCATGAGCTGTAGCTACGTGGATGTTTTTACCTCCAAATACTGACTGCCGGATATCGAGCGCTGTCTGCAAGGGATCAAAAAACACAATTTCATCAGTTAACACAGGGAAAAAAAACCCCAAATTCATCTCTATGATGAATCTACTGGCTCTGAATTTCTCTACATATTTGAGACACTAATTATATAAAAGACATGAGTCAGAGGAAGACCAAGAAAGCAAAACCCCATAGCTGGCAGTGTTTGGGGTTTTTTTAAACATCACGACTGCAGTAATGAAATCAACTATTCTCTATCTCCATGAATTAACTGCAACATCTGAGAGATGAAAAGCACCAAGTGAAACAAGTCCTGCTGCCTACCTGATAGATGGCAACAGATTGGCAGATGTTGTCTACGTTGAGCAAATAAAATCCATAGTCTAGTAGCGTGTCAGAGTATTTGGGGTGCTTGGCTCCAAAATGCTCCCTGCACAAACACACTTCCATTACAAACTGAGGCAAGCTGAGTATACTTTTAGAAGGGTTTTTCTGGAATGGCCCTTACCTGGCAAGGTACACGGCGTGCTTTATGAGCTGCTCAGCCTTCTTGAACTCCCGTTTCACCACACAGGCCTGGGCAGGGGAAGGGAAGCACGTGAGCAGCTGCGCACTCACAGCTCAGCCCCTCCAGACACTGCCACCCTTACTCGTTTTTAATTTCAAAACATCATTGTCGATATTAAAGGACTTTTTGGTTATTTAAGAAAAGGAGCACTGCATTAATAAACTTGTTATTTTATCCTGCCTGACTGAAGGGATTGTGCTGTACCTAGTCCAGATCACACAGGGATCAGAGCCCTTCCAGGGGAGTTTGCAGGTTAACACTGTGACAACGGTCACCTGTGCAGCTCCAACTCCATTTCAGAAAGACACAAATAGAAACAAACTCCCCCACCCATTCTGAAACAAACACAAACAACAATCCTTAGGGCTCCTGAGGAGAATTCTGGAGCTAACAACCTCTCCTCAGCCATTCTTGGCAGCAACTTAGTACCCAAAGCAGCAGGGAGATTTTCCTATTCACCTTTGACGCTTGTCGTAGCACATCCACCACTACTTTTACAGGCAGCCCAACTGTGATCTCCTTCATGGCTTCTATGCACCACTTATAGGCCTGTGGGACAGAGAGGCACCAACACAATGGAAGCTGGAACTTCACAACATTGTAGCATTAAGAAAAAAATATTACCTGCCTCTGAAAAGCTGGTCATTTACATTCCAAAATTTAAAATACACAGTTTGAGTGCTTACATGTAATGAATTGTCTAGTTATGTCTTAAAAGACAGACTTAAACCTCACTTTTAAGGTCAATAGTGAATATATAAGTATTTTACATTAATCTAAGGTTAATAATATTACAATGACTTTTACAGTCAGAACAGGGTATTTTATAATCTTTAAGCAATCCTCACCATTCCCATTGTGCAGGACAACACCTTGTCAGTGAACTTAGGGATTAAAGGAAAACCAGTTTATGGAGTAGTTACACTTCAGAGAGAGTATAACAAACCAGGTGCAAAGACTGTTCTGCTATTCACTTTCAATTATTAAAGTAAGCTTTTATAATATTTCATTTACAGGTGACCAACACACATGGGCAAGGTAAGACATGTGTGTTCATGTTGGTCCACGTGCTGTGAAGAGCTCACAGACTAACACAGAACAATACCTGGAAACAAGAGTGGCTAAATGAATTACTGCTCTAGCAGTGCCGGGGAGAGCACAACCAGGACTAGTGAGGCACATCCAGGAGGTGCCAGTGCCAGGAGAGCCCCCCCAAGCCCTCACCTCGTCGTAGTGGCTCTTGGCGAAGAGCAGGGCGCAGAGCTCCCCGTAGAGCGCCGCCTTGTTGGCCTGCTGCCCGTGCTTGGCCAGCTTGTCCATGTAGGACTGCGCCAGCTTGAACGTCTCCTCTCCCAGGTGGTACTTGCAGTTGCCGTTCCGAACGTGCAGCAACCTTGGGGGATGCAGAGAGAGCTGCTGAGGGAGCTGGAGAAACCTCTGCCTGCAGCAGCACCAGGGATCTCTCCGGGGACACTCACAGGGGTGGAGCTCTGCCAGCCCAGCACAGCTGCCCTGCCTGGGCTCAGTCACACACAGCTGGGCACAGGGCAGGAATTTTTCCTGCTGGAGATGCCACAGGATTTGACTTATTGATACAGTTCTGCATTGAACCACTCTGGTGTGGTGACTTTGTGTGGTGTTTTCCATTAAATCCATTCTTCCCAATACCAGAGAGATTCCATTCCCAACACCCTGCCCTACACAGTCTGAAATCCCTTCCACCTCCTTCCCAAAGGGTGGAACCTCAAGCAGCCACAGTAAGTACCACACAGCTCGTTTTCCTGCATCCCTACATCTTCCCCCCCCCAAAGCCTGAGTAGCTCCAAGTGGGAATTTTTGTGTTTTAGGGTTTGAGGGAGGTCTTCACATTAAGATTCAGTCACATCCATTCCACATGAGAACCAGCTCCACCAGGAGAGACCATTTTATTGATCACAACAACTCAAACATCCCCTGCTCTTCCCTCTCCTGTCCTGCTGCCTTCCCATCTGAAGGATCAACACCCAAATACAGCCAGTAACACCCAGCACTGGTGAAACCTACTCCTGTTTCTCAGAGAAGTAACAGTTCCAGCTTGTGGCACTTGTTATCAATAAAAACAAAGAATCTGTGCTTTAGTGCAGGCTGAAGCTCTCTGGCTTTAACGAGGTGCATTTGGAAAGGGTGTGTGTGATATAACAGGCCCCAAGGGCAGAGCTGGATTCCCCGCCAGGGCAGCTGCTCCTGCTCCATGGCAAACACCTGCCAGTGAGCAGACATGGAATTCTGGTGAATTAACTTCCACTGTCCCTGCTGGAAATGTGTCATTAGACAGTGAGTAACAGAGACTGAACACATCAGGCAAGGCTTGGGAAATCAGGGCAACACAGCACAGGGAGAACTGCACAGAGGGAAGGAAAGCTGCACTGCAAAGAGGCTCAAACTCTATGTGGATTAATGTACAGGAACAGCATTTTAGTCCTGATATCATACATTGGGATAAAACTTCCAATCAATTGTTAAAGGGGAAGGAGTGAACAGTGAAAGTTTTGCTCAATTTCTTTTCTAAACCTGCTTCCACTCGCTCCAAATAGAGATTTAAGCTACTGCAGCCATTCTCCCAGTGATACAGCTCAGCTCATCCTAAGAGCAGCCTGTCCAACACTGTCCCTCTGTTTCCCACCCAAATGCATCACCAAACTCCAACAGTAACAAGAAAGGAAATAAAGTTTTCATTTTCCTAAGCAGGGCCTGAAGGCAGGCATATGACAGATGTGGATTTGCTGCACAAGGAGAACATCAAAAGAAAAACCCTTCAAAAGCTACTACACAAATTGCAGCTCTCCAGTGGGAAACAGCACCGTGGCTCAACAACAGACAGCAAAAAGCAGCCCCCACATTTTTCCTTCAATCAAGCCTCAGAACCAAACACGATGCACAAGTGCATTGTGTGCCTGGTCACAGGAACATTCCAGCAGCAAGAGACAGGAATTAGAAACGAGAGAAGAATTAAGTAAACAGTTTTCCTAAAGAGAAAAACCATTTTGCCAACACCATTCAGTTGGGAACTGCTCTGCAACATCAAAACCACGGAGCCCAAACCCCATGTAATGGAATAAGCCAGTGGGGATAGCAGTGCAATTTAGATAAGCTCCTGGAAAAGATCATATCCAGTGTCTGGATGCTTCAGTGATAGTGTCTAGAAACAAAGAAATCTCCCCAAAACCCAAGCTAAACCTAAGCCAATCCTCTAGGATAAGCAGAGTTTATGTGATCCAGTTCTGAGTAACAAAAAATCCTTTATTAATCCAAAGGAATCTTAGGAGATAAAGCCAAGAGGAAGAGAAAAGGCCTCAGGACGTTTATGCTAATGGCTCTGAACCTCCTTTGATGTCTGCAATAACAGCTTTTGGGGACTAACCTCCCCCAACAAACTCAGGCTCTCAGAGCCAATACAGCAGCTTAGGAAGTCTAAAACCACCAGAAGGAAACAACCCAAGAATCAGCCAAATGTGCAACAATGAAGTGGGAGAACCACATATTTGTGTTACGCATTAGTACCCCATTGTTTAACACAGAGTAATGAGAGAAGGCAAACCAAAAGGAGCACCACACTCACAGAAAAGCAGGGCACAAGCTCAGAGAAACCTCACACCTTCCCAGCTTCTCCACAGAATTTACTACTGCCACGACAAGGAAATACCAAGCTGTGCCTAAGTAACACAAAATTTCACGTGTTTTTAAACTGAGTTCTATTAATACTGCAATGTATTAATTCAGCTCCCAGAGGTTTGACTTGCCAAAGAAAGTGACATACTTTCAAAAGCTGGACTTGAATTTTGTTTCCTTAAAACTCCCCCCAACTCCAGTGCAAGCTCAGCGTGAGAGCCTCCTGCAGTGGGATCAGGTGGTAACAGCACCACTTACTCTCAAGCTGAAAGGCAGTAAACTGAGTCTAATGACTGCTCTCTGCCACACAAAGGTGCTTAGATTTTTCAGATTTAGCCCTTCTCTAAGGGCTAAACACTTCTTCCGTTCTTTCAGGTTGATACAACTCCAAACCAACGGTGCTGAGTGTTTGGGAGATGCCAGAACATTTCCCACTGCCCCTGCTGCCCAGAGGGGTGATGTCCCAGCAGAGCTCCCCAGGGAACAATGGATGTCTCTGCCAAACAGAGCCAACACCCCAGGTCAGAAGGGCTCATTCTAACACAGGGTGCTTTCTTCCAGCACAGAATGAAAATCTCCTTTCCACACTATTGTCCAGCAGAGAGAGTTCCCTTTTTCCCCCTCCCTTTCTTTCCCTTCTTTTCATTTCTATTTGGAGAAGGTGACAGTTATTTTTAAGCAACTTCTCCAGCTTGCCAAAGAGCCTGATGCAACGAGAAAACTTTTTTTAGATTAATTAGAAGGCAAAGGACCAAGCAGTAACTGCCCCTATATCCATCACTCCCCAGCTCTAGGAAGCTGGATACGTGTGCCCAGGCTCCTGGCATCATTTCTGGAATGCCAGCCAGAACCAGGCAGAGCAGTGTTGCCATGGCCCTGGGGCTGGCACAGGACAGCAGCAGCTCTTGGCAAAGCCTCTTTACTCTTCGTGTTTGCCCAACCATAAACAAGATGCAGGGCTTTTTTCGGAGCAGCTTTCCAAACAAGTTTTGCTCTAGATTCAGATAAATACAGCACATGCTTTGTTCTTTCTTAGAGCAGCTAAAAAAAAAAAAATCCTACTTTTAAATCTGCCCAGCAGCCTTCAGGTGCCCTTAGGCACATCTGGAGTGTACAAAAACACCCTCCTCATGGTGAGAGCAACAAAGCCCAGCCAGCTCCTGCCTGCAGTTCATCACACCTCAATACACAGGGGAAGAGCAACAGAGGCCTCTGTCAATGAAATGTGAACCTCTGCAGGCCCTGAGGAACAAGACAGCTTCAAAACTCTAACAGAAAAATAAAAAAAAAAAAAAAAAAAACTTTTCCAAATGTTTTCAGCTGTGGCCAGAGGTGCCCACAGGAACTGGACAGCCAGATCTTTACCCAGGCCTAGAGCTAAGCACTCAGCATGGAGCAAGAGATCACGCTGGATCTGGAATCAGGAAAGGTAAGCTTTGCCTTTATTTCTGCTCAGTTGTATCTCTATTGTTTGCATTTGGATTTGGCAAATTCCCTTTGTAGTAAATAGAACTTCAGCAAAGTCCAACACAGAACATGCCTTCATGTGCAAAAATCCTTGGGAAACAAGAACTGCTGGACCACTTTTATTTTACCCAGCAGTGTTACCCATGAGAGATTACACAGGACAGCAAAACATTGGGGGTTTTAATCCATTGTACTGTGCTGCCAACTTAGATGCTGAAAATCCAGGGATTAGTGTAAAACAAGCACCTCCTGATCTTCAGCTCTAGCCAGGAAAGGGTTTTGGTGCAGCAGAACACTAAAGGAGCATCCAGAGCTGGATGGCTCCAAGGTTTCCTGGGAATTCAAGGTGAGCTCACCTCACACAACACTCCACAGCACGGAACCAGTGAAGGATTTCATCGTGGAGGGTGCACAGCTGAAGGCAGGAAAGGAAAACCTTCTCAGCATCACTGTACCAGCCTGCATCTGACAGGAACCCCCCTGCAAAAATCAACAACAAACAGCAATTTGAAGAGCAAAACATATTTTCAAGAGAAAAAGGGTTTGCTCAGGTCTTGCAAGATGATCATTTATTTCATAGACCTACTTCTACAGACAGAAGTCCTGTCAAGGTCAAACCCTCCTGACCTGGAAAGGATGAAATGTAAGAGAAGAATTCTCCTACAGCTGAAGGAAATAATACTTTGTTTTAGGATGGTTTTTTGTCATTACAGAGTTTTCCTACAGATTTCTGTCAAAAAAAAACCCAGAACTTACTTACACTAAAATCATGCAAATTCCTCATCACATCTGCAAACCGATTTTAAATCTGAACTGTTTGAACTAAAAAAGTCTATACATTCTTAGATATTAAAATCCAAAATATTTCTCTCAAGACACCAAGTAGCTTCCTAAAAATTCCATTCCAAAACACACAGCTCTTTAAAAGGCTTATCTTTAACAGGAAAAAAAAAATAATGTTACATTAACTGAAGCTTGCAAGAGAGAAAGCAAAGAGCCCATGAGCAGCAGTTACCTAAAACAAAGCCAATCTGGATTGCTTTTTCTTTCACAGCAGCATCTGACTCTGCAATGTAGGAGCACCGTCTGCTGAAGGAATAGGCCAGGACAGAAGCAACCTTGACTCCATGGTCCATCAGAGCCTGGAAACAGTGATGGAGCAGATGTCTGCAACAAAGCAGAATTTGGTTACATGTGAACGTTTGAAAGCAGTCAGCTGGCTCTCAAGAATTCCAAGGAGAGAAATCAAGCCCAAGCCTCCCTCAAACCCAAAGCAGATCAGTGCACGCCCTCCCGTGAGGCTGCAGCCGATGGATCCCAGGTGTTGGGTGATCCACACCAAGCTCTCTACAGGGACACATTCTGCTGGAAGCCAAACACAAGCTGCCCACACAGGATTAAAACTGGGAGAGAGCGTTTCCAGCTCAAAGTCAGCAGGGAGGAGGCCCCAAACCCCCCCTCCTTCCCCCAGCACTCGCAGACAAACGAGCAGCGATGGCTCCATTAGCATCACACAGCGATGGGCAGGACGCTGTCTGAAGACTCAAAGCTCATCCCGGTTACAGAGAACCTGATCCAAAACAGTCAAGTTCTGTAACACCACAAATTGGAATATTTAACGACAGGAAAACTCTTCAAACCGGGGCAATCCTATCAGCTTCCCTCAGGATTTGCTAAATCAGCAGGAAATGGGTGCTGTGACTGCTGCTCCCAGGGACTCTGGGACCTCTGGTGTTGAGCAGCTGGGGGGGTTTGCATCGCTTGTTTTTTCTGGTTTGTGCCTCTTTTTAACATCTCTTCCTAGATGGAGAGATTAGGAGTTGAAATGAGAATTATTAATCTGTTAAGATACTCACCTTTTATCTAAAGCTCGTAGCACCTTTGCAAAAACTTCTAGCTCACAAAATTCACTACCCAGCTGGCACAAGCGGCCCTGTTGGTAAAGCTGAAAAATAAACAGGTAACTTTATCTTAATATGCAAGATTGAGTTTTTCTGGGAAATTCAGCTTCCTAGCAGAGATAACTTATGGTGAAATCTGGACTTTAAAGCACTGAAAGCAGCAGGCTAAAAAGTAAGTTCCTGTATCAGAAGATTTCACCTCAGGAGCACAATTTTAGTGTTAAAAACTGAGCTATGAGAGATCCACAGATAACTTCAAGGGTTTTTTTTAATCTGTGGATGTATTTCCAGATGTTTGTGCCCTCCTGCAACACCAAAACACTGCTACATGTGAACTACAAATCCAAGAAAAAAGCCAGAAATTACTGAAGTCAGCCAAAAATACAATTGACAGTTTTGATAGCAAATGCTTTCAGAACTTGTTTAAATGACACACAACCTAGAATATAAAATATATCAGATATAAATATACCCAAACCCACAAGTTCTGCAAGGGGTCACTCACCAATACCAGCAGCACAGGCAGGCACCAGCCCTGTCCCCACTGACACCTGAGCTTCCACAGGTGACTCCCCCAGCAGGAAATGGGAAAACTGGAGCCTGTTCATGCATTTATTAAAAGCACTGGCTTGTTTTAAGCCCACAGTGATTTGTACCTGCAGATAAGCAAATTTATCAGCTGAGCTGCTCACAACAAACAGCTGTCCATGCAGTGCATGGTTAAGTTCTGCCACATCAGGCTGTAAATGCCATGGATTTACACAGGTACAAAGGGACTGTGCAAATGAATGTCAGAGAAATCCATCGTGAACTATTAATTCCCATTATCTTAAAGGCTCTGACCCACAGATGAGCACAGGAAGGTACATGACCTAAGGAGGCAGCACTCCACACCTGCCACAGGCACCATCAGTGTTTAAATAAAAACATTCCTCCCAGTTTTAATAATGCCTTCAAATGCTTCCAGTGATAAGCATCTGGTGCCTGGTCCACCTTTTTCTCCACAAACACTGGGAGCTGATTAATTAATATTCCAAACACAGCACGTGAGCACATCTCCAGCCAGAAATTTAGTTCTAGTCAACTCTTCTTATAAAAGCACACAACACTGGCTCTAGAGCACAGCAAATTTGTTATTTTAACAACACAACCTACAAAAAAAACTTCAAAAATACTTTGACCTAATAATGTCAATTGTCAGAAATGAATGTTTTCCTCTTTGTTATCTATTTTGCTGAGGGAACATTAAAAAAAAAAAAAAAAGGAAGTCTTTTAAAAACCAGAGCAAGTTTGCATGCAAAGTTACTGCTTCGATAAAGCAGCGCGTCCCTGCACTTCAAAGGGATCAGAGCTCCTGCTGGAGCTGGATTCTCTCTGGCACTGGAGGAACAGCCAGCCTGCTGTATTTAAAAGCTACAGTCATGGTTAAATGTTCTCATTCCTTCAGCACAGCTGGCTCATAGCAAATGCTCTATAAATCCTAAAATGTACTTTCTGCAGTTAAAAAAAAAAAAAACAAAAAAACAGCTGTTTAAACTGCCTGGTATTCCATGGCCAAAGTGAAGGTGGGCATCCCATCAGGAATTGATGAGATTGTTTCTGGAGGAAGATTAGACACATCCCCAAAGCACTGTAGCAGGATTTAAGGCAACCAAAAACACTATCACGTTTCACAGTGCTCGAGTACAGTGTCATCACTCCCTTCTATCACCTTGCAGTACCAACCCAAAATCCCAGAGATTCCTGGGTTATCAAAAATTAACCACAGTAAGACTTTTAAAAATTTATATATTTATGAGGTTACATAAACACTTCTTGTAAGGAGAGAATCCCTCTTACAAGAGATTCTGAGACTGCCAAGGAGTAAATGGCCTGGTGGGGTGGGAGGGAGGTGGAAGGTCCCACAGGACACTCAGTTTTGGAACTGCAATAATTTTGGGCACATGTCAAGTTTGGCTCGGGCCCCAAAGTCCAAGCTGCAATTTTTCACTGCTCTAACTTGAAATACAACATCTTTGGGACTTTTACTATCCCTGTAACCCCTTCCCTCAACATACTGGCAAACATTTTGAGGAATTAACTCAGCTGGAAGCCTCTTGGAACTGTTGTGGCTGTTACAGCAATACTTTCAAACAAAATTTGACATGGAAATAGTGAGTATACGTCAAACTGTGAAGTAATTCCAGGAGATCCAGTAACACTCATTGAGAAGCAGTTGGGAAGACTGAAGAAACAATTCTCTTGTTAAAGCTCCAGAGAGACAGAATTCCTGACCACAGCCTTGC
The DNA here is from genome assembly GCF_031753505.1 of Anomalospiza imberbis. Lineage (NCBI taxonomy): Eukaryota > Metazoa > Chordata > Aves > Passeriformes > Viduidae > Anomalospiza > Anomalospiza imberbis. The sequence continues at coordinate 9,392,652 of NC_089700.1, read as the reverse complement.
TACATAACACAAAAACAAAACAGTGATTCAAGAAAAACATGCCCTGACACGAACACAGAGCTTTGGACTTCTAAAGAACTATTCTGTTCTGAAGAGTGAAATGCTTTAGACACCAGCTTAACCTATCTGGATCCTACCAGGGATTTATTTTTCTTCAACTATGGAGAAATGACTCAAAGCCTGCAAGATGACTCCCAACTCCATCAGCTCACACATGAGTTCTGGCTCTGAGGACAGGTGTAAATTTAATACACAGGTGGATTATTACACCCATGCCCAACCCAGCTGTTGTGCACAGCTGTGAGAAACTCACCACAACCCTTCTTAGGATCTAAGTCTGAATGTTGAATTGCACATCCAGGTGGGTGTGTTACAAAAGCTGCACATTGTGGTGTCCCCAGTTAAACATAGTAATGACATTAACTTTACTATTATATCATAATTCTATTAAAGTTCTTGTCTTTCTCTCTCTGGGTAGATTAAGCTAAAAAAAAAACCAGACAAACAACCAAACTTTCTCTACACATAATAAAAATATTTTTGAAGTAATTTTTTTAAGCAGATGGGGGTTAATTCCAGCCAGCTGTACAAGGATCCTCTAGAAAAGGAACTGAAGAAGACGCAATTTGAAAAATATGCTCGTGTTGCTCCAGTTTAGAAGAGGATTGAAAAACATGGATATTTCAGTAAGAATTACAGAGGAAATCCAAGAAGCTCCCCAGAATGTTTTGTAATGCCTAATAATGTAATATGGAGTATCAGGCCAGACTGGGGAAGGACAGTGTACTTAAGAGACAGCAGAATTTGGGAAAAAAGTTGGGCTGAAACCACCATCTTCCCCACGCAACAAGGAAGGAAAAACTTTTACTGAGTCAACAGTTCACTCATTACCAAAAATAATCAGTTCAAAATTTAGGTACATTCCATGCTTTTAAACCAATTTCAATATCATCTACAAACCCTCTGGACCAGCACTGCTTCTACTGGGTATTGTTCAATGCAGGAAAAAAAAATTCCAGCTGTCCTTGAAAAGCACAATGCCATCTACCAGGCTGATCTGTACAAACCTCAATCAAATAAATAACCAAGAAAAAACCCAATGTTATTGAACTAGCATGAATTCAGGGACAACTTCTAGAGCTCAATGCTTGCACACCCCCGGATGTTCCCACCTGCTCTGCTCTCTGGGCTGGAGCAGCAGAGTTTGTGTTCCACAAGGGAGACAAAGTCTGAGCCTCACACACATGTGATTCTCCTCAGGAACTGGGAAAACCCAGCCTGCCTGGAGCTCTATCAGCCCAGAGGAAATGAAGTGGAAACAAGAATTATTGTTCAGCAGAAGTTCAACACCTCTGTCCATAATGTGACCTCATTATCTCAATTATGAGTTCTGGCGTCTCAGACTCAACAAGGTTACTGAAAAGGTAGGGAAGCTGGAAGATATCAGGAGGAGGAAATGTCCCCCATAGTTAGAGGTTAAAAAAAAAAAAAGTCTGAGTAGTACAAGTTAGAAGACAAGAAGTTTCAAACCAGTAAAGACTTCACAAGCAAAGCCAGTTCAGTTCACATCTAAATTTAGACTGTAGAAATAAGGCATGTGTTAATAATAATAACTGGCAAAAACTCATGAGGTAATGATTCTCCTTCACTGTGAGGCTTTAATCTGAAGAGGTGCTAGAAGGATCTGACTGAAGCCCAGCAGCATTCAGGGCAGCCCTGCTGCACCCTCTGCTCCTGCCAGGTGACAGAGAGGTTGTACACGCGTGTGAAATCATCGCTGCTTCCCACACACGTTTAATTCCTAACCCCAAAACCACAGCACAACCAGGGGAGTTCAGCCTCTGTGAGCTCACCTTGGGGGTCACAGCAGAAGCCCCTCAGACAGCTCTGGGATGCTCTGCCTCCCTCACACTCTGTGTTGTGACCTTGGCTGTACTTCCCTGGGCAGGGAAGCTCAGAACTGAAGCAGCAGCACAGCCACACTTCATTTCAGGGGGAGTTCATCCTTCTCACTCTCATCAAACCCCCTGGAGACAAGCTTGGGACAAGACTGTTATATTCTAATGGACAGAAATGATGCTTATAATGATTCTCCATCAGTAAACTCAACCTCTGCTGCAATGCAGAGAACGGACGTTCTGCTGCTTGTTGTCAACAGTCAGCAAATTCCTGCTTGTTCATTTTCTCTGGTTCAAAAAATACCTAAACGTGACAGAAACCAAATTAATGTCATCTCCAACTGCTCCTGTGGTTAATGATCTCACCAGAAAACATTCCAAGAACAAATTATTTTCAAGAAAAATCAATTGGAAGAAAAGAGAAACACACAACCCAGAAAAGACATTCCAAAAGGAAAATGAGCGTGGGATGAAACTCCTTGTTAAGCACTCCAAGTCCAAGATGAGGCTGGCACTGTGCAACTGCAACAAATACCTGGGACAGAGAACACTAAAGCAGCAAAGCACCTTGAGAACCAAAGTCATGAGATAATTATGCAAAATTGAGTATAAAGCAGAGGCACAAGGGGGAAAAATGAAATCTGTACAAGACACTGACTAGAGAGTTCAAAACCTGACTTCTGCCAACAACCTTGACTCTTTACAGGAACACCCTCCCTCAAAACATTATCCTCACCCCAACAAACTGCAGAACTTAATAAGCTGATTTTTTCAGAGATTTTGGGAGTTTTTTTGGTTGGTTGGGTTCTTTTGTTTTGGGTTGGTTGGGTTTTTTTTGGACTTGCAGTTTATTCGTTTATTCCAGCTGTCACTACTTTTTAATACACAATTTTGGCATTTTGCTCATATGCTGAGTCTGAGTTATATGAGATCCAGCATATTTCTTTCTTTGGCTTCTAAAACCTACACACCCTCTCGCTCATCCTCCCCCCCCCCCAAAAAAAAAAAAAAAAAACAACAAACAAACCAAGAGAATCTAACTAGTTTAACTAGGAAAAAACCCAAAAACCCAACCAGGATGTACACAAACCTGGCAAACAACCAAAGGAAACAAAGTATGATGTGTGCACATTTTTATTTTCCCCCCACCAGAGGCAGGTGTTACTTGTAACAAAACTAGTTCTTAAGCTCCTCAAAATACAGCTATCATTAATAAGACTTTTAAATATTTTGTAGCTCAAATGCAGGCTTGGAAATTTCCAGGATATCCTCACAAGCATCCCGCTCTGCCTCTTAATTTTCTAATGGTTGCAAGGAAAAGTCAAACAGTGCTTGAAAAAAGAGATGCAGTGATACCCTGCTGAAGCAAAGCAGGTTTGTTGTTTTACCACAGTCGTGATTATTTGATAGTGCCTTGTTTTGAGCTTTAGTCACTGTTTGAGAATGCTCCAGAAAGATAAATATGCCCAGCATGAGGAACCTGCCTGTTCCTGTCACCTTGCAGCAGAACCCACTCCTTACCAAAGCCACAAGAGCATCCTGCAGCTATCCCAGACCCATTCCCCACTCAGGTTTATAAGGCATGTCCCAGAAGTTATCAATTCTAGAAGATGTAGAGGTAAAACAAATTGAATTTTTTAAGGAGTGGGAAATAAAAGCAGTAAGTTATGACAACAGAGCCAAGCCCTGGATTAGAGGGTGCCCTGGGGAGCAACACCAAGACAGTGCTGGTATTTTTTTCCCTTTTAAACAGTAGCACATTGACTGTCTCTGCTGGGGTATCTCACCTCCAGCTTCTGAATCAACCTAGACATGTTGGTAAACCTGGGCAAGCCTGGCAAATGTTAAGCATTAATACCAATGAATATGATGAAAACATTTTTGTATAGCCACAGATAATTAACATCCACAGATCAAAACAAAATCTGACTGGTACCACCTTTATTTCTTTGCAAAAATCAGCGGCAGTTTCTCAAGTGTCACAAACCGTGACTAATGCCTAGATAAAAAAAAAAACTATTACTTACAAGTTATATGAAAGGTTGGAAACATTTTTTATTCCTTTTACTCATCACAGAATGAAAGTAATACAGGATACTACCAAACAATTGACACCCTCCAACACAGGAGCGACAAACACCATGTAATCAAACAAATATTTAGAAGTCTTCTAGTCTGTCTTACTCCAAAGACTGCTAATAGCTTTGGAAATTCTACTTCTGCTTTAAAGAACTCAATGGTCAGGACATACGGAATATGGCTCACCATGATGAACTAGGATTTAATATCCACCTGATATTCAAAATAACTACCCTGAGCCAGAACAGCAAAACAAGCCCCACACATGCTGTGAGAGGGATGCTGTCCCCAGCCTAACCTCATTCAGCTACCCCAAATGATAGTTTTGCTGCTGTTGTGTCCAAACAGAGACTCAAGAACCAGTCACCAAGTGTCCTGTAGGTGCACAGAGAATCACAGGAGGGTTTGGGAGGGAAGGGACACTGAAGTAGATCCAAGCCCTGCCAAGGGCAGGGATGCCATTCTCTAGACCAGGTCACTGCAGGCCCCATCCAAGCTGGTTGTCCTGCACAGAAAAGATGACACTGAGGACACAGAAGCCCAGCCCACTCTCACAGGCACAGAACACTCACTGCAGGCATGGCCCAGTTTGGTTCATTCTGTGTGAGGACATCCCATAGATGTGGGCTGGTAAGGGAAATATCAAGTGCCCCTCACACAGTTCAAAAATTCCTGTTGTGAAGCACAGAAATTACAGGAAAAGCTTCAAGCTGACAGAGAACAGGCTTAGATTAGAAAAAAGATGTCTAAGGTGGGTGAGGCCCTGGCACAGGGTGCCCAGAGGAGCTGTGGCTGCCCCTGGATCCCTGAAGTGTCCAAGGCCAGGTTGGACAGGGCTTGGAGCAGCCTGGGATGGTGGAAGGAGTCCCTGCCCAGGGCAGGGATGGAATGGGATGGGCAGAAAGGTCCCTTCCAACCCAAACCACTCTGTGAGTCCATGCCATCGCTGTCATTAACAGCAGCTGTACTGCCCCCACAACACAAACGCTCTTTTGGGGACAGGCACTTATCACCTTTATTATCATCTGCCCAGCAAGATGACAAACCCAGGTACCTCAGCAGAAGAAACATGCTAGAAAGTCTCCTCAGAAAGCAGAGGTGCTGCTGGAGCTTCTTCAGCATTGAACAACTCCACGTGAACCTGATTCAAAGCAACCACTCAAGAGTGCTAATAAAAGCATAAAAAGTCAGTGATCTATTAAGCTCACCTACAGATAAGTTTTTAAACAGCTAGGAATAACACATCCTTGCACATTTCTATCATCAGAAGAAGGTCTTGTTTCATGCTTTTAAAAGCCACAGAGCACCATCCTCTCACCTGAATGAACATGAGAGCAGGCAATGCCAAAGAAGTTTATTTGCCAACAGTCATACTTATTAACAGCCGAAAGTCACCCCCAAAATATTCTTCCACGTTGTGATTTTCATATCTCTATCCTTTAGCTGATGTGTCAATCACATCATTATCTGCAAGCATGCTCATATGTCATAAAAATGGGTTTCCATCCTTCTTAGCACCTAAGGCAGACATGAAATAACCAGGACACAGAAAATGAGATGTGATTCTGGGTTCACAGAAACACGCCTGTGTCAGTGCTAGAAAAGCAATTTCCCTGTCTCCAGTAAATACTACTACTCTCTAAGTATATGATGGGTCATTACCCCTGGTTGATAAATATTAGTCTAGAGTGACTTCATTTAAAAAATCCTAAATTTTTAGAAATTTGCTGGCAGAGGAAAGGAGGGTTATTCCACATCTTATGCTCTTAGGGGTTTTCGTAGACCGTGTTTCTCCCCTGATGAATGCTCATTTCCAGCTGTTCCTGCACATGAATGAAATGCCTGTTTAGTGGACAATAAGAAATTAATGGACCATCTCAGTGCACCTTTTGCACCAAATCCGTATATTCCAGGGGCAGCTGAACGAGGAACAGCCCTTTCACCAAGGAATAATTTAATGCTAATAAAACTGCAGCATTAAACAACCGTCAGTTCTTTCCATCTGGTTCCTACCAGCTCATTTATACTAGACCACAGCAAACTGCTCCCTCAACCACTGACATCACCGCGTCCAATTCATTATTGCAAAAAAAAAAAAAAAAAAAAAAAAAAAAAAAAAAAAAAAAAAGGAAAAAAAGGGAAAAAGGAAAAAAACATATTCACATATTCCAGCACAGCCAGCTTAGCTTCATCCTGCCCGCACCGCTCCGCAATGGCGAGAGGCACCTTCCCCCACGACCCCCTAGGCCGGGCCCCCTCGGGGGCGCCCAGCCCCTCACCGCGGCCTCGGGGCGGCTCCCGGGGGCAGCCACAAGGCCCCAGCACGGCCGGAGCCCGGAGCCGCCGCTCCTCCAGCCGCAGCTCGGGCGGCCCCACAGGCCCCGAGCCCCCGGCCCGTCCTTCGGGCCGTGCCCGGCACCGGCGAGACCCCTCAGCCCCGCGCCCCCGGCCCGGCCAGGCCCGGGCCGCCCCCTGGGGCCGCTTCTCCTTCCACGTCCCGCAGGCCCGGCCGGGCCCGGCCCCGCTCGGCCGCCGCCGTACCTTGTAGTACACGTCGAACTGGATGTTCTCGGGCAGCGAGCGGATGTCGCGGCGCCGCGCCCGCCCGTAGCTGTCCACGACGGCCGAGATGGCCGTGTTGTAGAGCGTCTCGGGCACCCACTCCAGCTCCACCGCCGCCATCTTGGCTGTGCGGAGCCGCCTTCCCCTCCCTCCCTGCCTCCGCCCCGTCGCCTCCCGCCCGCTCCGCCTCACGGGGCTCCCGCAGCCCTGCCCCGCTCCGCCTCACGGCTTCCACGGCTCCTGCAGCCCTGCCCCGCGGCTCCTGCAGCCCTGCCCGCTCCGCCTCACGGGGCTCCCGCAGCCCTGCCCCGCTCCGCCTCACGGCTTCCACGGCTCCTGCAGCCCTGCCCCGCGGCTCCCGCAGTTCTGCCCCGCTCCGCCTCACGGGGCTCCCGCAGCCCTGCCCCGCTCCACCTCACGGCTCCCGCCGCCCTGCCCCGCCTCACGGGGCTCCCGCCGCCCTGCCCCGCCTCACGGGGCTCCCGCCGCCCTGCCCCGCCTCACGCCCCGCGGCTCCCGCAGCTCTGCCCCGCTCCACCTCACGGGGCTCCCGCAGCCCTGCCCCGCTCCGCCTCACACCCCGCGGCTCCTGCAGCCCTGCCCTGCCCCGCTCCGCCTCACGGGGCTCCCGCAGCCCTGCCCCGCTCCGCCTCACACCCCGCGGCTCCTGCAGCCCTGCCCGCTCCGCCTCATGGGGCTCCCGCAGTTCTGCCCCGCTCCGCCTCACACCCCGCGGCTCCTGCAGCCCTGCCCGCTCCGCCTCACGGGGCTCCCGCAGCCCTGCCCCGCTCCGCCTCACAGGGCTCCCGCAGCCCTGCCCCGCTCCGCCTCACGGGGCTCCCGCAGTTCTGCCCTGCTCCGCCTCACACCCCACGGCTCCTGCAGCCCTGCCCGCTCCGCCTCACGGGGCTCCCGCAGCTCTGCCCCGCTCCGCCTCACGGGGCTCCCGCAGTTCTGCCCCGCTCCGCCTCACGCCCCGCGGCTCCCGCAGCTCTGCCCCTGCCCCGCTCCGCCTCACGGGGCTCCCGCCGCCCTGCCCGCCCCATGCCCCGCGGCTCTCGTTCCCCTGCCCGCCCGCTCTCCATCTCTCCCCGGGGCTCTCGGTTCCCCCTCACGCCCCACGGCTCCCCGCAGTCCCACAGCTCTGCCCGAGCAGGCAGCAGCGGCAGTGCTGGGGGATCGTGAGAGAGGCACGGGAGAACAGAGTTAGGGAGAAGTAGGGCAGCGCTGTGAGGCGGGGTTTTATGGAGGGTCCGGAGCAGCTCCCCGATGAGGAGAAGCTGCGGCAGCTGGGCCTGGTTAGTCTGGAGAGGACGGAGAGGGGATCTCGTTAACGCGTAATGAGCCTCTCAGAGCTGTCCGAGGATGGTGCCCGAATCGCTCCGGTGATGGCCAGCGACAGGACGAGGAGCAATGGCCGTGAGCTAAAACACAAGTTCCACCCCAGCACGAGGAAGAACTTTGCATGAGGGAGGTAAAGCCCAGGGAGGGAGTGGAATCTCCCTCTCTGCAGACATCCCAAACCCACACGGACGCATTCCTTCTCCAGGTGGCCTTGCCTTGGACTGGATGGGCTTTACAGCTCCTTCCAAACCTCTGGATTCTGTGAATCCCTGAAGACAGCCGCAGGGAGTGAGGTGGGATTGACTACCACGGCCCCGCACCAGCCCAAAGGGCTTTATCTTTTGGGGCTGAGCACCAAATATCAAATATCACCCCTCACACCCTGAGCCCCACCCAGCCCAAACTTCTCATAGAGCGTAAATATCATTTACAGCTCACCTGTGCTAACACCCAGCTAATATTGGGCTTTCCATGACCTCCAGGTGTGTTGGCAGCTCATGTGAGCACTATTTGGGCACCTGGAGTTTGCTGTTGCAGGACATAATAATCATAACTACGAGAGAAATTTCATTATTGTATGAAATTTCTGTTGCTGGTGTGTTCTTAGCTGATGTAGGACTGCCACTGTTCTTTTTAATTTTAAAAATTATAGGAGGCAGAGCTCCTGCTGTTTCACTTTGGGCAAGTTATTTTTAAAACCCAAGTTGTTGCTATTCCCCCCGTTTTTGTGAGAGCACGTTATTCTTTGTCCTTTACTTGCACAAAGAAATGTTATGGGGTGGGAAGAAAGGAATGTGACATAAACAGACCATGGAAGATTGTTTTGTCCTTTTTTTTTTTTTCCTCCCTGCTTTTCCTTTTAGTGGCTTCAGATTTTTCTATTATTTTCTGAAATGATGAGGATTTATTTCACCTGAGGGAATACAGCTGGGGGAATCCTGTTGGCAATTAGCCCCCCCGGGGGTCAAGGCTATTTAGCTCAGTTACTTTTAGAGGCCTGGCTTGGGAAGGTTGAGGGTCTGTTAAAACCAGAAAAGAGCTGTTTTTTTTTTTTTTTGTTTTGGTTTTTTTTTTTTTCTTTTAGTGCACTAAGGAAAAAGTATTGTTAATGTAGCAAAAAGGATATTTTTTAAGCTTATAGTGCTCTTTATTTTCCTTTAAAATAAAATGTCTACTAAAATTTCTGAAAAAAAGAAAACAGTGAAGGTAAATATACTTATCAAACACTGTAGTAATGGACTTTATCTTCTTGATAAATTACTGTGTTTTGAAAAATGAGCTTGGCTGTACCTTTTATTGCCTGGCAATTTTTTGTAGAAAAAACTAGAGTGTGCCCATTCAGAAAAAGAAATAAATGTATATGTGCAGGAAGAATGTTATATAAAGCCTCTCTGGAGCGTGCTATGTATTCAGTCTGTAACTTGTTTTGGTGGAGCCTGAAAAATAATCTTCATGGTAAAAGCAATTTAATCTCTACATAAGGATAGAATTCAAATACACAAGAGCTTGTTTTTATTAATACTGTATGGTTTGAGATATTTGTGTATTGAACAACTTGGTGCTCTTTTATCATGAACAGTTATTTTGTTGTTAAAGGTGTAACAGAGAGTTGGTGGAGTCCTCAGTCACTGTGTTGAGATAGTAGGTAAGTATCAAAATAACATATTTAGCAGGAAAACTGGCTTACAACAGACTGTTTTATTGAATAATTGGTTCCTTCTTAGTTATAATGTTTGTTTAATTCCTTTTTTTTTTCCTTAAACCATATTGGGAGCTCATTAACAAAACAACTCTATTCACTAATGTGTTTCTCACATCCATAAATTATTTTAATGCAATCGTTCATTAATCATTGCAGATGTTGGAAAATCCTTCCAGTGCTGGTTGGCAGAACTTCTGATGGATGTTCTTATCTTTGTTGGTATCTTTCTCTTTCCTTTTGTCTTTTCTTTTAATATGGAGAAACATTTCAAGGACTTTTCCACATGCTGCCAATGCCTGAGAGCAGAGTGGGGATGGATGTTGTTTGGGGAAAAGCCTTCAGTCGGTCTGGCTGCTGCAATCTGAGCTTTTGAAGATGCAGCTGGGTGCCTGAGCCCCTCACATGCACAGAATCTGGAGTGTGGGACATCTGGGTGTCACTGCAGGGGAAGGGGGTGCAGGCAAGGATCACAAGGGGTAAATGTAGAAAGAAAATCTAATCGTGGTTATTGTTAAAAAAAAAAAACCAAACTGCCATCAGAGATCAAACAGCCTCTGGGGTTGTCGGAGCTCCCTGTGTGGAAGGAGCTCGTATGGAAGAGATTTTACATCTGCAGACATGGTTCTATGATTTCAGGAGAATGGAAGGGGCGCCTGGTGATGTTCTGCCCCCCTAAAAAGCTCAAAACCCTTAAAAAACCCCAAATCCCAACCAGATACTGGTATTGAGTTACTATTTCTGCACACCAGTGAATTGCTGAAGTTCCCTCTGCTGGAAGAGGCTGTTCCAATGAAAGGCTGAGAGTTGGGATTGCTCAGCCTGGAAAAGAGAAGCTTCAGGGTGACCCAACTTCCAAGGGCCTCTTTCCACAGGGCACAGGGAATGGCTTCACACTGATAGAGGGTGGATTTCGATTAGATTTTAGGAAGAAATTCCTCCCTGGGAGGGCAGTGAGGCCCTGGCACCATCTGCCCAGAGACCTGTGGCTGCCCCTGGATCCCTGAAGTGCCCAGGGCCAGGCTGGAAGGGGCTGGGAGCAGCCTGGGACAGTGGAAGGAGTCCCTGCCATGGCAGGGGTGAAAATGAGATGAGCTTTAAGGTCCCTTCCAACCCAAACCACTCCATGATTCCTTCCCAGATGTGGATGATCACTAACAAGTCAATTTGGTCTGAAAATTACTGCAGAAAGTAGCAGTGTTTTCTTCATCTCACAATTTTTGACTCTGTAATGGAGCTTCAAACTGAAAATAGGATTTTTTTTTTTTTTTTTGTTCCTGTTGTGCTTGTAGATTTCTATTTCAGCTAAATTAAGAGCTGTATGTTCATTAAAGCCATGCAGGAAACAGCAGAATTGTCTCTCCTACTGCTCCTTTTTTCTCACTGCTGTGACCTTAGGTCAGGTTAAGTCACCTACAGCTTCACCTGAGTCATTTGTAACTGAAACCAATTAGGAAGTGCTCACATCAGGAGCATTTCTGGTGGGTAGATTTGGGAGGTGATTTGTGTTTTGGTGGGTAGATTTGGGAGGTGATTTGTGTTTGGAAGCCCTCTCGCTGACCCAGTGAGGAACTGAGAGGGGAGGCCTGCAGGTGCTCTGCCTTTAATGCCTGTCTCAAATGATTTAATAAATAAATACTATATACTTTTTTTTTCAGGAATATAGGTCTAGAAAGCCTGGATGAAAAATATGGAATGTATTTAATATGCTGCCAGTGGAAGAATGTTGTTTGCATGCTTTCTTCAAAGGTAAGATACTTGTCAGAGAGCAAAAAGCTGTTTGTAAAAATCATGTGGTGACAAAGAGGAAGTTCAGTATGGATGGAGTTGAAAATTAGAGCTAAGTCATCAATGGGAAATTAAGATTTGGATCATTATCTGGCACAGCTTAGGATTTTCAGATTGGACCAGCAGTTCTTGTTTTGTCATGGGTTAAATGTGAGCTTGTTTATGTGGACAGCTTTATATTTTAAATTACTATAGCTGGGCATAGTTAGTGGAAAAAGGGTTCTAAGAAAACAATAAAAACCTGCTGAATTTCCTTACAATATGCTTATCTTGGAGTGGGAAGGAAGTGAACTGACATGGATAACATATGAACCTACTATATCTCCTTGATGTGGATATTAAAGGAACCTTGAAAATAGTTTATGGGGAAGTTGTTGGAGGCTTCTAATTTTAAATTCTTAACAGGAAATCATTAAACTGTAGAGGAGCCAACATAACAGACTGTTGCTCTAAAACAAGAGCTAAATGCAGAGCATCCACATGAACTTGTCAGATCTTTTTAAATTTTTTTTTTCCTTTCATGTTTACTGCAACACGGATAAATACATTTTCATTTCTGTTTTTCATATGCATCAGTTCAGGGTCCCATCCTGAATGAGATGTGAAACCAGTGCCCTTACTGTCAGACCTCAAGGCAAGTGGAGAAATTCACATTATCCATTAGACCCAGGGGTGTTAACTCCTTGTGTGGTCAGGTCCCACCTTCCTTCACTGATTGGGAAAAACCTTTAAAAATGTGGATGTTGTTCACTTTTAGTTTCCTCTTTTACATGAGAATTTCATGCTTTATCTGAGCCCCTTGCTGAGATGATTGGCACATTTCACATGGGCTATGCAAGAGGTGTAACAACCTTTGGGCACTGTCAGCTGGGCTGATGGAGCTTAATTAGGGGCTTAATTAGGGGCTGGAGGAAGGAGAAACATTCTGAGGTGTCTGTAAGCACTAAGAGATGAAGGTGAGTCCCTAAATGCAGAGATGATTTTCAGGTGAAAGAGGCTTTAAGAATATGGGTTTGCCAAAGCCAGTGGGCACTGCTGCTTTCTGCTGTCCTGTAATTAATGTTTGTACCTAAATGATGAGATTTTCTGTATCTGACATTATGCTGATGTGAATTTTCACATGTTTATAATTACATATATTTCATCTGTCAGACAAAATGACTCATGGCTTTTGCAAAATATAACTTGGAGTGTCTTTCAAGCTGCTAGGGAATTAGGAAGAATTTAAATGTACCTCTCTTGTTTCTTTTGATTGTCTAATACAGCTGAGGGGATAGAATTCTGCTGTAAAAAAAAAAAGAGTAACTAATTTAGTTTAAGCCTATTTGAGATTTTTTTAAGCCCTGGTTAGAAGAAAATCTGAATTTTTCATCACAAAAGCGATCATTGCCTTTAATTTTGAGAAATTATTTAAGTTAGTTGAACCAGGGCATTCTGAGGTAATTTGTTTCAGCAACTGTTAAAATGAGGATAAGATAGCCTTACAGTAAAGTAAATATCTGATTGTGTTTGAGTTAGAAACATTTTATGTGAAATGAATTTAATTCTTATGTAAAAAAACCTTTGAACTGTGAGTGGTTTAACCCGACTTGTGCATCTGAAATATATGGCTGCGGAATCATGGGCAGTTTCTGCTTAGCATTGGCTTCCTTTAAGCATAAACCAAGAAAAGCACTCCCCATTTTTATGAAAGCATCAAGGGTGCATAAAAATTGCTAAATTGCCCTTCAGTTATTGCCTGTTCCTTAGGTCCTGGGGTTTGGAAATGGCAGTGGCACTTTCTGTCAAGGTTCATCTTTATTCAAAGTTTTTTCTCCGTGCATCAAACTTCATCTTTATTAGAAACTTTTCTCCCCACATCTTCAACTTTTATATGTTCCTATTTCTGTGAGGGTCTGGTTTAGTTGAAGGGGTTTTTTTGTGAGCTGAAGGACTTCAGAAGAAAATGAGGAAATATGGTTTGAGTTGCTGCAGGATCTGCTGGTTGTGTGCCCTGTAAATCTTGAAGCACTTTGCTTTTCCAACAGCAGTTTGGAGAGTGTAGTGGTTGCAGGCAAAAACATCTTTAATGTATTGTAATTTGATTGAATTTGTGAGTGTAGGTATGATTTATATGGCTATTGTCTTGATTGTAGGAGTATTGACAGAGATAAGGCACTTTTTCACTTGGGAAGGCAAAAGCAATACTTGGATATAAAAAGACAGAAATACCTTAGGGTTTGAAAAGGAGTTTCTTCCATCATAACTATTTTTTCCCTGGTTTCCTTCTTTTTACAAGGCTACTTAAAGTATGTTTCTGTAAAGTGTAGGGGTAGGAGCCAATCTCTGTGGTTCTGTTCCTGGAGTGGCTTGTGATTTTTTTCCACTCAAAATTATTTAGGAAAGCATTGCCTTTATTGAATGAGACTACTCCTCACATGACAGCATCTCTGGCTACATTTATCTAGCTATGAAATTAGGGATATTGCACTTTTTTGGAAGTGATGGGCTTTAGCTGTCCCTGTGATGACACAGGTCTGACAATGTTATTTTGCCTTTTTTTTTTGGTTGACAGCTTTAAGTCTGTTTATTTTCTGATTGCTTTGTAATTAAAAATGTGGGTGGCAATGCAGGCTTGGCAATTGATGTGTCATGCCCATGGTTTTTATGTGAATTAAGAGGGAAATACATTGTGATGTTTGGGATTGCATAAAGCTCAAATTAGTCTTTGTCTCCTTTACACGCTGTTGAAATGCCCAATATACTTCTATAAAATACTGTTATGAAACCTCATGGTCAGATTTTTAAAGCAATTCCATATTGGGGTTGATGATCTGGTGATTGATCTGAGGGTATAAACACCTGTAAAGTACGAAGGGATCCTTACCTGATTGGATTAGTGTGGATTAATTCATTAATGGTTGTAACAGGTTCGCAAATCCCTCGGAGCTCCAGGAATCCAAAGCTTTGTTGATATTCTTTTTATTTTTTAAATACTACTGACTTTAATGTGGTTGATGGAAGGAAAGCTAAAGGGCTTGCAGTCCTTAAGCCAAACAATTATCTCCAGGGAAGTATTTTTGCAAAATTCCGTGGTGGTTTTCGCTGTAGTGAGAAGGGGCTCTGGGAGCTGGCAGTAAAACAATGTCTGGAATTTCAGCTATAAAACCGAAATACACAAACCCTTCCAGCGTGAAGGAAACGTCTTAAACGGTCACGAGCATGAAACGGTGCCGGGATGTGTAATTCCAGAGGGGTCATTGGTGGGAATCGAGTGGGAAAACGGGGATGAAAGCAAGGAGCAGGGAAATACGGGCGTTTGAGTAACAGCGGGGTTCCTGGGACAGGAGGGCTGAGTAACAGCCAGGGGGTTCCTGGAGCAAGGGGAGCAATCTTGTGCTCCCCGTTCTGCGTCCTACTTGCGATGCTGAGCTCTGGGTGAAGCCTTTTTGGAGCGCGTGTCGTGGGGGGACCCTCATCGCTCCCTACACCTTCCTCGTGAGAGCGACAGGAGGGGCAGACCCCGATCTCTCTGCTGAGCAGCGACAGCACCCGAGGGACCGGCCTGAAGTTGTGTCGGGGGAGGTTTAGGCGGGAGGTCAGGGAAAGGCTCTTCTCCCAGAGAGTGCTGGCACTGCCCGGGCTCCGCAGGGAATGGGCACGGCCCCGAGGCTGCCGGAGCTCCAGGAGCGTTCGGTCAGGGATGCACAGGGGGGATTGCTGGGGGGTGCGGGCAGGGACAGCAGCAGGACCGGGGTGTCCCGCCGGGTCCCGGTCCCGTCCCGCCCGGGCTCTGTCGCGATTTTGGGATCTCCGCCGGCCGCAGGGGGCGCCGCGGAGCCCCGGCCGCGCCCGCCGCCCCTTCCGCCGCGGCGGGGCCGGCAGGGGGCGCTGGGCGGGCCGGGCCGGGCCCGTTCCCGTTCCGGCGGGCGCAGCGAGCGGCAGCGGGAGCGGCCCGGGGCCGCCGCGGACATGCCCGAGCGCCGCCGCCGCTGCTGTCTCCAGCAATAGTCGTCGGCGGGCGGGCAGCGGCGGGAGCGCCGCGCGGAGCCGCGCCCCCCTTCTCCCCATGGAGGGGCCGTACGCGCTCGGGGTGAGCGTGTTCTCCGACCAGGGCGGCAGGAAATACATGGAGGACGTGACCCACATCGTGGTGGAGCCCGAGCCGCCGCCGGCCGGGGCGCACAAAGGCGGAGCGGCGCCCGGAGGCCCCAGCGCCGCCGAGCCCCCGGCCGAGAGCGGGCGGCGGCGAGGGGGGACCCCGCGGGCGGCCGAGGACGGGGCGCAGCCCCCCGGCACCGGCCCCGGGCGGCGGCCGCGCCGCTCCGTCGCCTTCTTCGCCGTGTGCGACGGGCACGGCGGGCGGGAGGCGGCCCAGTTCGCCCGGGAGAACCTGTGGGGCTTCATCAAGAAGCAGAAGGGCTTCTGCTCGGCGGAGCCGGCCGAGGTGTGCGCGGCCCTGCGCAAGGGTTTCATCGCCTGCCACCGCGCCATGTGGAAAAAGCTGCGTAAGTGCCAGCGCCCGCCGCGGACCCTCCGCTGCCCCCGCTCCGCCCGCGCCGCTTCCCAGCCGCCTTTTCCTCCCCCTCTCCCGCACTATTGTGAGTGCCTCCCTCCCTCTCTGCTTCCCTCCCTCCATCGCTGCCATCCCCGCGCCGGGAATCGCGGCAGAGCGCGGGAGGGCATCCCGGCCGCCGAGCCGAGTAACGGGGGAGAACAAGAAAAACTGGAGGGCACGCTGGGAGAAGAGAGATGTAAACACAAGGCGAGGATACGCTGTTGTGTTACGTAGCTGGGAATGGTGCGATGGTAGGGCTGCAGTTTGTTTTCAGGGTGTTAAGCGTCAGTTTCCAAATTTGATTCATTGGGAAGGTTTTCTTCTTGTTGCCTTGGGTAATCGCACTGAACTCCCCCTTAGATTTTCCTTGCGTCATGAAAAGGGAAAAAAAAAGTAATTTTAACAAACTGAAATGGGCTGGGAACGGTGTTTTTTCCCTAGCGGTGCTTCTGACTGTTTTTGTGAGTCCGGATGGAAGGACTGAAATGTGGCTGGTTTATAACTCGCTCATATGCGAGCATGGGGGAATACTCAGTGTCCCTGACAAATAGGAAACATATTTATTATCCTGAGGATGGTTTTGATAGATATAACTACGTATCATCACTATGTATTTATATAAGTATTAGTTTTTTTAATTGCAGTAGCAGAGAAGCTGTAAATAAGTCAGTGTTGAGGACAGGAGCATGCCCAGACAAGTGACAGTCATCATTCCTGTACTCATCCTTCTCCCCGAGGTCTTGTGAGGCTGCAGTTTGAGTTTCTGAAAGGCTTTCTTTCTTCCTAAGATGAAGGTTCTGACTTAGAGTGTGGTTATTTATATAGAATGTGTGTGTATCGTTTGTGCATTTAGACATTCAGAGGCTTCAGAGAAAAAGCAAGAGCAGAGTTCAGCGTGTGAAGGGCGGTGTGGAACACGGCAAAGCTGGATCCAGAATAGTGACAGTGACAGCTGGGCTTGGGAGGGAAACCTGAAAAGCAAGAATTGCACTGGGAGCACCCTGGGCTTTCAGTGGGTGATTCAGGAGGGGTGTGGGGTAATTACAGTTTCAAAACAGTTTCATTTTCCTTTTTCTTCAATAGCAAAATAGAGAAGTTGTGCAAATGTCAGATACTCGAGGAGATATCGGGGGAAGGAGCAGTAAGTTTGAGGGTACAGAGGGAAGGGTGTGAATTTTAGAAGCACCAGAACTTGACCACATCCTTGGCAATGGGGTGTGCGGCCTCCTGGGCTGCAGGGCTGGGTGATAAGGAGCAAAATGTGTGAACAGGGGGACATGGCTGGGCTGGGGGAAGATAAGGAGTTCAGTTTTCTGGCTGTTGTGGCCCTGGTGTGTTATTTGTCACTGGAACTCTGTGTGAGCACCAAGGCAGGGAGGAGAAGAGTGCAGGAAGCTCTGTTTAGTAATGGGTGTTTAGCAAACAGCACCGGGGTTGTGGAAGCAATTTAAATTGTTGTGAGAAACAGCACAGTTCTGGCTGGGAGCCTTTGATGGCACTTCGAGGTGGGCTGTTTAGTAAACTCCAGAGCATGTTTGCTCCTCCTGATTCCTGCTGCACGTGCTTAACAGCCCGAGTTCTGTGGGACAAGCCCATCATTATCTCTACTTTATTACTTCATCCTGTTATGGAGTCCCAGTGTGAATTCTACTGACAGGCAATAATTTTCCATATTACCACGTGTAAAGCAGCTTTTTAACTGTGTGGTGGTGACCCTGTGGACACAAAATGAAGACTGGCTGTGTTGGTATCTCGAAGGGTGTGGGAGAATGGTTTGGAATTTTGGGGTGGAGGATGGAATCTTTATTGCTTCCACTTGGCTGTTGGAAGGGAAGCTTGTACTCGGCTGCTCTCTTGGTTGTTGGAAGTTCTGTAGGGTATCCCCTGATAGACACAGACCACACTGATCATGACAGTACCAGGAAAAACTAAACCAGAAAAATGCCCATTTGATCGTTTTTGGCGTTAATTCTGTAGTAATAAAATTCTCAGAATGCCAGAGATCTTCTGGAGTAAGAGTTCATTTTGGAAGCTACAGAATGAGTTGAGTTTATGAGTTCAAAGTTACAAAGCTGAGTGTGAAGGGCAGTGGTTTTCAAGTAGAGGGAGGGAAAATGTTTCAGAAAGATGTGCTGTTGATGCTCCTGATCCATGGAGGAGTTGGATCCATGGATTTGATTTTAATACTTGAGCTCAGGAGAAAGCCCAGCAGTTTTTGACACTTTTGCTGGTTCCTGGTGAGACACAATCTCTACAGAGAACTGGGCTGTATCTAACACTTATCTCTGAACAGGAGCAAGGCATGAACTACAGTCTTGGGATGACAGGCAGATAATTCCTGCTTTTGTTGAGCATAAAATCTGAGGCTGCTGCATCATTCTTTCTCCCACAAGTGGGTGATTTCCTTCTCTCTGCTCTGCATGCCCATAAAGACTGATTTGACTCTCTAATACATTTTATTGCTGTTCAGGGGTTGCTACACTGACAGAAACTCATTAGTTGCAGCTTGTTTTCTGTTAAGTGCATGGTTGAAGTCCTCATTACCACTTGGCTCCCTCCCTTGTTTGCTTTCCTTTTGGAATGTGTTAGATTTAATATCCACAGTTAAAACTGCCAGACAAAGTACTTCCAATAAGCTGATTGAATGTTTGTGTTCTTGAAATAAAGCTGCTCCTAGGGAGAAAGTGTCTTTTAGTGTTTAGAACACAAAGCTAGAACTGTTGGAACTTAAATGTTTAAATTGTGCTGGATGTCTTGGTAGCTCGCACTGAGGAAATGCAACTTTTGTCTTCATCCTGCCTGTGAATTCTGCTTCTCCAAATTCTCCTTTTCCATCAGCTCTCTTCCATGTCTTCTTCCCTCAGACACCTGAACATCATTCAGTGCCACTAGAACTTAAGTTCCTCATTTTTTGGGTTCTGTTTAAAGCTTTAGAAGGTTAAAATATCTGTTTTCACAGAAGATAAGGTATAACTGTGTTTTCCTTTTCTTTCCTCGTGTGTTTCTTTTCTGTGTGTTTGTTGTGCCACAGGCACAAATAGAGAATGCAGTGCTTTGGCAGCCTGAGCTGGGTATTTCCTGCAAACAGCTTGTGTCACAGTGGAATTTTCGTGTTGTGCTGTGTGAGCCTGACTTGTGAAGTGCAGGAGATAGAATGTGACAGGGAGATGAGGCTCCCTTTGGAGTTTGTCTGAAGATGTGAGTGGGTGCAGCGAAGAAGAAACATGAGGTTGCTGTTGGCAGTTGGAATCAACTGATAACTGGGAGCTGGGCCTGCTTTTGTGGGTGCTGGGGTGGGGAGAAGGATGGTGTGGCTGGGCTGTGGCTCCATAGGGGTGCTGTCTCAGTCAGCTTGTGTACTCTTGGGGAAAGATGAACTTGTGTGTGTAGACACAAAAATAGGAAAGGCATGAAAGAGAAATTTGGATTGGATGTAACTGGAGAGAGAAGTTGAAACAGCAAGTTCACAGAAGTGGTTTGAGGGCAAAGCAGTTGAGGAAGGAGATTTCCCTAACCAGGTGTAGTTGTGTTATTACTCTGAATCCCAGGAATATCTCCTGTAGCATTTAAGGAGAGCACACAGAGATAGTCTGAATTATTCAGCCCTCCAATTGGAAATGTGAGTAAAACATTTGAGATGTCATTCAGCACAAAATGTTGCTGTTCAGCCTATGAAGGTAAAATAGCAGTTTTTCTCCCTCCCAAGGGGATCAGGAATGGCCACAAATCTTGATTGCCAATCAAATATCCAGACAAAATAACTGAATTTAGGACATTTCTACTACTTCAGACAGGGAAGTGAAGAGTAACTCTCAATGAAACACTTCATTGATCCTGTTCAACCCCCAAGGAGCACATCTTCCCCCGTGTTCTTCTAGTGATGCTTGGAATATCAAACCAGAGGAGACAGTTTTTAGAACCCTGTCGTGGTGCTTTGATCCTGTGCCAGTTGAAGCTGAGGCTGGGGAAGGATGTTCAAGGAGTGGGGGGACCTGGGGACCCCTCTTGGCCTGGCTGTTGTTGTAACATCCCACAAGCCTCCGAGGCACTCTCCACGACATTCCCAGTTCCCCAGAACTAAACCTGTGCTTTTTGCCTGTTGTTTGCCTGGTTTCTCCTTGCAGCAGAGTGGCCCAAGACCATGACAGGCCTGCCCAGCACGTCGGGGACCACGGCCAGCGTGGTGATCATCCGCGGCTCCAAGATGTACGTGGCCCACGTGGGCGACTCAGGAGTGGTGCTGGGGGTCCAGGACGACCCCAAGGATGACTTTGTGAGAGCTGTGGAGGTGACACAGGACCACAAGCCAGAACTTCCCAAAGAAAGGGAGAGAATTGAAGGCCTTGGGGGCAGGTAGGTTTGTCTGCTTTCACTAAGCTTGAGCTTGTTGTGGGAGGGCACGCAAGGAGCTGAATCTCAGCTATTTCGCTTTTGTCCTCTTAATTTTTCTTACAGCTTACTGGGGAATAAATTACAGGGATCCATTGTTACACGGTTGTGTTTTTTGCTAGTGGTTTATGGTGTATCTAGAATTTTAATTTCCTGGTGGATCATGCAGCTGCAGGGTGGGTACAGTTCTAAATGTTCACCAATAACTTCTTGGAAGCAGAGATGTTCATTTTTGGCCTATTTTCCTTTAAAGTCTGAGGAACCTTCAGGTTGTGCAAATTGCCTTTTCACGTAGGTAAAATGATATAAGGTCTGGAATATCCGGTTTGTCACAGCACTCTTAATTTCTCAGGCATCCTACATGTCCCTGAGATGACAATGGCAGCTTTTGAATAGGCTCCTCAAAGCTTCTGCTTAGGGAACATGAGAAAAATCCTGCATTTGAAACAAAATCCTCCCTTTGCTGTTCTAACACCACAATTTAGCACCTGTCCTTCCAGGAGCCATTCCTTCCCTGGCAGGAGCTGGCAGATGTTGGCACACCTGAGCTGGTGTGTGTTCCCTGGGAGTGAGGGGGAGCAGGCAGGGCTCTGTCAGGTGGCACAAATGTTTGGAGACAACCCCCAGGGCTGGGATCTGGGAGCTCTGTGTCCTCCCAGTGCTGCACCAGATGCATGGGCACGGTTTGCTCCTCGGTTTGCTCCTCGGAGCAGGGATCACTGAAGGTTTTCCTGCTGACATCATTCCTCTGGGAACCCTGTCAGCCCATTAACCTGCAGATATTTGTGCCTCTGGCAGGTGGGAGTTGAGCAGGGGCAGTTTACTGTAGGTTTCCAGGGTGTTTCTCAGAGATTGGAAATCTCTGAAGGTGCAATGAAGCATCCCCTGAAACTTAGTATCTCCAGGAATGGTTAATTTTTAATTTTTTTAATCTTTACTGGGGCTCTTCCTGTTTTTCCCAGGCTGGCTGTGAGGCATGTGGTGGGAGTGAGGTGAAACTTGCAGCTGTGCTTGGGAATGCCTTGTCTTTCATGAGAGCAAACTGGGAACACTTGATTAGAGAGCATGAGGGAGTCTTCCATTAAAATGCTATTTTCCCAGTAAGAGTCTGAGTGTGGGATGAGGTTTTCTTTCCAATAGTGACTGAAGTGAGCTCTGTGTGGTCATTAGCTGTACAAGTGGATGAGATCAGGTTTTAGGATGTGGTGTTTGTGACTTTGCCATGCTCTGGATGGAGCAGAACATGCCCTTGTTGTTAAGGCCTTTGAAGTGTCAGGAAGTGCATCTTGAATGGCTTCAGCATGAGGAGTTTTGAGGCTGTTCCAGAGCTGCTCAGTTTCCAATTACCACTGGCTGTTCCTTGGATGAAAGGAACTTCCAAGTATCCAGTTCCTAACTTGGTTGGGACCAAGCTTTGCTAGTTCTTGGTTTCATTAGCTCTTATTCCTTGAGGGTTCATCCTTGTTCTTCTTTCTTCCCTGCGTGACACAGCTGCCCCAGTTATTTGCTCTGTAGCTCCTCTGACCCTCCAGTGCCATCTGGGAGAGCTAAGCCAGTGCTCAGTGCCTCAGAGCAGGTGTTCACATGCAAATGCAGAGCTGTTCTCCCAGTCTCCTGCTTCCTGCAGACACCAGCCCGGGACAATTCCTCTTTTGTGTCTGCCTCCTGTTGGTGTTCCTTCCATCAAGCAAATCCTTTCAGGAGGCTGCTCCTTTCTTTTCTGTTGTTTCAACTATGCCGTGCTGCTCTGTACAGCCAAATTTTGGGCGCTGGAGAAGACTGAAGGAGGAACTGTGTGGAATTTCCACCTGAGTGAGCTGATGTTGATGGTCCTCGTGTGAGGGAGGCAAATCCGCTTCTGCTCTGTGTCTGACAGACTAAAAAGACACTCTTGCATATGTTGTAACCAGACAGAATTTCTTCCAGGTCTTCACTACCTTGCTTTTTATTTTCTTCTGCCCCTCATCTCTCACTTTTCCCCTTGGCTTTATATGGAACTATCAAAAGTGCTATTGAGTGTTTTGAAATAGGAACTTCCCCGAGGGTGCCATCATTATTACCTCCACATTTGCATATTTACCTGGTTTTGCCTCATTGACACCAACTTCCTCATTGCTGTTGCTAACCTCTGGCCCTGTCTGGTGCTTTCAGTGTGATCAATAAGTCTGGTGTGAACCGTGTGGTGTGGAAGAGGCCCCGGCTGACCCACAACGGCCCCGTGCGCCGCAGCACCGTCATCGACCAGATCCCCTTCCTGGCCGTGGCCAGGGCCCTCGGTGAGTGCCCTCAGCTCAGCTCATCCCCTGGCTTTGCCCAAACACAGAATTTACAGGGGTCTCCTCACTTGCCTTCTCAAATTCTGGGCCTTGAAAGTGTGGTTTTAATACAATAATACTGCATTTTTTTGAATAGTGCTATAACTGGGGAGAGAAGAACGTGACTTAACGTGCAGAGTTTTCAGTGTCAGCCCTACAAGGATGGGATTTAATTTTACCACCAACTAGTCAAAAATTACAGTCCCATTATCTCAGTGAGGAGGAGACAAATGTGCTCTCCCTCCTGGAGACACACAGGGCTTGCACATTTTCATTTGCAGCAGAAATGAAGTTTTGCTGGATGGTGTATGACTTGCGTCAGTCTTTCTTTTGTGGAGAATCCTTTTTTTTTTTTTTAACTTGGCATAGAATGGGATGAAAGTCAAATCTATTTAACTTTAACTTGCCTTTATGGGAGCACTAGAACTGAGAGGAACCGTCTTTGAGGAGCACCTCATTCCAAGGACAGAAAGGGATATTGCAGGACTAGAAATTGTCCTGGAATATCCTGTGATGATTTTTTTTGGGAAGTACTTATTCACTGAATTATTGGGTATCTCTTACTCACGAGTGTTAGTGTTTCTGGTCATTTTTCTCCTTAAATTCAATTGCAGAATGCCAGTCTTTGGCTGCTCATGTTTTTTCCCTTTGTGCAGAGTCTTCTCTGCAGGTATAGCCAGAATAGGTTTGGTTTGATGGGATTGTGGGTTTTACCTGTAAGAGCTGTGCTGCAATTCCTGCCTGGCAGCTTGGCAGGCCCATGGCAGTGCTGTCAGTGCTCCTGGGTCAGCTGGCAGTGCCCGTGGGGACAGGCTGTTCTGGGACCAGGGTCTGGCTCATTCCAGAGCCTTGCTGTGTCTGATTTCACAGGCAGGAATAGCTGTGCCACGGGGATTTGTCCAGAGTTAAGGAGAAGTTTGCAGTGATAATGAACATGGAGGAGTCAGCTGTGTGTCAAGCAAGGAGTCACAGGTGCCTGAAAATTAAAAATTTTAATTTTAAGGACTTTTTCTCAGTATTTGAAAGTCTTTATGTGTTATATTTCAAGTAGGATAGAGTTGATTTTGTGGTTAGGAGGACTGACTTGAGAATTTGAGTGAATCCTTTGGAGCTAATAAACGAGTAGCAAAAAAACCTGCATCCCCTGAGCAGCACATCCCTGTTGTTGCCTCCTGCAGGACAGAGGAGGTGTTCCTGCATTGCAAAATGTGAATGCTTAATTTTGATGCATCTTTTGTTCCTGTGATTGTAAGTTTGTTGCCTGTCTAAAGAGCTGGCTGGCTTTTGATCTGATTGCTCCCAGCAAGCTGAAGAAAAGGATTTGGCTGGGGTTTGTGTGCAGATGGGAGTTCAAGGAACCATGCATTTGTTAGCCCCCAGTGCATTCTTTGCCAGCAAGGGCATGAGGAGAGGATTACTGGAGAGTTTTCAGGTCCAAAACATGGGAACACCTATCTCTTCTCAATTCTGGGGTTTGCAAGCTCAAACCCCATGCTGGGACCAGCCTCCCCTCCTGCCTGGTCCCAACCTGGATAAAAATTTTTAGCAGGACAACAAGAATCTCTCAACAGAGAAGCTTAGAGTTGGGAATTTATCATAGTTGGAATGAGAGAGATTATCTGATTAAAACCCCTAGAATTTAGATCATAGATGGTGTTTTAAGTGTCTCTTACAACACTTTAAAGTATCTTGATGTAGTCTCATCCCCCAGTCTTTAAGTCTAATGCACTCTTAAGGAGTTGAGGAAAGGTTTTGGAAATAGCAGGAATAAAGCACCGTGGAAAAGTTGCACTCAGCCAGCAGAAAATCCTGGTGCAGAAGAAATCCTCGTGGCCAGATTAATTCTGCTGACATACCCTTCCCCATTCTGATTGTCAGAAGTGCCCTTCTGCCCTAAAATAAGCATTTGTGGTATGCACAGTGGCGGTATTTAAGTATTTAAATAATGCTTGATTTATTTATAGCCCCATAACAAGTCAGAAGTATTTGGGCTTTGTGCTGTCCCTGCAGAGCATGTGTAAGATGCTTTAATGCACACAGCAGGTTGCTGCGTCTTCTAATAAACCATTTTAAGCTGTAGTTCTGTGTTTTCACAGCTACTTCTGCTGACCTTTTCTGGGCAATGAGAATATTTTTTTAATACTGATTTGCCTTGTAATAGATACTCAGGAGTCTGTGGTGAGGGATTGCCTGGCACTGCTGGAGCTGTTTGGGAGGTGTTTGAATGAATGAAGGATGAAACCTGAGCCAGGAGCCCGTTAGTTCAACCACTCCCTCCTGTGGGAACATGAACTCTGCTTTCCCTGTTTTTTTAAAGTAGAATAGAATAGACTCACCCCTATTTCAGGTGGAGCAGCTTCCACTGTACAGGTTTGACTCTCCCCAAGAGCCGGAATTTCCTGCTGCCCTCTAGGAGCAGTTCTGTGCCAGAACAGGGAATCCACGGGGAGCTGCTGCAGGAATCTTTGACAGGGATAGGGAAGCTGTGAAGCTGTTTTCCAGAACAACTGACTGGATGCCAGAGCTGTTTTCTGAAGCTCTCTGAATGCACACACCATGAAATCCTGGAGAAGAGGCTAAGGCTGACCTCAAATGATCTGAGGAAATTGCTGTGTAAGATTTTAGGGTTGTTTACATGCATTTAACTGTTTTTAAAATTAAATTACCAAATAGAGTGGGCACAGCTGCCACTCACTTTTTCCTTCCTGCTCCATTGTAGGCCATGAACCTGAGTCACATGGAATTGTATACTTTGTATTTACAGCCATTTTCTATTCATAATTGCTTTTCTGTTTTATCTCTACAAAACCAGATAAACTTGGGGTGCATTTGGGATTCTTTTCTTGTCCTCAGGATATCTTGCTGTAGCTTGTACAATTTTCTTCAGCCCTGAGACAAAATAATAAATGTGCTGTGCTAAATGCAGCGTGTGCTTTGCTCTGGGGATCTGTGTGTAACACACATCATGTGAGGGCACCTGTGGCTCCTTGTGGAGAAAAACTTTGATTTAAAAAGCTCTGGGATTAATCAAACTGAGGTTTTATTTTGGACTGAGTTATGAAAGTAAAGTTTTCTTTCCTCTATTAAAATCAAAACCCCTTTTTATATGCAAAACAGCATCTCCAGAAACTGAAATGAAAGACTTGATTTATGTAATTTCTGGGCATGCTTTTGCTCTGAGAAGGCTTTGGGCTTAATCCAGTCCAGCCCACTTACACGATGGGTGTTTTTGTTTGTAACTGCCATTACTTTCCTGGCAGCACTTGACTTAGAAGTAGCTTTGTTGATGTATTTTACAAGGTAACAGTAAGAGAGACAGCCTAGTTTGTGATATATTCTTACAGGCAGCTAAATTAGTTTCCTGCTCCTTTAGTGTCTGATTTCAAACATCTATTTCATTTTGGAAGATGCAGTGTAGATCTCTGTATATTATTCTGGTTTGAGTCAGGACTAAGAAACAGGTTTTTCTGGAAGATACGGAAGGAGCTGCATTAATAACTTTTTTTTTTTTTTTTGGAAAAGAAATATGCAAACCTCACACTGAAAGAAATACTCCCAGTGTGTAAGTTCTTAAAGAACGAGATTGTCAGGAGTTCTGTAAATGTTTGGGTTTTAATTCAGAGCAAAAATAGCCTGGCTCCCAAATTGGAAGCCTGAGAGCCTGGCATTGCAGCCCTGGAACACCAGCCTCTGGCACATCCCAGGCTGCCAGAGGGTCACTGCTCTGCCTGCTTGCTTTGGAACACAATTAAAGACTTCAGAGCACTTTGAAATGCTCAGGGAAACGTGTTCTCTGCTTTCTGGCTGCTCTCCTCTCCCCTTTCCCTTCCCAGAGTTGTACAGATGCTGCCACAGAAAATACCTCTGCAGGCTTGCCTTGCTGGGGTGTTAAACTCTCCAGCTGGGCAGGGAAAGGGGGGAGCCACAGCTGGGCAGGGACAGGGGGAGCAACAGCTGGGCAGGGAAAGAGGAGCCACAGCTGGGCAGGGAAAGGGGGGAGCCACAGCTGGGCAGGGAAAGAGGAGCCACAGCTGGGCAGGGAAAGGGGGGAGCCACAGCTGGGCGGGGACAGGGGGAGCAACAGCTGGGCGGGGAAAGGGGGGAGCCACAGCTGGGCAGGGAAAGGGGGGAGCCACAGCTGGGCAGGGACAGGGGGGCCACAGCTGGGCAGGGACAGGGGGGAGCCACAGCTGGGCAGGGAAAGGGGGGCACAGCTGGGCAGGGACAGGGGGAGCCACAGCTGGGCAGGGAAAGGGGGGCACAGCTGGGCAGGGACAGGGGAGCCACAGCTGGGCGGGGAAAGGGGGAGCCACAGCTGGGCAGGGACAGGGGAGCCACAGCTGGGCGGGGAAAGGGGGAGCCACAGCTGGGCAGGGAAAGGGGGAGCCACAGCTGGGCAGGGACAGGGGAGCCACAGCTGGGCGGGGAAAGGGGGAGCCACAGCTGGGCAGGGACAGGGGGCCCAGCCACAGCTGGGCAGGGACAGGGGGGCACAGCTGGGCAGGGACAGGGGGGCACAGCTGGGCAGGGACAGGGGAGCCACAGCTGGGCAGGGACAGGGGGGCACAGCTGGGCAGGGAAAGGGGGGCACAGCTGGGCAGGGAAAGGGGGAGCCACAGCTGGGCAGGGACAGGGGGGCCACAGCTGGGCAGGGAAAGGGGGGAGCCACAGCTGGGCAGGGAAAGGGGGCAGCCACAGCTGGGCAGGGAAAGGGGGAGCCACAGCTGGGCAGGGAAAGGGGGAGCCACAGCTGGGCAGGGAAAGGGGGAGCCACAGCTGGGCAGGGAAAGGGGGAGCCACAGCTGGGCAGGGAAAATGGGGGCCACAGCTGGGCAGGGAAAGGGGGAGCCACAGCTGGGCAGGGAAAGGGGGGGCCACAGCTGGGCAGGGAAAGGGGGAGCCACAGCTGGGCAGGGAAAGGGGGGAGCCACAGCTGGGCAGGGAAAGGGGGAGCCACAGCTGGGTAGGGAAAGGGGGGGCCACAGCTGGGCAGGGAAAGGGGAGCCACAGCTGGGCAGGGACAGGGGGGCCACAGCTGGGCAGGGACAGGGGGAGCCACAGCTGGGCAGGGACAGGGGGAGCCACAGCTGGGCAGGGAAAGGGGGAGCCACAGCTGGGCAGGGAAAGGGGGGCACAGCTGGGCAGGGAAAGGGGGGCACAGCTGGGCTGGGCAGGAGCTCCAGAAAACTTTGCCTTAGGCTGGGGAGCTCTGCCCTTCAGGAAAAAACAAGAAATAAAAATATAAATGTTCCCCTCCCCAGGAGATGGGTTGGCTTTGGGGTCAGGGTTGGAAGGGTCTGTGGGGTCACTCTGTGCCCTTCAGGAGTTTGTAATCCTTGGAGCTGGCCTTGTGACCACGGTGATATTCCCAGTTTTCCCTGTGAGGAGCCTCCTTCTCTTGGAGCAGATCCCCTGGGGTCAGTGATGACTGCCTGGCTGTTTCCTCGGGAAGGGCAGCAGATGGGCACGATGACACATGTATTGAAGAACTCAAATTAATGAACATCAGGTTATTTTTATCACCCAGCACAGTGTTTTTAATTAAAACCCCGATTCAGCTAATAACATTTTGTCATTTCTCCCACATGAGTATGAACAAAGTGGCGAACAGACGTGTAAAAATATTGTCCTTTCTGGAAATTGATGCTGCTCTTGTTAGCTTTACCTGCTGTGGCCGTGCGGAGCGATGTGAGAAACTCGGGGTGCAGGAGGACTTTCCGCGGCAATTCACATGCAAGAATTGCTCAGCTCTCGTGTTACAGTATTTATTTTGATCTCGCTGCCAGCTGGCTTTGTCGGCAGCCTGTGGCAGCCGAGTGCACCTCTGTAGGGGCAGGCTTGGCTTTTAATTAGCGCTCATTAGCAGCATGTGCTTGTGGGGCTGCTGCGGCCGGGGGGAGAACCGGGGCTTTAATGGGGTTGGGCTGCGGTGGAGTGGGGTAATTGAGTTGAAGTATTCCCTTTCCTGCTTCTGGAAAAGTCTTTTCAACTGGTTGATAGCTTAAGGCAAAACTAATGGAGGCAAGGAGGAAGACAAAAAGCTTATTTATTGTCTTTAAAAGGGTGCTGATGGATGTGGAGGAAGCTCCAGGCTTTGTCCAGCAAAAATCAAAAGGGAGAGCCTGGCAAAACCTTACTCTTGAGTTGTTGAGCTTCTGTTTGCTGCTTGGCTCTGACAGTTCAATTAATTTCTGCTTTTAAAGCTGTGTGTTCTGCACAGAAAAATGTAGCCAGTGCTTGCAAGTAATAATAATGTTACTTTTTGCTGCTTATCACTATAGGAAGCTGTTTATGAACATGGAAATAAATTTTAAAAAGAGGTGTTAGGGCAAATTATTACTATTCTTGATTTGAACGCCTAGCCTTAGAAAAGGTTTTTAATTTTTCAAGTGTACTTGATAAATAGAATTGAAATAAATTGATATGGAAATGCATTTTTCTGCTGGAGTGGTTTTTATTTGAGGATTGTTTGGAGGGAGCTCTTGAACCAGGGGCTGATTGTTCAGCTTTGTTTCTGGTGAGGTGACCCCAAGCTCATTCACACAGTGAGAGACATTTAAAAATAGAAGTGTTCCCTGCACCAGGCCATCCTAGGGAGAGGCTTGAGCTCTTATTTGCTGCCCTCCTGCTGGAGCCCAGGCAGTGCCCGTGTTCCTGTGGCTTCTGTCCAGCTCCCAAACTTGGCACGTGGCGCTGAGCTGCAGAGAGCCCCGTGTGGCTTTGCAAGAGATGCTCGGGCTGTGGGAGGAAAAGGAATGGCAAAGGGAATTTAACAGGGAAAAGGCTTCAGTCTCCTCCTTTGCTTTTTCCTTTGTCCCTTCCCTGTGGCACCTGCACGCACAAATATTTGCACGTTTGGTGTGGGATCAGCAAAGCAAGGTTTTGCTGCTGTTGGAGGAGAGCTCAGTTAATTCAGAGAGGTTTTAGTTTGGGGAGTAGTTAAGGTTCCACCACTTTCTAGGTATTAATATGTTTCATTTCTCCTTTTTCCACAAATACTTGTGTTAAGACAGTAGAACACCTCTGATTACAGCTTGGTTTAGTTTAAAGAGGATTAGAAGGTGGCAGCAGCTGAGCAGTGACTGGGCTGGAATTTCTTTATGTTCCTGCTGGTGACTCAAGGCTGATGGTGGTGGATTTCCTGGGATGGAACATTTTTCTCTATTTTCCAAGGGTGAGATTTCTCATGTGTTGTGTAACAATTCCAACCCATTTTCTGCTTTGCCAGGTGATCTCTGGAGCTACGACTTCTACAGCGGGGAATTTGTTGTGTCCCCCGAGCCCGACACCAGCGTGCACACGATTGACCCCCAGAAGCACAAGTACATCATCCTTGGCAGCGACGGGCTCTGGAACATGATCCCACCTCAGGATGCCATCTCCATGTGCCAGGATCACGAGGAGAAGAAGTATTTCACGGTGAGAGCAGTGGCCAGAACTCAGCGTGGAAATTTCATCCTTGTTACCTCTAAAAATTGCTCAGCCTGGTAGGGATGAAAAGTACCCCGCAGAGTTGGTGGGCTTTAGACAGATTGATGGTTTTGCCACAACATAGAAGTAGGTACAATGTGGCTGATGTTAAATATGTTTTGGGGAAATTTTTCTAGCAGAGTGTTGTCTGTGAGTAATAAAGGAGATAATGAGTTTCTTCTCTAAGGAAATTACACAAAATGCTGAACATTAAATTTATTTCACATTAAGGTGCATGTTATAATGCAGAATGTTTAGACTGAATTAAATTACTCTCTGATTTATTTTACAAAACAGTTGAGAGCATCAAATATTGGAGCATCAGAGAGTAAACACTCTGCAAACCCCACGAGGGGCTTTGGAAAGGCTGTAGGTTGTGTCCCAACCTATCACAAGCTCCTGCTGTGTTACAGCTATTTCTGCTGTTTAAAGCACTGTATGCATGTGGAATATACCACAAACTCATTTAAAGGTGGATTGAAGAAGGAAGATGTGTTTTAATTAGAATTTCTGGAGGTGCTTTGGGGCATGGTTTGTAGGAATGTGTGTGGCAGGAGGTGCCTTGTGGTGAGGTGGTGGCTCTGCGTGACAGACACCCTGTGTGGTGGCTCTGTGTGTGTGACAGTGTCCCTGTGTGTCCCTGTGTCCCCAGGGCGAGGCACGGCAGTCCTGTGCCCGGATGCTGGTGGCTCTGTGTGTGATGCCCTGTGTGACAGTGTCCCTGTGTGTCCCCAGGGCGAGGCACGGCAGTCCTGTGCCTGGATGCTGGTGGCTCTGTGTGTGATGCCCTGTGTGACAGTGTCCCTGTGTGTCCCCAGGGCGAGGCACGGCAGTCCTGTGCCCGGATGCTGGTGTCCCTGTGTGACAGTGTCCCTGTGTGTCCCTGTGTCCCCAGGGCGAGGCACGGCAGTCCTGTGCCCGGATGCTGGTGGGGCGGGCTCTGGGCCGCTGGAGGCAGCGGATGCTGCGTGCGGACAACACGAGCGCCATCGTCATCTGCATCGCGCCCCTGCGCGAGCGCGGCCGCTGGGACGGCGACGAGGAGCTGGTGCTCAACCTGGCCGAGGGGCCCAGCTACAGCAGCCCTGATGCCAGCAGCCTGCCCCCCTCCCGCTGCTGCACGCCCCCCCTCAAGGTAAGGGCTCTCCGTGCCCCCTTTCTGCCTCCCCCAGCTCCCTGGGGCGAGCAGAGCATCGCCAGAGATTCAGAAATGCTCATAGAAACTCCTGAGATGTCAGTGTGCATCATTATTTGATGTTGCTGGCTTTAATTTTGAATTTTTACATGTGTATGACTAGGTAATCTATTACTGAGATTGGCCCAGTTGGTTAAAACAGGGTGTTGCTGTTCCATGATCCTTGTGGGTCTCTTCCAGCTCTGGATATTCTGTGAAATCCACAGTTACAACATATCCTCAATACTTCCACCTGCAAAGGTTTTGAGGAGTGGACCAACTTTTAACAATATTTATTAAAGAACTTTAACACTCTGCCTTGTGTTCAATGTATGAATGCTCAGAATTGCTGCTGGTTTATTTGTAGCTGTTGATCTGTGCTCCCTCCCCAGTGTGGAAGAAATCAGTACTGTTACTTTTCAAACCTTGAAATGCATTGTCTCTTAAAGTAAGTTTCCCGAGATCCTCCCCAAAATTCAAGGCAGCCTTTTGAGACAGAGAGGAACCAGAGTGGGGCTCAGAGGTATAAGGAATAACCCATCCAACACACCCCTTAGAAATCAGGGCTGGGCTGCAGTGTCTCTTCCTGCCTTGCCAGGTGCTTGTGTAGCTTGCCCAGCCCGGGGATTGCAGATTGTGAACCTGTTCCTCACAGGGTGTGCTTTGCTTCGCGTTTGTTTGGTTGTGGTGGTGTTGGGCTTTGATTTTATTGTTTTTAAGGTTAAATTTGTTCCAGCACATGTTGCTGTAAAGAACATTTTCTTTCTGTACTGGGAGATCTCGTTATCTTCCTTTGGTTGATTTGATGTTCTTTGTTGGAGGCAGGGACATCGTAACATAAGGTCTTTCTGGAGGCTGCAAGTTTGAGTTGTTAACATAAAGCAGAGCTCTTCAGAGGGATTTTGTTTTGTTGTTTTGTGGCTTTTCTTCCCCCCCCTCTAAGAACTGGAGTGTAGTTATGAGTGGCTGTTGGTTTCAGTAATTACCAGCTGCTCCTGATTTAAGTCACTGTCCTTTGATGTTCTGCAGAATCTTCAGATAATTGTCCTTTGGGCAAAGGAAAATAAAGCAGAAATTAGAAAGGGAGTTTTAAACATTCCCTTGGGAGAAACAAGCTGCTAATAAAATGGCAAGCTTCAACTTTGTCTCCTCCCCTTTTATCTAGTGGAGCAAAATCCATGCAAAGAGCTTTAAACCTAGTAAAATCTTGAGAAAAAAAAATTAAATTTTAAATGCTCCTAAAATTTTCAATCACGGTTTCTATGAGGGAAGCAGGGATGGCCTTGATGCCTGGCAGCTGCTACCTGCCAAAACAATTAATTTGGAAAGAGATGGAAACCAAAGTTTCTTAATTAAACCCAAGTATATCTTAATTGCTTGTCCTTCTGGCAGCAATTACTAATACCAAATTAATTCCAGTATTCCTGAGGCCAGTGAGGAAGATTGATTGGATTGTTGAGAAATTCAGTTGGTGATTCGTGGTTTATTTTTCCTGCTTTGTTACATCACTCTCCAGCAGTCCATCCTGTGCCCTTCCTTGGCTTCCCAAAGCCTTCTTTGGTCTCAGCTGTTTGCACCAGCAGGAGATGCTGGGGAAAAGAGCCACAGCATGAAATGTCTTGCACAATAAAAAACATAAAACTAAGTTTTATGTGACACAATGTCAGAAATTAAATTGAGCAGCTGAAGTAGCATTGCCAGAGCCGCTCTCTGTGTGTGATCTGGTGTCCTTCTGGCTTCTGCAGGAACTGAGATGAAGAATAACCTTTAAAATTCCATTCATAAAGGTCTTCCCTCTTGTGTAGCTAAATGTAGTAAAGGAATGTTATCTAAATGGTTTTGTCTACACAAGGGCAGCCTCAGAGGAGTAGAGAGACGTGGAAAACCAGTGTGGATGCTGGGAACAATTCTGATATCTTTTCTTTTGGAGTGCATTTTATTAAACCTGGAGTTGTTCTGGGTTGTGGCTTCAGAAGCATCTGTTTATTCACCTGAGAGGTGTCCCTGACTGATTCAGCTGCGTGCATTTCAGTTTCCAGCACATGATTTTCTTAAAATAATAACTGCCGTTTGCCTTCCACTGAGGGAGTGTAGTGTGGCCTTGAAATTGACTTTTGAAGGACTCACCGAGTAACCAGGGACGACTTCACAATTAAATCTTTAATAAGGTCAGAATTCCTATCTTCAGGGTGCTGCATAAACACTAATTTTGATAATCCCCCTGTGGATAGTGAGAGCAAGTATTGTCCCCATTTTCCTGTTGGTAAAACTGAGAATGAGGCACAAACACTTCTCGGAGGCTGCAGAAGAGATGAGGGCCAGAGCTTAGGAAGTGCCTGGCTCTTGGCACCTCACTGCCTGTGCTTCCCAGGGAGTGGCTGGATGTGCTGTGAGCGATCCACAGGCAATAAAAAGTGTCACTTTGCACAGCAAACAGGAATATTTTTAGATGGCTGACACTGCCCCTCTGCGTGGGTGGCTGTGAGGAGGAGCTGGTCCAGCCCCTGATAACCTGGTCATGCAGTAACTGGGAGTGCTGAACATGACAAAGGTCAGGAGCCGCTTGCTGCTCTTTGGCCACTGACCACACATAAATCAGGGGGCAGTGCCTCTGTCCGTGTCTGGAGGGAAGTCCTGGCTGAGTGTTGGAAATGCTGCTGGAGATTACAGAGGTTACAGGCACTGCCTTTCCCTGAGTTCCCAGCAGCTGCCGTTCACATCCCCGGTCAGGATTGCTTCCACCTCTCAGCAGGGAGAGAAGATGAGTCTGCTGTGGAGTAGGATTCTCCTGCCTTTGACAAGGCTTAGGGAAGTTCTCAAAGTGCCACACACTTTATCTCATGGGATAAAGTCTGTCCCTGGCAGTGTCTGAGGCCAGGTGGGACAGTGGAAGTGTCCATGCCCGTGGCAGAGTTTGGAACCAAGTGATCTTGAAGGTCCCTTCCCAGATCATTCTGTGATTCTATGATTATATTTATGCCTACGTATTTTGTTTCCTTTTCCCTTAGCTCGTAGAAGATGACCCCTGGCCACGACTGAACTCTGCCGAGCCCATTCCTCCCCTCCTGCACAGCAACATGCTCTCAGAAAAATACCTGGAGCTGCCAAACGAGATTGCCAAAAGCAATTTACCTTCCTCAGGAGGAACCCCGAAGGATGCAGCCCCCCAGGAGGAGAAGTGCAGCAAAGCCCTGGCTTTGAGGCTGCAGGAATCCTACAGCAATGGTTTGTCGGTCAGCCTCTCCCCTTCCAACTCGGCCAACTCAGGCACGGACCAAAAAGGCTTCAAGGTGTCCCCTAACGGCCAAAGCAAGGCGCAGGACGCGGAGAGGACGCCCCCAGCCAGCTTTAAGCGGACTCTGGAGGAATCCAACTCGGGCCCGGCGGTGAAGAAGCCGCGGCGGGGGCCGGGCCGGGGCCCGGGCGAGGGCACGGCCGCCACCCCGCAGCGCAGGAGCCCGTCCAAGCTGGCCATGCGGCGCAGCCTGCGCGGGCAGAAGAAGCTCAGCAGCTCCCTGTTCCACCCGCCCAGGAAAGCCGTGTGCGTCTGCTGAGCCTCCTCGCGTCCCGGCAGAGTTTTGCAAGTGGGTGCACAAGTTTGAAGCTCTTCCCGTTGATTTTTTTTTTTTTTTTTTTTAAAGTAGGAACTTTTTTTGGTATCCGACAGCTTTATCCCAGCCTTGTACTTGCTTGTATTATAACTGTGAATTTTGTAGATGTGTAGGGTATAAGTCACTGTAAAATGTGTGTAAATTTGTATTCCTTCATATAAATGTAGTCTCTTTTCTTCCTTGTACAATTGTTACTGCGGGGCTAAGCCTTGTTTTAAAAAAAACAAAAACAAAACAAAAAGTAAAATAATCCTTTTTGTTAATTTACTAAAGTCATCAATTTGTATACGCTTCTTGTGAGGAGAATTTCACAACTTTTTAACTAAAGTAAATTATTAAACAGAATGGAAGATATGTATTTTCGTAGTCTGATACGTTCCACCTAAAGTGTGTCTTTTAGAGAATACACTAGGTCTATATTTTGGTTTTAAATTTTAGATTTCTCTACTCAGAAATGAAATGTATGTGGAAGCAGAGATTTGAGTCTTGCTTTACACACCTCAATGTCGATTTTATGTTAATTAAAATACTATGCAGTATCTTATTTAGTTGTATTTTTTGTAACAATAATCGTCAAAAGTATTTAGCAAAAAAAGTGTGTTTTAAAAACTCCGACTCCCCAGAGCATCTGACAAAGCCATTCCCATCCCCTGTTCCAAATGATGGCATTTTACCCAGGCATCACTGCCCTCCTGAGATGTTTTCTGCTATTCCAATACCGATGGTGCTGCTAATACCTTTCAACACAAGTTCTTAAATTATTTTATGACTATTTTCATTGACTATGTGGACCATGTGTATGTTCACCTCAATAAAACACATGAAAATTTGATGGGGATGCTTTTTATTTTTCAATTTTTATTTCAAGCTTAAGTCCTGGTATTTACTCAGCAGTGAAAGATGAATTTATTATTACAAAAATATTCATATTTATCTGGTATTCATTAAATATCTGAATACTCTCCCCTTTCTCACTGTGGCTTAGGAAACGAGACATCTCAGATTTGTGACAGGACTGATCTTGGCACTTTATCCTGAATGTTTAACTGTAGCAATATATTAAAACTTTAAAATTTTATTTGGATGGGAAAGCAAAAGGGCAGTACTTTATTCCAGTGGCCAGGATGGTTATTTGTAGAACCCAGTTCTTTACTGCTGGAACAATAAAACACGGGTTGGAACCAGGCCTGCTATCTATATGTGTTACCATGGTTACAGAAATCCCAGGGGATTTTATTCCTGAAAATATTCCCTTTCATCCATGCTGGGAACACAGCGCTGCCTTAGGAGATGAAAGAAACAGCCTGTCCAAATTGGATCCTGCAAGGATTTATTTCTGTGCATGTGGGGAGTAACTTGAGTTCATAAAGTTTTGCTGTGATGTTGAAATTCTGCCCCAGATGGGGAGGAAAGGCTGCAGAGGCCACAACTGTGTGTGGCAACTGCCTGGCAGCAACCTTTGCAACAATAATAATTACCTGTTTTCAATCAGTTTGCATTGAACCTTCTAAAGAGTGGCTGTAACACCTCGGTTAGATGACTGTATTGGTACTTAAAAGGGAAATATGCAAAAGAAAAAAGATGTGTAGTGAATTTCCCAGGGTTTTTGCTCTACACAGAAGCAAAATTTAAGTTTCCATAGAATTCTGCTGCACTCAGAAATGTGAGCCTCACTGAAGTTTCTTCAAGCAGTTGTAAACTCAGGCTTCTCCACCTTTTGCATTTTTTTTTTTTTTTTAATCTTAATAAACTAACCCAACCCTACAGTTTTTCCTGGGGAAGCTGCTGGATGATGGTCAGGATTAAACAGCCAGAGCTCGCCTGCACTGGGCAGAAAGTTCCCTGCTGACAGAAACTGGCAGCAGTTTACTCCTGGGTATACTTTGCCCACCTCTTTCATCATTTGACTTCTATGAAATGAATATTCGAAGCTGAGACGGGAAATTTACACCTGGTAAGTTAACAGAGGCTCCTTTGGTAAGATCAAACCCGAGTTCCAACTTTTTGTTGCGAAATAAAAGCTCTGAGCTGTGCAAACCTGCTCATAGGCACTTTGTGAATGTTTTCAGTCACTGTTTCATTCTTCTGGTATGTGGATGATGGTGTTGTCGCAGAAGTCAGGTGCATTCCCAGAGCAGGTCACCCTCTCCTGACCTGGTGCCACTGTCTGGAAACCCGAACCAGGGCCCCGTGTGTCACCCTGAGGCGTCTGGGCAGTGCTGGACACCTGTAAACATAAATCACACGCTGGGCTGGGCAGGGCTGGAGCAGAACTTAAACATCACCCACGGGCAGGGACCTTCCACAGTCCCAGGCTGCTCCAAGCCCCGTCCAACCTGGCCTTGGACACTTCAGGGATGGGGCAGCCAGAGCTGCTCTGGGCACTCTGTGCTAAGGCCTCACCACCCTCACAGGAAATTATTTCTTTCTATAATCAAAATCTACCCTCTGTCAGCGTGAAGCCATACCCTGTGTCCGGTCACTCCAGGCCCTTGCCCAAAGTCTCTCTCCATGGCTCTTGGGGCCCCTTTGGTGCTTCTGAGGCCCCTCTTCAGCCGCGTCTCCAGCGCTGCCACAGCACCCGAGCTCTGAGGGGCACCAGCTCTTCTCCCCTCACGAACCCGCGCTATCCCTGAGCTCTGCAGCCTGGAGACGCTCCAGCTGGGGGGCCCCGCGGCCTTTCCCCGTTGCCGGGACTCTGCCTGCAGCGTTCTGCCCCTTGTCCCCCTTGTCCCCCTTGCGCCGGCCCCTCCGGGCGGGTCCCGCCCTCACGGCCCCTCACGGCAGGCCACGCCCTCCGAGTGACGTCACCGCGCGCGGGCCGCGCCCCTCCCCGCCAATCCGGCCCCTCCCGGCGCGCGGCTCTCGCGAGATCCCCGATGTAAACAAAGCCGCGGGGCGCGCGCCGCGGGGGGGGGGGGGGGGGGGGGCAGCGCCGCCCCGGCCGCGTCCCGCCGCGCCCCGCCCACCGCGGGGCAGCGCGGCCGCCGATTGGCTGGGAGCGGGACGCGGCCCGCCCCCGGCGCGCTCCGATTGGCTGCGGGCGCGGTGCGCTGGGTGTCATTGCCCGGGGGGTCCCAAACAGTGTCAGTGGCGCCGGGAGCCCGGCAGGTGAGGGCGGCCCGGGCCGCGCTCGGGGCAGCGCCGCGGCCGCTCGGAGCGGCCCCGCGGGGCGGCCAGGCCAGGCCAGGCCGGGCAGCGGCCGGAGCGGGGGGCGGCGGGCAGGGCAGGCCCGCCCGTGAGGCCTGGGGGACCCCCGGCAGCCGCGGCCGGAGGTGCGCGGCGTGTGGAGCGAGGGGCGGCCGGCGGGGTGGGCGCGCTCCGGGAGGCCGCGGCCCCGCTCACCGGGAGAGCGGGCGGGAGAGCGGCCGGGCAGGTCGCGGTGTTTGGTGGGGAGTTGCTCAATAGCGGCGGCGGAGGGTGCCCAGGCCGGCCCGGCCGCTGTCGGGGCTCCGGAGGGGTCGGGCGGCCCCGCAGGTGCCCCGAGCTGAGGCGCGGCTGTGCCGAGGCCCGGATCGGGAGCTGAAACCTGTCCCGGTGCTCGCTTCCCCGCGGGGTGGGGTGGCACCGGGTGTTGGCGCTCAGGGCACGGCAGGGGCAGGTGTCCGTGCGGTGATTTCATCCTTTCCGTGGCATTCCGCCTTTCAGGGTTCCCCGGCGCCTGTGTCAGGCTGCTGTTGTGTTGCGGAGCGCTTTGTTATTAATTACTGTTTTGCTACTAATTTCTGAGTGGTTATCCTGCCTCCCTCAATGGGCTGGCCCTTGTAGAGTCTGGCCTGGCGCGAAGTGATGCTGATAACTGATAGCACGTTGGGGATTTGGCTTTTTCTTTTACTTTGTGAGCAGGTTTGGGGTGGGGGGACACCACAGAGCAGCTGAGGGGGTTCCCTGAAGGGCTGGCTGGGGTCTGTGGTGCTCCTCAAGTGCTTTCTGCCTTTAGGAAAGTAGCACAGAGGTTTCCCCTGGAGAACAGAAGTGTGAAGGAAAGCTTGAGAATGGCACAAAAAGCTGATATAAAGCAGTAGAATGTGTGAGCTGCAATGTAACCCACATTTTCAGGAGTACACTACGCTGCAATTGTGATTGCACGTTATTTTTATATAATTGTTTGCTGAGGCAGCAGCCCATTAGGAAATAGTGGGGTGGTGTAATGGTGATGACAGCCGTGCACCCGTACCACTATCTTTAATCACGGAGTCACAGAGTGGTTTGGGTTGGAGGGCTCTTTGAAGATCATCTAGTGCAGTTTGAGATACTTTTCCACTTTATCATGCAGGTCTGCGGGGTTTGTTTTTTCACTTTCACAAACATTCCAGGGGCTGTAGCGATTGAAGAAGTTTCCACTTGGTGCATGATTTTTTTTTTTTCCTCATTAAAAATGTGCTGTAAAGAGGTCTACAGGCCTGTGTAAGTGAAATTTCTCTCTTGCCACCTTGAAGAATATATGAAGAAGCTGTGTAACGAACAGTGCTGTGGAAATTTCAGTAAAAGCGCTGTGTTTGTTGCAGGTGTGTGCCCAGGAACGATGGCGACAGAGTCCCCGCGCCGCCCCAGTCGCTGCACTGGAGGAGTGGTGGTTCGCCCTCAAGCTGCCACGTAAGAACCTTCTAGAAGAACAGCCCTTACTGAAAAGGGTTTGGTTTTCTTGAGGAAGAACCCAGCCTGAGCTGGTTTGGGTTTTTTCCCCTCCAAGGGCAGCTTGTGTTGACGCTGCAGTTTTGGTGCGTTGAGCGTTGTCCAGTAAAGCCAACACATGGCATTTCTGTCTCCCTGAGTGGGACCCCATCCTCTGCAATGGCTCACCAAAGCTGTGTGTTTAAAAGCTGATTACTGCAGAGTTTTGTTGCTGTTTGCTCCATTTTGCTGTACAAACATTGCAGTGTAGAAGAGTGATGCCAGCTTATTCCTTAGGCCAGAGGGATGTGCCACATGTGATCCTTTCTTGCTGTTCTTTTAAACAACACCTTGTCCCAGGAGTGGATATATTAAAACATACAAAACTTGTCATTAAAGCCCTCCAGGAAGAATTGTGGATTTTTTTTTTTTTATTTTATTGAAAGAACAAAACCAAGAAAAAAGGAAGAAGCTTCATCCTTCTGGTCAGAGCACCTGACAAACACTTTTTATGCCTGGGCATCCTGATTTTCACTGTGTGCACATGGCAATGCTTCCATGGCAAAAGAGCTTTTTGGCTGTAAGACAGCCTAGAAGATTTATGGTTCTTGTCTGTTAAGGGAGTTTTGTAGCAATTTTTCTTTCTTCCTTGGGATGTTTATGCTGCTGCAAAATGGCACTGTATGGAAATGTCCACTTCAGGGGGTGTTACTGCGCCCTTGGAGATAACTCTGTATTTCCAGAAACTTCATTTTTATGCAAGAGCACAAGAAACTGATTGCTGTAGCACAAAAAGTTGTGTTAGAGCTTTGTCTTACAGCCGTTTTTTAATGTGGCAAAATTCCTCAACAAATGCATTTTCTCTCTGTAACAACATTTTCTTCAAAATATGCTTTAAAAGTATTATAATAGGAAAACACTGTAAGAAGTTGATGATCTGTTCTGAAGATGATTATCTGTCATTTTTTTAAACGTGGTGTTTTGTTCTTGAGGTACCTGTTTGTGCCTCAAAAATGTCACTCTTTTTGATGAGTCTGTGTGTGCTGAGCACCCAGCAGCATTCTGCTGCTCATGTTAAATTTCTGCACCATTATTAAAGGAAGATTGGGCTTTTTTTTGTGGGTTATGTTGTTTTGAACCGCTTCAGAGGCATCTCCCTGGAATTTTTTCAACTTTGGGAGAGCTTTAGAGCACACACTGAATAAAACACCTCCCAGACATCAGCTTGGGTTCAAGATGTGCTTGGGGAGAGGGGAAAAAAGTGCATTCCATGAGCTGAACCATGAAGGCAGCATGACTCTGGCTGGTTGGCATTCCCAGGGCAGCTTCAGACACTGTATTTAATACTCTAGCTGTGGCCAGGCGTGTTAATAAAGGTGTGCAGGGGCAGCTTGGGTGACCTAAATAAATCAGAGAAGAATCAGCACAAAAGAAACCACAGCTCGTTTGTGGGGCCTCAGCCTAAAGCTGAGTGGGACAATCTGGGTGCAGAAATCCTGGGATGTTTGGTTTGGTCATGGGCTGGAGTAGGCTTTCTGGAATGTAAAACTTCATATTTTAGATTTATTTCAAAGAGGTGTTGCAGCATTTGAGTTCAAGTATCTTCTGTATGGTTGTGTGCAGTCCTAAATTCTCCAGAGTGCTGCATTTTCAGTGCTAAACACTCCTGTTTTTATTCAAACAATCTTGCACATCTTCAGAAAAAAAGCACCTTTGGCCATCCAGAGTTCCTAATTTACAGTTCTCCTTTGTTGCTATGAGAAATCTTGAGTTGGCACAGGAAAAATTACAGCAGCATAAAAGTTAATTCCGGAGCTGCCTGAAGAAAACCTGAGGGCTTTTCTTAAATAATCTCTGACTTTCTGAAGGTGGCTCTTGTTGCCAGCGTGTCTCAAGTGTTCCTCACGGCACAAAGCACCACCTTTCTGCAGGGTTTCAGCACCACCTGTGTGCTGCTCTCAGCCCACGCTGGGGTTACTCAGCACTTACACAGGGGACTCACTGCTCGTGCAGGGCTAGGATACTCAGAGCATTGCTTTAACTCTGCCCCAACAAATGCATCTTATAGAAACCCTCCCCAGATCGATGCTGCTGCTGAACCTCCAGCAGGGAATAAGCCTCCCAAGCTATAAAACCTCAGCTGGAAATGCCTCTCCTTGCTCTTAGGGAAGCTTTTATTCCATCCCCTGCCCCTGAGCGCTGCCAGCATCGTCCGTCGTGCACAGGAGCTCTGGGAGTTTGCTTGTGCCACCAGGAGAGCTCCAGTCCTTGTTTAAATCCTCATTTTCATGTTGTAAGAGCCAGTTCCAAGTAGAAAAATCCTGAGGAATGATTTCCAAATCCCTGTACTACTTCAGGCCCCTCTGATGTGGAGAACATGTCTTACTCCTTGAATTTAGAGGTTGTACTTTGCCCCCGAGCAGTTATTCCATCAGCAGGTATCACTTGGCTTTTTTACAGACTTTAGTTACTCTTATTTCATAACTCACAGGCCACAATTTATATTGTCAGAATTTGGCAGTAAAACTAAGTGCCTGCATTGCATGCTTAGTATTCTCCTATGTGCTAAAGGTTGCCCATGCTTCAATTTTAGTAATTCATGACCATTTCTGAACTCCTTTGGCTGAAATTCTCCTTCTGTTTTCCAGGGAACAGTCGTACATGGAGAGTGTTGTTACCTTCCTCCAAGATGTTGTGCCACAGGTAGGGCGTGGATCTTTAAAACGACTTTTTTCCAGGGCACAAAAAAGCAGTGTCAGGAATCCTCACTCTGCTTTGTAAATTTATTATTTCATCAAATAAAAAACCAACCAAACAAACAAATGTTATGTGTATATCTATATCTTTTAATATATTTACATATAATAAATATGGCACTGGAATGGTCCCTTCCTGGTTGCCCATGTGCCTCCCAGTAGCAGAAGGGAGCTAATTTTGTTTTACTCTTTGGGGATGCTGTAGTCCATGGTGGAGGAGCACTGCAGCTGATTGTGGCTTCAGGAAATGTTCCTGATTCTGATTCCAAGGAATGATTTCGTGTCTTCTTTCCTCATGATTTTCCTCTTAGGAATTCCCAGTGCATTTATTCTGTAATAATACAAAACCAATGCCCTCAGTAATATCAATTTGTGAAATGCATTTTGGACTCAGGGTTAAAATTAAACATATTTAAAGTTTCAGTTAAGAGATTGCTGCATTCCACAGCCTCCCATTCCCCCTCTCTGGCTAAAGGATACAGTCTGTGTTTTATTTCACACATCAGCTTGCCTTGGAAGCGTGGAA
This sequence comes from Anomalospiza imberbis, assembly GCF_031753505.1. NCBI lineage: Eukaryota > Metazoa > Chordata > Aves > Passeriformes > Viduidae > Anomalospiza > Anomalospiza imberbis. The sequence goes on along the minus strand of NC_089700.1, from coordinate 9,349,890 downwards.
TGTGATTTGTTTTGAAAAGTAAACCCCACACTTACTTTTTACATTTGTATTTTTAGTCCATGTTACTGCTTTTCTGCCATGTATAAAGTGATTATACAAGATGTGTTCATATTTAATCCCAAATAGTGCTCAGTATTTTGTTATAATTCATTTGGAAGTGAGGGTATTTCTGCTGGTGCTCACGTTCCTGCCACCACAGCTTCTCCTGAGGACTGTAAAACCTCCAGGCTGGACACACTGCAAGTCTCACTCCACAATTTCTTTTTGTATCTCATCTTTTTATGGGAATCTGTCGAACACAGGGCTGAAACATGGATCTGTTCTCCTGGAATTGCTGTTTATTCTCTTTTAAATGGCTGCATTAAAGTTGTCACAAACAGAACTGAAAGGTGTCAGTAATATAAACTGTGTAGTAAAGGTTTCTTTCTTTCCTCAGTCTGGCTTGCAAAACTTTTAAGTGAATTAAAGAGAATTTTAATGATAAAACACCTCATGGAGAACCTCCAACACTGCTGAAGTTAAAGATTGTAGAAACCACTGTGTTTAATTTTATTAACTCAACTCTAAGTCACGTGGCGTTTCTTACCTGCCCCAGAAGATTTATTGTTACAAATATTTTATCTTTCCTACATCAGTGAGTGATGTTCAGCGTGGTTATGTTGTGTGAATACTGGTGACAATAAGCTCCATGAATCATGCTTGTGGTTTTTAATATAATTCCTTTTTAAAGGGGGAAAAAAGCCACTGTTAATCTCCCTTGTTTCAACCCTTTTGCTTTTTGTCCAGGCCTACAGTGGAACCCCACCAGAAGAGAAAGAGAAAATCGTCTGGGTCAGATTTGAAAATGCTGATTTAAATGGTATGCCTTCATTTTCTGTCACTTGTACTTGGGAGTTTGGGGTCCACGTGCAGTAATTCCAGTCAGCTTTCTCTGTAATAGCATAACTATAAATATCACAATTTTCTTGAGTAAATCCTCTCTTAAATGACATTTTCAACCACAAGAGAATGAACAAAGCTCACTGAAAGCATGGAAGCATCAGAGACAGAGAAGATGTATTTGGCTTGGTGAAAGAGGATGTTTCCAGGCCCAGTCAGAACAGGCTGCATTAAATAATTGTAAGCACAACACGAAGGATTCTGAAGAATATTCCAAAGAGTTTTGTTGTATGAACCTAAAAAGGGAATACCTGAGATTTTATGAAAAATAAAGGGAAAATGAACCCACAAGCAAACAAACCTTAACTGGCCAGAGATGGCCATAAAGCCACGTGGAGATTATAGATAATTTCTAATTTAATAACCCTGATTTAGGTTCTCTCTCACTCCATCCCTAACATTCCTTAAAAAAAAAGGGAACAGGGATAAACAGGTGGAAGAGCTCAGCTCTGAATGGGCAATCAATCACCATTTTCTCTTAGACTCTGTTGTTATCCAGAAAATTTTTCTCCATCATTTTAAATTTTAGAGCTTTCTCTAAACTTTGTGAAACTTTAGCAGTGATGTTTGCAGGTGCAAATATAAAAGAATATTTTCAGTGTTGTTGCAGCATGAAAATGTAAAGCACTTTGGTTGCTTTTAGTTCTGGCAATTGAGGCAACACCATCTAAGGTTGCTGAGAGCTTGGTCCTGACTTCTAATAATGGCTTTGCTGTTGAAATGTCATTCAGATACATCCAGGAATATGGAATTCCATGAAATCCACAGCACTGGGAATGAGCCCCCGCTGCTGCTGCTGATCGGCTACAGCGATGGGATGCAAGTCTGGAGCATACCTGTGAGTTCAGAGCTCACCCCCCTCCTTCCTTCTCCTTTTCTTTGTCAGTTTGGTGTTCCAGCCTTAATATTTTACCTTGAATTTCTCCCACTGGAGTGGAGAGAGCCAGCACTTCCCATCAATGTCATATGGATTGTGTGTAATGTGGTTATCTTCAGGTAATCCTGAGCACAGCTCCAACACTTCAATCCATGTACCTGCCCATTTTTGAGGGCTTTTTACACATTATTCCTAAGTCCATTTCCAGACTCAGACTGGGAGCAGTGTTTGCCATTCTGCAGTCCTTTGTAGCCCCACGACAAAACTGGATTTTGTTTTTTAACAGAAAAGGATAAGGGTTTAAAAACACCAGCAGGATTTGTTTGTCCCAGGAACTCAAGTATGACAGTACTAGTAGTATTTTACAATCACATGTTTGTCATGGACGTGATTTGCAATTTTAATTTTTATGAAGGCCTCTGTGTGCATATGGGTTTGATTTCATGCTGTCATCCCCCCTCCCTGGTTTGTGTTGCAGAGTGGTTAATGGGGCACATGGTCTTCATTTGGGGAATTTCCCCCAAAATTTCTCAAAATGAGAGAATAAAGTTGAATACAGTAGGTCATAAAATTCTGAACTTAAAAAAGCAAAATTGCTCACAACACTCACAACACCTTATCCTTCCGAAAAAAGCAGAGAGGATGGAGTTCTTTCCCTTTGTAAAATACATTGTTTTTTAAAGAAATGTGTACATTTTACAACTTTCTGGTTAGCTATGCAGGACATGTGTTTATATACCAGTAGCTTAGAAAATAATGTTAATTTCTACAGCAAAAGTTCAGTTTAATTGAGTTTTATGCGTGTTGTAGGGCTTTTCCCTTCCTTATTGCACCTTATTATCCTCTTGATTGCATCTCGTTAGCACAAATGAGGAAATAAGCTGATGAGGTTTTGTGCTTGAAGGAATATTTAACAGAAATGGAACGAGACCTAATATACTTCGCTAAATTTCAGTATTTTGGAGCTGTTTATTAAAGTTTGGGAACTTTAACTGAAACTCGGGAACATTTCGGCCAAAATGGGGTTTTCTCTCGCGGTGCGTTGCACAAACCGCCCACACGGGGGCGCTGGGACACCGAGCTAAGAGCGAGCGGCAGCACCCCCTCCTCAATCAGTTAATTAATCAATTAATTAACTTACCCGAGCATCACGTCGCCTTGAGCTCAAGCATCCTCACAAAACACCCTATTTGACCCAGCTGAAATGTTGTTATCCGAATGAGCCTGTGTTTTCTGCTAAAAAAGGGAGATGTGTTGCCATGGATGGATGTTTTTCTTTCTATCCTTTTCTTTTTCTTTTTCTTTTTCTTTTTCTTTTTCTTTTTCTTTTTCTTTTTCGTTTTCGTTTTCGTTTTCTTTTTCTTTTTCTTTTTCGTTTTCTTTTTTTTTTCCCTTGTGTCTGAATGAACCACAAGTTAGGCCATGGAATACCTGATTTTGCCTTCTTTTTAGTAGGACCATACAACCAGGCTGCCTTTTTTTTTTTTTTTTTTTTTTTTTTATCCCAGTGTATTTCACTTCTTCATCATTCCCAGCTTTTCATAGTACTTGCTGTTTCAGGAAAAATAACAAAAATTCAGTTGCAGGACAGCTTCTCTCAGTGCTGTTCAACTTTTGCAGAAGTATGAGCAGGAGGGAAGTGCAGTGAAATGGAGAAAATGCCAAATGTGGAAATATTTTACCATCCACCTTCAGAATGTCAGCGGTGGGGATATTGCATCATTTTGCCAGCCCTTTATTTGTATATTCTGTGAAATTCTGAGAGCACAGCCAGGGAGGTGCAGCTTGGACCTGCACACTTTGTGTTAGTCCAGTGTTGGAATGGCTCCTGTGTTAGTGCAGATTTTCACAGAATAATGATCTTTAACATCAGTTTTAAACATCTTTGCAGAGCAGGATTTCCATATCCACCAAATTTGGAGGGAACTTAAACTGGAGGGGTTTTTTCATAAACTGGAGGGGTTTTTTCATAAACTGGAGGGGGTTTTTTTCACGTTGTTGCTTCTCCTTTGCGTTTTCCCCCCTTGCTTAGCCTGAGCACAATAAAACCTGGCAGCTATGTGATTGACTTAATATTTAAGAGCTTATTTGGCAACACTTTTTTGTGCCCTTTGCTATTACACAAACCTTCCTGCTTGGCCCCACTGACTATTTAGCTTGTAATTAAGCAATGTTATTCCAGCTAAGGAGAAAAAAAACCCCAACGCTGCATTCTCCAGCTTAATCTGCAAAAGCAACAATCTGACATTTATGTGCAAATCTCCTCAGGAAAGTCATTATCTGTAGCATTGTGCTTTTTTATTCCTACAATTGGCCCTCTATTCAGCACTTAATAACGTGTTGCAGGCAGCAGGGGTTGTGTGTGAGTGATTATGAAGTGTTTATGACAGCTCCTAAGCCCACACTCCTGCTAATGGTGTTACACGGCCTTGCCCACACCTCGCTGCTGTGTCTCTGCGAGCTGAGAGTGCTTTCACATTAACATCTCCTCCGAGGAAGATCTTTGGAGTACAAAAGTGTGATTTGCAGAATGGGAGATACCATTAGGGGCGGCTTCAAAGGGCTGGGGTGGTGTTTGGGGGAGCCTGGCTTTGGAAGTGCAGCACGAGGTGTCCATCCAAAGGGCTTGGCTTTGATCTCTGCTCTCAGATGGGGGTGGGAAGGTTAAAAGTGGGCTTAAAATACTCCTGGCTAAGTGGGGAGGAATCTGGGACTACACTAGGAGTTCCTGTTTGATAATGGTGCAGTGGAGTTCTGTGTTTTGTTTGGAATTTGTTTTTTGCCTTGCTCCCAGTTTCATGTTTCAGAGACAACTGGAGCTGGTTTCTGCCCGATGTGGTTTCCACGCCTCTGTTCTAGATGTTTCTGTTCAGGGAATGCACGTTGGCTGCTTTTTTTTTTAATGTTTCTCATTGTAGGCTGTGAGTTTTAGAAGTAGAAAAATCATCTTAATGTATTGGTTCTTGTGACAATTAAAAAAGAAGCTTATCACATCCCAAGCTGCAATGCTTCCTCTGTCCAGACCTCTTTCTAGAGGGAACCACTTGCATGTAGCACTCAGAAAAATGGAGTAATGACCTGACCTAGTGACCCTGAAAAATGTCTGAGGACTTTGCAGAACATCTATGCAAATAATTTGCTGAAGCTTTGGGTTTTTTACACTGAAGAGGCACCAATGTGCAAGAAATGTGATTTTACAAAACCTCTGATTCCGTTAGCGCTGCCATAATTTAAAGTACTAGATGCAACTTCATCCTCAGCCCAGCCACCAGAGTAACATTCCTTGAGCATCTAAACTCTTTACAATCTCTAGATAATTACAGAGATCTGGTTTGAATGGAAAAGCTGAGTGAATTTCTAAACTAAAGTGATAAAATTTGTTCATTTTCTTCCAGTCCTTCCTTACTTTCTCAGCAGCAGCATGACTGGAAGTTGCCTTTAACCCATATGCAACAATATTTGGTGGTGGTATCTACTGATTGCTTGTTATGATATTATAACATCGTATCAGGATATCTTCATGTATAAAACAAACATCAGAATATTTAAAAAGAACCTCCTGATCATTCCCTTTTCCTGTCATACATTCCCAAATTTCCATTTCTAGATTTGCACAGTAGTTCAAGCATTGAGTTCCAAACTCCATTTCGTTTCACTTTGGTGTATGTTTGCCTTTTTTTTTTTTTTGTTTTAAATTTTTTTCTCCATGTGAAAACCATTTTCTCCGGTTGGAAACTATTACTTTTCCTCGGTGTGAACAAAACTTCCTTTGTTCAGCTTTTTTTTATGGGTGCAGACTGGTGTGCTCCAAACAATGCAGCTGTGCCATCAAAAATTACCCAGTCCTGCACATCCCTGGGCTGTCATGTTTTAAGCAGCAGCTCAGGATCTCTTAAGTGGAGGAGAAGATTCTTTTTCCTCCTTTAATGAAGACTTTTTTTTGGGGGGGGGGGTTTGAATCCTTTGCTTCCAGCCTTCCCTGTAGGTCTGGGGGTTGTGGTTGATCCCAGGTTTTGGGAAAGCTAAGATGTTCTACCAGAGCAGCTTGGAGCCGTCATTTTGGATTCCCTCTTCCCTGCCACGAGTACCTGAAGCTGCTTTTACAGCTTAATATCCAATTCTTGAAACCTGTTTGGAAATATTCTTGGCTTTTGGAATGGGAAAGAAAAACTTTTAAGAGCTCTGAGAGCTGCCACGGGGACTTGCTACTTAGCTGGATCCAATCCAAAATGGCAGCCACAGCCTCGTTTCTCACAGGTGCTTTTTGAAGAATTTAGAGCTCTGTTTTCAATTCATGAGCTCTGTTTATATTTTGTCTGTGCATGTGAGACTGTGGAGCTCCAGGGACTGGTAGTGGGATGTGGAGCCTTTGGCTGGGGGTTGCCAGCCCCCAGCTGACCCTGTGTCCCCTCAGTGTGCAGCTCCAGGTCCCACTGGGTGTCCCATTCACAGGGGGTGAGCCCTGGGATGAGGGCTGGAGTGGCAGAAGATCAGGGCACACAATCTCTGTCCCTCCAAGGAGGTGCTTGCAGGCTGATTGGATCTGTGTGACCTCAGCAATAAAGTTTTATCCATAGATAGATGAAGGGCATTAGCATTAACCACACTCAATTCAGGGTTTCATAAGACTGCAAACAGCAGAAGCTTCTGGTGGTGGTGGTGTTTGAAAGAAGTTAATAGGAATTCAAAGAAAATCTTGAGCTTGAAGCCCTGATGCATTTTTCAGTGCCAAGCAAACCAAGGAACAACCAAGCTCTTACTAATTCACGGCAGACACAAGATGCAATGTCTTCCACGAGTCCCTGGCTCAGCAGAACAGTTGAGGACACACAGCTTAAATCCCCTGAAAAAGCTGATACTTTATCAAACGATGCTAGATTAAATATTGGTGTTTTAATGTGATCAGTGTTGTAGTGTCACATCCAGGTTTTTTGGAAACTTTATTTTGTGCCTGTTAGAGAATTTGCATTTTCTTTACAAGAGAGATGCTGGTGGTTGGGTGGCATCTTGTATTTTCATTACAAAGCCTCCAGCGGGGATGTATCTTAAAATTGGATCCTTTTTAGCACTTGAGCTGTAGAGGCTGAACCCAAACCATTCCATGATTTAGAATGCTACAGGGACTGAGCAAAGGAGCTGTTAACCTACAGTGGTCTCAAAACAGGGGCTAAATACCTTTAATCTCATTTTAGTCACTGTTGGATCCTGTGCCTTTTGCTACTCCATTTAACCTTACTTTCTGTAATTTCCCCCCAGTATGAAATAATAAATTATCTTTAAAAAATGAATACTAATTATTCAAAAGTTGCTGCATTATATGCATGAGAAGAGCTGGGCTGGGATTTCCATGTTAAATGCTTCAGTACAAATAAACTTCATTTGTATTTGGACATTTCTAAGCTTTTCTTTGCTAGTCTCAGGTTTAAGCTCTACCAGGTCTTGGCACCCCAGGCTGGATAAACATTCTGCTGGAGTTCAGGATATTTAAGAGCAGAACCTGAGTTAAGAAGGTTTGGCCCTCTCGGTGTGTCTTCCTTTGGGGACTGGAAGTTTGTTTGAAGTAGGCTGGAGCTGGGGCTGACGTGCTGGCAGGGTTAAAAAGGAGAAGGAGGTGTCTGAGCTGGTTGGGATATTTTATGGGAATCACTCCTTCCGTACCTTTGTTGTGCTGGTTCCTTTCCCTCTTGTTTTCATTCCTAGCCAGAGATGTGCATACACGTGTGAAACAGCATTTTCATGGTTTGGGGGAAAAATCTTTAATTGCCAATAATAATAGTTCCCAAACCTTCTATTTTTCTTCTTTTCCATTTCCTCCTTTCCCTTTTCATAGAGCTGCTGTGTTCCAGTGGACAGAAAACGTGCTGCTGTCTTAATTTTTTAAATCTTTTTATTATACTCTGTCCCTCTTTAATTTTCCTCATTTTCTGCTTAGCTGTGCTCTACATTTTCCTGAGCTGTTTTTTTTTCTGGATACAGATGTTTTCATCCAGAGGCTTTTTTTTTTCCCAACACTGAACTCCAAGCTCATGATCAGTTAAAAGCCATCAGCTTTTAACTCACAATTAGTGAGTTGGTGTCATTAACAGTGATTTTAATTTACAAACTGCTGGGCTAAAATGGGTTAAAATGTTATTTCCCCATATTTGTGTAGCTTGTGTGTAATTCCAGGCTCAACAGGGAGAAGCAGCAGTTCTCTGTATTGTGTGCAGAATGGTGGGTTAGCTCTGTAGTAAATGGTATTTTCAAAGTAATTTTATTTATAATTGTGCCTCATGGGGTGGGTTTCATTCTCCCCCATGACCTAGAGCAGTGATAATAAATAACCAGGCAAGAGTGGATGTAAGCTGAGAGCCTGGAGTACTGTACTTGGGATTTGCTGGTCAAACAGTAGGAGTATTTTAACTTTTTGGACGTGTGAGCTGAAGTGCAGAAAGAAATGGAAACAACCATAAAATGACATTTCCAAAAGTTCACTTGAATTTATAGTTTATTGATTCCTAAGAACCTTATTCCAAATCATGTTCTCTTCTGATATTATAAGCTGCTTGTTTGGCAAAACTTTATGCCAGCCTTGGCTGTGTTCTGAGGCTCATTACATCTGTTTTAAGTTGTTGGTTCGTTGGAAATGAGCTTCATAATGTTTGCCATTTTCCTGAAGTTTGACGTTCCATATCGGATCCATTTCCAGGCAGTTATGAAAATACATTGAGTGACCATTGCAGGAAGTCTGGAAATTCGTCTTAACTGCTTCTGGTTTAATCTTTTCAACATTGCCATCAGTGACAGGCTTAAGTAGCTTGACCACCAGTTTTTAAACATGGTTTTCACACCTGGTGAGTTTGAAATGAACCATTATATGAAATTCTCCCATCTTTTTCCACCCATGTTTGCTACTCTTGATTGATTTCTGGTGAGCTGGCATTTTCCTTTAGAACCATGTGAAATGTGGGATGAATTTTTGTGAATTTTAGTCAGCTTCAAGTCTTGCTTCTTCCAAAACCTGTGTGGTCGTGAGCAGTTAGTTCATGACTTCTAATACATATTTTCAATTAGGCAGATGGTGGTGGTTGCTTAGGCAGAGTCTTACCAATGTACTTCCCTACAATGCCTTCCTACCTGATTTCTTGGCTGTTGAGCAGATGTATCTTTGCAAGTGTAAATTGTTTTTTGCATTGCTGGCTTTTGCAGATCAGTGGGGAGGCTCAGGAGCTGTTCTCGGTGCGCCACGGGCCGGTTCGAGCCGCTCGGATCCTGCCAGCTCCTCAGATCAGTGAGTACACCCCAAACACATCAGCACTCACCTGAGCTCTCTGAAAAGGCTGCCCTTCCACTCCACTTAAACTAACCAGACAACAGAATTCGGTTTTTGGGGTGGCGCTGGCTTCTGATTTGTTCAATTTCTCCTTATTTTACATTAACTTTACTCACTTTGACCCTTTCAGTTGTTTAAATTTTATCATCCCTTGAGTGCCGCTCCTCTCTGCCGCTGCTTAAATACTATTTTATCAAATTCTAAACCCAGCTGCTTAATTCAACAGGATTCTTCCAGAAGTTGAATTAACCTTGAGAAGAACTTGCTGCAAAATCTGAGCAACTGTGCATAAACAAGCAAATTCCTCTAAAAAATTACCCTGTTCCATCCAAACCCAATCTAATTGTTGACTTCTGAAAGAAATGTTTGGGTTTAAATTAAATTGGTTGTTTTACTTTGTGGATGAAAAGAATTTGACCAAGGTGTTTGGGGATTATGCTGGTTTAGAATTTCTAGTAATATTTTATGAATTAATTAAAGAACTCAAAAAATACAGCTTAAAAATCTTATTATTTACATTATTCATAGTAAATTGAACTGATTTTTTATGTTTCAAAGAAAGTAAATGAAGAATGTTTAATGAACATATTATGTATTTTTTGGTGATTTCCTGAGCAGAGGAATATGCAAATTATATGTGTCTCTGTAACTATTACAGGTTAAACTAACTTAGAGTGAAATACTTCCCAAGGCTGTTGTTCCTTTATTCCATTTACTGGAACCCTGCATAATTCCCAGTGAGCTGCTCTCTTGCTGTTATGTGTGTCATTGAGTAAGGGATGCCTGTGCCCCTTCCTCTCTGGAAGGAAAAACAAAGGAGAAAGAGAAGTGGAAATGGAAATGAATATGTAGTAAATTAATTGAAGAACCTGGGAGTTCTGTTTTTTCTGGTATTAAACCAGGTTTTTGATTTTTCAATCAAGTGAATCACACTCATGAACTCCTTCAAGCAGTTATTGTCTTTCTGCCCCTAAATTCCATATATTTAGCATCTGACAATGATAGTTGTTACATTAGAAAACTATTCAAATTAGCTCATATTAAATTAAACCAAACCTTTTAAAAACATGTTTTGGTCTCTTTTTACATGGCTTGGTTTAAATAAATCTTTGATTAAAAGTACATGAATGTATCATTGACCAGTATCTGGAATCAGATAAAAGTAAAGCTGTAATAAGAGGCCTTAGATAACTAACTCATGAGCTTTAATGATTCTGAACGAAATAAAAGGAATTTGTAAAGGAGAAGCTGATTACCATCAGCAGGCTCAAACACTGTTTTACTGTAAAGCTGTAAAAAGGGAATTATTGAAAATAGGAGTCTCTTGGTGGATGGATTTGGCACGTTCCTAGAAACAGATCTGAGCTGGTGATAAGCAGCTCATTCCCAGGTGTGAAAGGAAAGCTCATGGCTTTAACTTGGTGACTTTACAGCAGCAGAACTTAATAGTTTGTCAACTATTTCGTTAAAAAACTGCAGCCCTTTGATGTTAGATCCTCTGCCTCGTGGTGTGTCTCGTGGCATAATGAAGCCTTGTTTCAGAGAGGTTATTTCATGCAGGGGATCCCCTCCAGCAGGTCCTGGCTGCTGCTGGCAGCAGGAGCCTGGGCCGCTTTGTGAGCTCAGGGGCTGGGCCAGCTCCTGGAGCTGCTGGGACTGGCACCTGAGCTCTGCTCTGAGCCACCAGCCCGGGCTGGGCCAGCTCTGCTCTGCTCTGAGCCACCAGCCTGGGCTGGGCCAGCTCTGCTCTGAGCCACCAGCCCGGGCTGGGCCAGCTCTGCTCTGAGCCACCAGCCCGGGCTGGGCCAGCTCTGCTCTGAGCCACCAGCCCGGGCTGGGCCAGCTCTGCTCTGCTCTGAGCCACCAGCCTGGGCTAGGCCAGCTCTGCTCTGAGCCACCAGCCCAGGCTGGGCCAGCTCTGCTCTGAGCCACCAGCCTGGGCTGGGCCAGCTCTGCTCTGAGCCACCAGCCTGGGCTGGGCCAGCTCTGCTCTGAGCCACCAGCCCGGGCTGGGCCAGCTCTGCTCTGAGCCACCAGCCCGGGCTGGGCCAGCTCTGCTCTGAGCCACCAGCCTGGGCTGGGCCAGCTCTGCTCTGAGCCACCAGCCTGGGCTGGGCCAGCTCTGCTCTGCTCTGAGCCACCAGCCTGGGCTGGGCCAGCTCTGCTCTGAGCCACCAGCCCGGGCTGGGCCAGCTCTGCTCTGAGCCACCAGCCCGGGCTGGGCCAGCTCTGCTCTGAGCCACCAGCCCGGGCTGGGCCAGCTCTGCTCTGAGCCACCAGCCTGGGCTGGGCCAGCTCTGCTCTGCTCTGAGCCACCAGCCTGGGCTGGGCCAGCTCTGCTCTGAGCCACCAGCCCGGGCTGGGCCAGCTCTGCTCTGAGCCACCAGCCCGGGCTGGGCCAGCTCTGCAGCATCACTTTGATGTCCTGCTCTGCAGCCTGGAGGAGATGGCCATGAGAAATGGAGGGATTTCTGTAAATAATGCTAAACCCTGCAGATATCAACTCTTCTCCCTGGTCAGCTCATACCTACCAGGGCCTTCATTAGGCAGGGCTTTAATTACTCTGTGCAGTTTAGAATGTACTGGGCCTTTTTGGAGACTGGGGGGTTGCACTGTGACCAAATTCTGGGCTTGCAGAGCTCATGTTTAGACTATGAGAACACCTCAGTCCGCACTCTGGCAGCCTTAGGTACAGGAATTCTGAGCTGTAATACCTCTGAGCCATCCTTGGCTCTTCTCCACTTCCAGATCGGGGTGCTGGGCTGGGGTTAGGGTTCTTTCCATGTGTCCAGGTCTGGATTTTCTGTCAGTGCTGAGGCAGTGGTACATTTATTTCAGTTACCTTTGTTGTTCTTTCACCTACAAAACCAGAATATTGATGCTTTCTGAAGGAAGTCAGTGCTACAATCTCCCATTTTTTATTACTTATCCCAGGTCAATTTACAGGCCCCTAGCCAAATACCTGCTTTGCCTTGTGCTGTCCCATTTGTCAAGGCAGAGCTGCATAGTTTAAAAATCAGTCAGGAAACCCAGAAAGCCAGGGGAGCAGCTCTGTGTGTGGCAGTTCCTGCTCAAAGGGGTGACAGGCTGGTGTGGTGAAGTTTAGATCAGTGGTTGTCTGTAAAACCTATTTCCATGTTTCAGCATTATGAAAATAAATTCCTCCAGCGAGCTGAATTAATTTATTGCCATTTTCTAGATTATGCTGCATGCAGAAAGATGATATAATAGCCCTACATCTCTCAGTGAATTTGACTGTTCACTCAAATTGACTTATAAGGGGGGAAAAAAGCAAACAAGAAAAGGAAATAAAAAGAATTTAGAGGTACTAAAACCCATTGGGAGTCGAAATATTGCAGCAGATTTATCCCTGTTCTCCTCTGCTCCCATCTTTGATGTTGGTAAAATTAAGATTTGAACCTCAAAAGCTGACTCAGGTTTATGTGCAGGTACACTTAAAGAGCTCTAATATTTAGGTTGCTTTCTAAAAGCAGGCAGATGTGAGGTTTGTGTACGTTCAGCCACTTGGGTGGTTCAGTGGTTTGAAATCCCCAAAGGCCAAAATAATCCCAGGTTCTGCGTGGCGGAGGGGCTGGTCCTGCCCGACGGACAAGCAAGGTTTGGGGTGCTTGTGCAGGTGTGTGTCTGAGTTTTGCTGTTCTCCCACTGTTCCATGGGGGTTTTGGGATAATGAATGGGAATGTCTGTGGATTGCAGAAATTACAGACTGGAATTCTCCAAGTAAGGCTCTTTTAGAGAGATTACAGGGGAGAATTTTGGGGTGCAACACTGTAAAATCCCAATTTCTTCGAAGCTTTGGCTTGACCTGTGTTTCCTCATCACATCATAAATGAAATAAAATAATTATTTCATTGTTTTCTGGTGCTCTAGACCAGTGCACCTGAAAGTTTCACCCAGCTGGGCTGAGAGGGAATTCAGCCTGGGGCATTCCCAGGTACTGCTGGGCTGCTGCAGGACCACAAGTGCCACAAGATTTCCAAGGAAAAGATGGAAATGAGAGGAGTTTAGTGGAGCAGGAGCAGCACTCATTATTAAATGGGACTGATCAGTGGAATTACACACCAGGAAAATCCACTCCATGGTGCCTCTGACCACTGCTAAATAGGTCAGAGTGTGAAATTTCCATCCATGATGGAAAACCAGGGGCATTTCCTGAGTTCTGAGCAGCCTTTGAGTTCCTGTGACATCCACTGGCTTTCGTTTTTATTCTGCACAAAGATGTGCTGCTTTTGGTGGTGTTGTCACTCTTTTTATTGGCATTATTGAGAGGCCTTAGCAGGCCCTGGGGTCCCTATTCACAGTTTCATCAGCAGGACAGGGTCTAAGCTGCTTTGAGCTTAGTGTGGGTAACCTTTTGACTTCATAAACTTCTAAATGTTGATTTGTATGAAATTTCATTTAGCCACAGAGAGATTTTTTCCCCTCTTTTTTTTTTTTTCAACTTTAAGCACACTAACTGAAGTTAGGTTTTTAAAAAACCAAACCTATCATTTAGCTAAATGGAGCTGTAGATAAGGTGGTGCCTTGTTGGCAGGAAGGGCAGTTTTCATTACTTTAATTGTGTGATTTGTCAGGATTTCCAGCATTTTATAAATGCTGTAGTGTTATATGACAGAGTTAAAAGGATTTAGAATAAAAGGAGTTTAAGAAAAAGACTTTGCAACAGGATTTCAATACTTTTTGTATTTGGGGGGATTTAGAGAGCTGTTTTTCATTTCAATTTTGTTAAACACTGTGTGTGCAGCAGGTGTGTGCAACGTCAGCGCCTCGCACATGCAAATAAACACAATTTTACAAATGAAAATTAATCCAGCAGAACTTGGGAGATTAAATGCCACCCCAGACCTGGGAGAGGCTCCTGCCTCCATTAGAGCCCAACACATGTCACTCTGTGCAATCTCGTGGATGGGACAGCTATTAACCTGATTTAATGCCCTCAGAGGCCTCCCAGTAATGATCCTTTCCTGCACTATTAATATTTACATTCTGAAAGTATTGAAGTAGAAAATGGATTTTTTAAATTTGAGGGACTCGAGTCATTATAGACAGAAATCAGAAGTTTAAGCACCTATCACAGAAATTTTGCAAATCTGTGCCGTGGGTATTAAATCTGGCATTGCTTTTGATTTTGGGGCACTTGATTCCCTGGACTCCCCCCCCTCCACGTTTTTCCTCCTTCTTTCCTCTTCCTGATCATTAAACTAAACCATAAGGGAATATCAGAATTCGTGTCTCTAATATATCCTAGTGAGAAAAGAAGGGAAAAATTCAAGTTAAATACCTCAGGTACAATCCTGGCCGCACTTAGATCAGTGTCAGAAGTGCTGGTAGTCAGCATTTCACCCTCGGTGCTGGGAACAGAACAAATGGAATTCATCTGGTACCTGCACTGAAGGAAACAAATGCGTTGCCAGACTCTTTAGAAGACTTTTATGTTTCATTTATCAATTTACAGGTCAGTACATACAGTACAGGTTTGACTCACCAAAGAGCTTGAAATAATAGGAATAAAAGGAAAATACAGCTGGCTGGTTTAGGTTATTTGTAAAGCTATTGTTGATGGTGGAGTTATTGATGTGACCCATTTGACTTTTTAAATACCCAGAGGTGTAGGAGGGAAGATTTTTCCTTGTACAGATGAGAGGACTCAACAGTGTTTGTTACAAATTAAATGCATGTACCTGAGTCATTAATAATGATCAGTCTGCTGTGTCAAAATATATATTGTTAATTGTTGTGCCTTTCTGAATAAATGATTTCATTTTGTACAGCAGTATTCAAGATTTAAATTCTGAGCAGACTATATCACTAATATTCTTTAGAGATCAAAGGGTTTGGTGTATAATGGAGAAAAAAAATTCCATTATTCACTACACATGTGCAGACCTATAGATAGATAATTAAAAAGGCAAAGGTTGAAAGAAAATGGAGGAAAGTTAGTAGTGGTGGTATTGGTTGTTACTTTGTTATTTAAGTTGGGTACAAACATACCCTGAAATTCAGTTAAACATTGTTCACAAGCAGGAGTGAGATTTTTTTTTTTTTAATTTAAAAACTCAATTTTAATTTTATTTCTGTTTACGCAGCAATAAAGCAAAGTCCTCCAAACTCTTTAAACCCCATTTTAAGAAGTGTGGCGTCTTTAACAGTCTGCCTGTGCTGGGGTGGAGGTGTGACTGAGCCTGGGGGGACAGCAGGGCTGGCTCCCAGTGCCAGGGCTGGCTCCCAGTGCCAGGGCTGCTGCGGGACAGGATCCCAGGGCAGGGACAGCTGGCCCAGCATGGCACAGAGCAGCTCTGCTGGGCTGTGCTGCTGTCAGCACCCCTGGAAGGGGATGGGATGTGCTGCAGGAGGTGTGTTTCCACTTGGAGGTTGTTTTCCTGAAGGTTTAGATCTCCTGGTGGTGGAACAGATCGATGTGGTTTGGATTTCATCTCCCGTTTGCTTGGGCACGGGGCAGGGGCTGCTCTGAGGTTGGCACTCCTGGCTGCCTTTTCTGCAAACTGCAAACCAAGGTGTGAGCCCAGGCAGAGCTGCAGAGAACTTGATAAAAACAATGAAAAGTGAGCAAGAACCGCTTGGTGCAGTCACAGAATCCCAGCCCCAAGTGGGATGAACAGAAGATCACTCCCAAAGCCTGGCCACGTTTTCTGCTTGTGTTGTTTCTCATTTTCATCTGTCTTACAGCTCTGCCTGTAATTTGAATTTCTGTCCCTTATCTTGCACAAGCTGGGACTTTTGTGCTATATTCGATATATTGGGCCCCAACCTGGACCTGGAAACTGTACAAACAGCACATGGTGACTTGATTTTTCTTTCCTTTTGTTTTCCCTCTTGCCAGGTGCTCAGAAATGTGATAATTTTGCTGAGAAGAGGCCTCTGCTTGGTGTGTGCAAAAGCATTGGGTCTTCTGGGTAAGAATGTTTTTTGTGGATAAAAGGAATATATAAATTGTATTGCCATCTGAAAAGCCCAGCAGATGACATCTTTAAAGCCATGTTCCTTTTTTCTTCACAAGGTAACACTGGGATGTGGCTTGAAACTATTTTTTTGGTGTGTCAACATATATTTTCCTGTGACTTTAGCTTTTGGAAAGCAATAAAAAAGAGACTCTTGATGTAAAATAAATAAAGAGGTATTTTAAGTTTATTTTATTCTCAGTGGAATCACAACTTCATGATTAACCTTTTCTGATATTAATCCACATCAGAATTATTATTGTGACGTGTTCAAAGCAATCTCTGTGTCTTAAAAAGTAATTTTTCAAGCATCAGATGAATTACAAATACCAAGCATTTCATTGTTGCAGCCACACACTGTTTATTAGCAAAATGCATGTTAAACCTCCTTCCTCATGTTACAAAAAATCAGTTTACAGTCTTGTTTTGTGCTCTCTCCAGAATTGTTGTATCACTGGTCTTATAAAAGAGGCCCTTGAGATATTTTATGTTTGATTCAGACAATGCACAGGATTTATATCTCTACCTACAGGAAAATATTTGCTTTTCAGGAGTAATCCTCTACACAGCCATTTAATGACTGAGCAGCTGAAGTAAATCTTCTTACAGTTGTAAGACTAATTCTGTGCCACACCTTTTTCAATTAAGAATTTAATCAGTGTGTGTGTGAAGGAAGAACTGTCAAATCTTTACCCTTCTCTGTTATTACTGTGTTAAATTGCAATATTATTGTTACCTGCCTTAAATGTTTGAATTAGAATCCACATAAGGCAGAGAAGTGAATTTTTTTTTTCTTTCTTTATTTATTTATTATATGTATTTACAACTTGCAAAAAACAGTTTATGGTGATTTTTCTCCTTTTCTTCCCTGCCCTGTAAGTTTAACTGTTTATAAATTAGAGGTGCAAATACTGCTCTGTCTTTATCCAAATAGTGTATTTATATATGTAAAGGATATGTTGGTTTAGTAAAAATCTTCTTTCATGGATACCTGAGAAATGACCAAACCCTGAAGAGAATTATTTTCATTATGTTACTGTATTCCTCAGTTAATGGAAAATAATTCAAAGATTCTGGGCAGTTTCTGCTTTCCTCAAAAAAAAGAAAAAAAAAAAGCCCCTCATGTGTTTTCAACACCATAATACTGTCATTTCCAAATAATTTTTTGTTGTTACCGTTATTAATTAATTGCCAGATGAATTTCCTGATAATAGATTTTGTTTTCTATTCTTGTATGTGATCATTTCATACTCACCAACAAGATGGAACTTTTGCCTCGTATCTGACTTTCTGGTACACACATTTTTGTATTTAAAAAGTCCCGTTTTTCCAGCTAGTAAAAGAACTGAAATGTTTCACGGGGGGGTTGGCCTGGATGATCTTTAAGGGTCCCTTTCCAACACAAACCAGTCAATGATTCACTGTATAATCTTTTCAAAACAATTGTTTTCACAGCCCCCTGAAAGATGCAGTCCTGACACAGAAATGGGAAACAGATTGTGGTTTTTGGCTGGTATTTCTCTGCTGGTTTAGAGGTTGGTTCAGTCAACTTCAGTCTTAGATTACAAGATTTGCAAATTAAAAGGAAAACCAAAAAAGAAAGAATATCTGACTAAATTTCGGGGTTGTGGAGGGTTGTAAAGACATGCCTGCTTGTTCCTGGTGATAAGACAAACAAATCTTTATACACACACACAATTAGTTGATGGGTTTGGTGCATATTAATGCATTTCCTAGGTGGTGAAACATTAAGATATCCCTATTTTCCCCACATGGGTTTTTGAAGCCATAGTTTAGAACAGACTGGATCTGTGAAAACAATTTCAAATACACCAGAGAGGTCCAAAATAAATTACTTTCATTCTGTTCAAATGTAAATGTTAAATAAGTACTTCAGTTTAAATAATGGAGAAGTTTAAAGGGAAACTGACCAGGATAATTCTGTTTTAATTCGGATTATTAAAAAACCAGTAGAGAATAAATGGAGAGATTGCAAATTTGCCCTTCAGTAGATAATATAGGTAACAAGAAAGCTGAAAATAATCAAAATGACCATTCCAGGAGGGAAATAAAAGCACGTGAAGGAGCAGGGAAGCCAGAGCCCTTGTCCTGTCACTACTTGCTCTTCTAAAGCCTTTCTCCAGGTACTGGATCTCTAAGCCATCCTTACAAAAAGCATTTGGTATTTTGGTTCCCTTGTCCTGTGTCCAAATAGCCAAATCATTTTGCTAAAAGGTTAGCAGATGATGCCAGAATCTTACATAGGCAAGTATGATAATCAGCTAATGATGCAGGTGTAATTAATTAAACAATCAGTAAGAGAAGATTAAAAAGTAAGAGTTTGAGGCCTTTAGGGAGAGTGCAGGAGCTCAGGCAGTGGCTCCTTCAGCAGCCTCTTGCCTGTGCTGTCTTTCCAGCTTGTATTTTTAGAAAGGTGAATTAATTTGATGATATCAACTGGTGGAAAATTTTGGATGACTTGAAGAATTGGATGGAGGTCATTCAAGGGCATGAGAAGCAAGAGGTAATCTCTATTAATCATGGGAGGAGAGAGGAAATTAGGGTAAATTAAAGAAGGAGGAGTAGTTGGAGCAAACAAACTGTGTAACTTTGGCTAGCCAGCATTTTTTTTTCCCTGCTGATCTGTTTACAAGGCAAATCAATTGACAGATTGACAGCAGATTTTCAGGAAGCGTGTGCTTTATTCTCATGGCTACTGTAGATTAAATTAATTAAATTAAGTCCTGCTAACCTTAACCCAACTTCAGCTCAGGAATGTGTTTATGGGAGTGCTCAGGTTTAGGAAGCAGCTTCCCATGAGTAACAGCACAATTAAAGCGTTAATATTTTCTCAATTAATATTTCAGAGTCATGTGAGCCTGGTCTGGGTCTGGCAGATCACTGGGCAGTGCTAAAATCCAGTGTCCCCTCCAAGTGTCTGTAGCTTTTAGTGCTTCAGATGAGCTGGCTGGGAAATGATTTGTCAGACACAAACAGCAAAGCTCCTGCAAGGATCACCCAAGAGGAGGAAATGAGCTCTGGTGAACAAAGTTTTCGTTCCCAGACACTGCTCAGGGGAGCTCTTCTGGAATGCCCTGAAATTTCAGAGATTTCCTCTGTTTTTTCCTAGTGGTGATGGTGAGGACTCACCTGGCTCAGCTCTGCCATGGGCCGTGTAAAGGGTGTGGTCACTGCAGGTAGAAAATGCAGTTTGTTTTCTGAAATCACACAGAAAACTGGTCTAGGCCAGATGGTTGTGATTTTCAGTTGTGTTGGGCACTATGTAATATATTTTCATGAAGTTTGTGAAGTATTTGGGCTTTTATTGAAGACTGTGCAAAACTCAGATTTTCTGAAGACTCTCAAGCCTAGAAAGAAAATTTTATTTCATTAGTATGTTCTAAAAAGTACAGTAGGACCTCTAAAGTTGGCCCAAACTCTCTCATTTCTTTTACCTTTGGGGATTTGAGTCCCAGAGGTTCTTGTGCTGCTGCATGACTGCAGAGCTGTGTGGTGTCAGCTGCCTTGCAAAGACTTCCTTCCCTTCCAGCAGATGAAAAACATTTTCCTTTCTGATTTCCTTTTAGGAAAATTCAGTTTAGCCTTAGCAGGTTGTGTGGTAGCTTTTAAGATCCTGAGAGAGGCAGGAATAAAGTAGTTTAAATTCCTTTTGGTGATGCTGGATGGGGTTGTTACATGCTAAAGATAGAATCTCCATCTTAGAAAGGGCTCTTCAGATCCCAGCATTTTTTCTTGTAAGTTGATTCTGTGATTATAAAAACGTACATTTTTTGTAATGTTGAAGTGATGTTTGCTGGTAATTCTGTGAATTTTCTCACAGATTCCAATGCCAGGAGATGGAGCTTTAATGGAATAAGGTGGTGTTTCCGTGAGTAACTACCAAGGGCAGGAAAGCTCTGGAGTTCCTCTGATACTCCAAATGTTTGTCTCAGTGAACCTAGAGCAAGAAATAACCTTTGAACTATAATAAACTGTTAATCTTGGATCAAAACTGGGAGAAAATGAGTATTGAGGGTCAAACCTTGACCAGCTGGTGAGAACCATGGGTAGTTTTGACCTTCTAAAGCTTTGATTTATGAAGCTGTAAAAAGATAAACCTTTTCCAAGACATCCTTGGGATGCAGTGGAGGTTTGGGACAGCAGATTTCCGAGCTGAGGCACAGTTTTGTTTTACTGCTGTTCCAACCCCTTTGTGTGTAGTGATGCAGGGAGGGGATGAAGGGATGGGAAGGATGGAGGGAAGGAAGTCCAGATAAAACCAGCTGGAGCACAAAGCTGCCCCCAGTAACTTGTCAAAAGAAGCACCACAGGGAAAAGATAATGCACAGCACCATTACAGGCAGGGCTGCCACTTCCAGGGCCACTTTAAATTCCATTTTAAATTATTAAATACTGTAAACGCTATAAAGTTAATTAGAAGAGGAACAAACTCTACAAAGATAAATGTGTTTTCAATATGTTTCTCAGGGAGGGTACAGTAGAAACCAGTGAATGAGAGGAAATTTATTTCTGGCAGCACTCTAGACATGGAACTGTGGTTGAACTTTTTACCCTAATTACGTCCCCACTAATGCCTGCAGCGGTCTGGAATCAAAGTGGCCCTTCAGGCCCTGGAAAGTCTCTGATGTGGCGAGCGTTTGTTGTGTGCTGAGGCTTACTTCAGAAAAAAATGGAATATTGTGACAGGATTTTTCAAAATTTCGCAGTTACCACCCACCTCACTTGTTGCCTACAAAAATAGAGTAATTGTTTGCATCTGTGTGTTTTTGTCTGTCTTAGAAATAACTGTTATAAATCAGCGTGACAGACCTGGAGAGCAGTTGAGGATTATATTTTCTTATATGTTTTAGGGTTATTCCTGTGTTGTGTAGTGTAGGAAGGATTTAAAGGACATAGGAAAGCAGAAATTTCAGGATGATTGAAGCTGTTCTCTTTTCCTGAGGACCCTCAAAGCCATCAGATCCCAGTGGGTTCACAGAGGATGCTCCTTAATCTTTTTTTTTCCTAAACAAGTGCAGTTACTTCTTGCTTGTAGTTGGAGCAGCTGATTGCAAACTGCTTCAACTTCCAGCCCTTGTTTCTGTGTTGTGACACAACTGCTGCCACTCGAGTAATTCCCTACAAATTGATGGTATTTGAACTTTGCATCTGTTACTCAATGCCATTTTCTCCCTTACCATGGGCTCTCTCGAGTCCTTCCTGTGCTTTTCCTTTCCATTCTTCAAAAATGTTTTATATACAGACAAAATGTCTTGGGATTTTGCTGAGCTCAACCATTCATATATGGATGAGCTCCTTTTAAATCTCCACAGTAGAGGAAAAAACAATTAAAATAGAATTTTTAAAAAGTCTAATATCATTATTATTTTTCTTTAATTCTCTTTTTTTTAACAGGATAAATGATCTTAGTAGCTTTAAATTTTAAATTTGAATGTATAACTCAGTAAATAGTTCTTCAGTAATTCAAAAAAGAGATTTAGAAGGCTCCTGCTTTGTGAAAAAGCTGTAAGGCATGTGCTTAAAAAAATATTTTCCTTAATGCCTTCTTTCTTTTAATTCTGACTAGGTAATGTATTAGAATATCACCTGAGGAGACCCCCTCACACATTTTTGGATGGTTGCTCACAGACTTATTTTTGAAGTTAACAGTGATTCAAATTATTAATAGAACATTTTAATGAGAATATTTTACAGTGAGGCAATAATAAAATAACACAACATTTCAATCAATTTTGCCTGCACAGTTTGAGCAAGTTCATCTCCCATTTCAGCATCAGCTGTGTTAGGTGAATCTCGGGGGGGAATGCTGTGTTCCCGTGTGCCTTTCCTTAGCCATTGCAGTTTCTCCTGGGAGTGGTAGCCACCTTTAAGTAGGAAATTCCTCCAAATTTAATGAAGAGTGCTGCAGTAGAGGAGGTGGCTGCATCATTGTCCTCATTGAGAGAAGGGATATAAAATCAACTGAAGTTTATTTCTGATGTTAAGCAATTCATGGAGGGTTTCAACTTTAAGACCAATGTAAGGAAAAGCAGAATATTCCTTTTGCTGCTAGTGGGGCTCCCCAAGTAATTATTTTCAGGTATTATTTCATCATTTCAACCCAGCTTTTGGTGAGTTCAGCTACGGTGAGAACTCTGCACATCTGTGGAACATGGTCTGTGATTCAAGTCATAAAACAGAGTAAGAAATACCTAAGAACATATAATTAATGGGCACTTGGGAAAATTCTGGCCTACCTGATGTGACCAGAACCTCAGAGCAGCTTTGCTGTTCGGAGCACTTTTCAAGTGCTTTAACCGTAGGATCTAAGCTCATTCCTGCTCAGCTTCAGTCATACGCTCTCTAAAACCCTCTAATTATTTCTTGGAAACAGGATTGTACTCAAGCTCCTCAGGAATTGTCATTTGAGCCATAAACTGGCATATAAACAATTAAGGTTTAGCAGAGTCCTGTGCAGCTGACAGACATCTTCTAATGATCTCCGTCACGCAACTGCAGGCAGGGGCTGCTTAATGCCGAGGTGATGAAGTGTTGCACAACCCCACGGGTTTCTTACGCCGTTAATGACACCGAGGGCAAAAGAATTTTAGTTTGGACAGGTCGGGGCAAGGTTTTGTGCTTAGTGGTGAAGCCCCAAAGTGGCTCTGAGGGCGCTGGGATGGCGGCGCGGGCGGGTCTGGAGCCGCCGGCTTAGCGTGGCCTTTGTTGGTGCTGAGGGGAGAGGGTGCCAAGGGGCCTGTGAGGCTCGTGAATCATGGGGGGAGAGCACAGAAAGGGGGAAAAAAAAAAAACGAGCCTGAAATCGAAAGAAATGGGTTACAAGAACCAACAGGATGAAGAATTTGGTCCTTCATAAAGGTTTTGGCGGTGGCAGGAAAAGATTTTTCAGCGCTGGTTGTTGAGTGCTCAGTCACACACGAGGTGGGGCTGCTAGTGCTCACGGGTTGAAGAGGAACGTGCCTCAGATACGTATATAAAAAATAGTTATATATATGCTTAAAGAATCAGCTATCATCTGTGTTAGCTGTGCTGTCTTCTGGTACACCATTAAGCAGGAAATACCGCCAGTACAAATGCCTCAGAATAAAGAAAAAAGCTCTGATATTGCTTTGGAGTGTTAGAAATACTGGCACTTTTAAAAGCCGGGGCTGTAAGTGGCTCCAAAATGCTCGGTTTGGGTTCTACATGTGCTTGGTGGAATTTGGCTGGAGCTGAGGTGTTTCAGCATCAATTTGCCCTCAGAGCTGTGCTCCCAGAAATGTGATCCTTTCCTCTTAAGCTGTGACATGTGGCTGTCTCTTGATAGGCAGAAATTGCTACATTTTTGACTTTGGTCTATCCTGGATGATCTTGGAGATCCGTGTGGCTGTTACTGCAATACAAATTATGTGCATTTATTTCAGTGGTGAGTTCTTCTTCACTTGACAGTAGGAAGGGCAAGACAGCTCTTCAGTTTTGTATTTTTTTGGGGGAAACACATCAGATTGTGGCTTAATCAGCTGATCACAGAAATATTAGTTGTTGATAGAGATATGATAAATGCAGTTGTATTCTGTCCGAGCTTAATCTTTGCTTATGTTCATGAAGATTTACAGAAATGTGTTCACTTTTGTGCATGTTCACAGAATGATCAAAGACAGCAAGTGCACGTTCATAAATTGTGTATAAAAGGCTTGTTTAGCTACAAACAAGCAAAATCTAGTCCAGAATATACCAGAAAAAAGGATCTTGCTCTTCAAGTGCAGCTCCAGCTGTACTTTCCCCTCAGTGATAGCCACGGTCAAGTAGACAAACAAATCTCCGGAGATGCCGCTAATCTCCCTGTATTAACCAACTGGAAATGTGATGGGACAGCTCTGCTCTGGAGCATGTGGCACGTCTCACTGAAGTGGAAAGTGTGTCACACCCGGGTCTCCCTGCAAAGGCCACAGCTGAGGAGGCAGCTTGTGCTGGGTTTTACACTCCAGCGACGGGAGTGCCACGTGCTGGGGACGCCGAGGTGGCTCTGGGCTCTCGTCAGCTCCGTGCATCCTGAAGTGCAGAAACAAGCCCAATAAAAACCCCTCAAACTTAGAATCTTCTGATGATGAGAGTGAGGGATAGCAGAGAGGGCACAACAGTCAAAGCATGTTGTGTGCTGCTGGATGTGGGAAGAGCTGCCAAAACAAGGAATTTGGAGGTTGCTGTTCTGATGTTCTTAAGGGTTCCCCTTTTACTTTTCTCTCATAGAATCTGTTGCAATAATCAATATTTGCACAAACCCAGTCTTAACTTTTCCCCCCTCTAATTGATGTTTGACACCTCAACTGCAGATGGGAAGTGGAGGAGTTGTTGGTTTCATGGAACAGCAGTGGATTAATGCTTGTTCAACGTACTCAGGACTGGAAAAGTCGCTGTGGAGCCTCAGGTTCTCTCACAGACCATGGCCAGAGTTATTCAGGAGACAGAAACCAGTCCTTCAACCAATGCCTCAATCAATCCTTCAGCCAGTCCTTCCTGGGTCATTCCAGGTGCAGTTAGACTGCTCTGTGATGAAATCCATTGATGATGAGCTAACAAATGAAATTACTTCTTATGTTCAAAAAAAGCAGCTTCATGAGCCTGAAACCTGACTCATTTCACCTGTTGCAAAAAGATTTCTGTAGACTTGGTGACTTCTTGTGTCACGGGCAAGTAATAAAAATATTTTCAGTGAAGATGGTGAAGGACACAGATGAGGTGAACTTTTTTTCCTGGGCTGATAGACTTGATCAAAACATTTGAGGAAGATGCAGCAGTGAAGTTTGTATCTCCTGGTGTTTAACACAACTGTTTTAGTGCTGTATCAAATAACTCCCTCCCTTGTATTTAAAGGATTAGATTTAGTAACATGTGTCTAAGGTTGGTACAGGTTTTCCTTATTTAGAAATAAGTGTTTCCATGCTTTTTGCAATTTGTGGTGCACTTAAAATGTCTCTGCTGCTTTGTAATTCAGTGCTGTACACACATTTTGAGGGAAGTGTCACTTTCTGAGAAATTTTGTGCTGCTTTTCATGATTTTGAATGAATCTGTTAAGTACCATGAATTAGAAAATTACTTACAGAGTGGAGTTTTCAAGTTTTTATTTGAAAAGATGGGATGCAGAGGGCCTATAGACGATGAAAGTCCTCATGAAAGCTCTCTCTGCAGTGGTGTTTAGAAAGAAATAACTGCATTTATTATTTTTTAAAAGTTTTCCTTCTGGTGTGCATCCCTCAGAAAGAAGGGGAGAATTACTCTGCTGAGGAGGGCTTAGAGGAGTTTGGTGCTAGGCCTGGAAAATAAACCTTACAACTTAAGGCTCAGAAGTTTTTTTTTCACTTTTCTTGGTGCCTGGATTGCTCTGGGTGATTACTGACAAAAGGTAACTGAAGGCATTGAGCCTTTTTGTGTCCTTGACAGAGACACAGAAGCCAAAAAGCAGAATATGTACCAATTCTGTCAGGCACTAAGAAGTCATTTCATAAAAATAAAAGGATCAAAATGTTGGAACCGCTCACCATAAAAATAGAGGACTCATTGTTGGTCAAAGTCTTTTAAGACAAGATTAGGTTGCTTGGTAAAAAATAATTTCTTTGAGCTTCTGGGACATTTTGTGCATGGCCTGGAAAGAGAAGATGATCCTTCCAGAATTGAAATCTGTTAATCTGAGCAAACCTTCTTCAGGGCCCTTGAAGAGAACAGAATTGCCTTTGTGGTCTCACCATGTTCCTAATACTGCTACAAAGATCATAATCAAATCTCATGCTTCAACTTTCCAGTGTAAAGGTTCAGGCAGGAATTTTTCCAATATTCAATTAATTAACTCTGTGCTCTGCTTTTGTTTTGCTTCTCTTCCCCTTCTGTGAAGCACCAGAGAGGTAGAACAGGAGAATTGTAACCACCCCTGCTGATTAAAAACTTGGGTCACTATCAGCATCCTCATTTCCACATGGAAATTGCCTTTTTTTACCAGCAACTTATTGGTAGATTTATAGAGTAGTAATTAAAAAAAAAAAAACAAAAACAACTTAGTGGAGTAATTTGCTGTGTAAATCTTCTGGGTATACCTGGAACAGCCAGGCCCTTGGAATTGCTGTCACTTTCCTCTCACCTGTTGTCTCTACAAGTTTGGAAATTATATTCCAGTTCAGGCTCTTAGCAACTTAATATTTACAGAAAATTCTATTTTTTTTTTTTAATCTTGCAAGTTGCTAAAGCTGGGCCTAGTAAGAGATTATGTTCAACTATTAGTTACTTTAAATAGGCTTTCAGTGTAAGTTTTAATATTTTTGTTGACTCTTAAAGGCACCAAAAGTAATTAATAAAAATAAGTTTGTGCTTCGGGCTGGGCTTTAAAGAAACTTTGTGAAGGTGGTATAAAATGCAGTGATACTGGCCAAAGATTTTATTAAAGGCCACAATTGACTGGAAAATCCTCACTTAAAGAGTGTTATGTACAGGGCAGCTTTCCCAGCAAAAGTTTTATTTCAGTTTTACACCTCCAAGCTCTTTTTTTTCCTTTCTAGACTCATGAGACCAACCTGTCACTGAGGTCCCTCTCTCTTTGAGTGGGATGTTCATTGTGTGGCAGAGTGGAGGAAAATCAACCCTTGACAGCAAAGAAAGCCTTCAAGGCACAGAAAAATGGGCCTCATGTTGATTCCATCACTCTTCTCCTTTTAATAATTTTTTTTTTCATTAAAAGAACACGAGGGTTTTGAGTGGTGTGCTTGTCTCTGTGCAAGCATTTTGCACAGAGCTTTTTTGCCATGGTGGGACCCAGCAAATCTGGGAGGAGGTGATGCTGTCGTGGGACACGAGCACAGATGTCACCAAGTGCCAGCTGGATGAGGCATCTGCTATTTCCCCTCCATCCCTGCACTGCAGCACTCAAACAGAAGAAGATACAAAGGCCTGAGTGTATTTATACATTTATTATTGCCACATTTTAAAGTTGTTGGTGGATTTGTGTCCATTACTTTTAAAGAAGTTGTTGCTCTCTCTGCAGCTCTTTGAACAATCAGGATACATAATGAGTATTTGTTAATAATCTATGGGATTTATTCACAAGAATTTTATTTGTGACAGTTTCAGAGTCTTTCTGGCCTATCTATATAAAATATTCCAGGCTAGGGGACGAGAAGCAACCTGGGATAGTGGAAAGTGTCCCTGTAAAGTGATTGAGCTTCAAGGTCCCTTCCCACCCAACCCATTCTGGAATTCTGTTATTCCATGATATTCCTTGGTTATTGGCACTTGAACTCAAGGTTTTACCCATTGTGGTTGACAAAAGCATTGGTAGAATGGTCTTACCACGATTGGCCAAGAAATAATGATGATAATAATAATAATAATGCATTTGAGTGGCATAATTACTACCCATAAATTGGAAAAACTGTTCAAAACAGGCTGATGTGGCAATAGTAATCACTATTAAGTGTGTTGATATAATTTCAGCTATATCTACTTTGGAGATTTCTGTTTTGAAATTCCCCTTCTATCAATATTATAATTTGCTAGAGGCAATAAATCACTTAATTTAAAAAAGTTTGTACATAGATCTTGCAGTGGCTTTCGGTGTTTTCGAGCAGGAGTGAACTTTAATGTGAAGGAACTGACTCGAGTTTCACTGGTTTAAAGGTGTTTTTGAAGGGCCTTTGAAGTGCTTGAAGTAATAAATTGCACCCTCCAGTTATTAGCCTAGGAAAATGTATATTTTGGGAAAAATTTCAGTGGGCAAAATGTCAAAAGTTATTTTTTCTATTATTTTTCTGACAGTTGTCTTGCTGTGCATTTACTGTGTATTATACATTACTGTATATTATACAATACTGTATAAACCATTTTATGGTCTTGAGGCATTGAGGGTAAACAGTTGGCATTTGTCCTCCAGCTTTCCAGAAAATTCTCGAGCAGCTTGAGCAGATCCAAGAGACAAGTGAGTGCTGGGGCAGGAATTGTGTGAAACTCTGTAAAATAAAACAGATATGGGCAGGGGGGAACACCCTCTTTTACCAATGCTCAGGATATGTTTGTACAGCTGGCAATTTGTGCTCCTTCGTATTCCTTGACCTAGAAATAGCCAAGGTTTTAATGCGTTCTTGGAGGGGGAGAAAGGTGTTGTGGAACAGAGCTGCCACATCAAAGCCTCTCCTCAGCCTCTAAAAGGGTTTCCACCACTGCCTTCCTCGGCCCTATCGAGCACTCAGCACTTTTCCCACTCAGCCTTTTTTATTAAGAAATGGCCTTAAAGCTTTTATTTATAAGAAAATGATAAAAGTGACACAAAGAGTTGAAAAGATCTGTACGGTTCAAACAAAAGTCCATCAGGGACATAATGTAAATTCTGGGCGAGGTGTCTCCATCAGCCCCAGTCAGGCAGCTCAGCTGCTGCTCTGGGGAGAGTCCTCCCCGTAGGAGACAGTTACTCTGAGGAGTAGTTTTGTACTAGGCTGTGGTTTAAAACTTCCAAAGTCTTCCTGGTGGTAAAAGAAACCAAGTGTTTGATAATCAGTTGCACAATGCAGGCTGATGGCCATCCTGGAGACCGTAATTCAGTTTTCCTTCTTAATGTAGAAGGTTTATATTGACCCTTTGTTCTCCAGGATTCTGCTGGGGTTGCTAGGATTCTGGGTCCAGGACTTGATGTTCTTGGAGGCCTTTTCCAATCTTAATAATTCTGTGGTTCTGTGACTTTGCCTTCAGCGTGCTAAGCAACATAAGGAGGCAGAAAGAATTAAACCCCAGTTTTTAAAATACCCTGATTTCCATTAAAATAATATTTTTTTTTTCCTTTCAGCACCAGCCCACCCTACTGCTGTGTGGATCTGTATTCCCTGAGAACAGGAGAGATGGTCAAGTCCATCCAGTTCAAAACTCCTATTTATGACCTGCATTGCAATAAAAGGTAAGGGTGCTCTCTCTGCATTCCTTGCGTACTAGGGCATGCCAGATTTTGGTAATAAATAGAATTTCTGGTGTATGACCTCCCTGATTTTCCTTTTTTCACTCTCCTGTAAGCAGAGCTCTGCTTCTCTGTTTCTCAAGGAATATTTCAGTTGTAATACATCAGTGTGCTTCCCCCATGGCTTTGGTTTAAGAAGCTCAAACCAAAAAATCATTTAAGCTTCTTTCAGTTGTGCTAAAGGGTGAGCAGGAATCGCTGAAATCCTCGATGATCCACCTACAGCTGGGGAAATTGGATCACAGAGTTTAAACAGCACAGAGCACTAAGGAGTTTGTCTCTCTTCATTGTGTTGGTGTGTCAGATTCTGCCTCCCTGCACATCCAAAACATTCCTGGTGTGCAGTCTGTGGTTTGCAGGGAATAATGTTCCAGTGAATCAAATAACAAAGCAGCATCTCTGGGTTGGGATAGAGAGAAAATGGCTCTGGAGGCTGAGGATCACAGAGCTCCAAGAGAACAGCATCTGTTGTGTCCATGGAATCAAATTTTGCTGAGTTAATGTGAAATCCCCATCTCTCCCAGACCCACAAAACTGGAGTTTTGTGGTTTGCTTTGTAGTTTGCCGCATCTTTTTAAGGCAGAAGAGAAATCCCAGGATCCTTGTGTGAGGATCCTGCTGATCCTTTGGCACTCCTGATGGGAGAATTTGGAGTGGTGACTTTGGTCCAAGCCCTGCTGACGTTGTGCTCCCTTCACCCTCCCATTTCTGCCATGAGTCACCGTGCCCTGGGGGAGTGGTGCAATCCAGTTCCTGGGGTAAAGGTAGAGCCCTGGATGAAGAAATTCCTGCATTTCTTTGGGAATCCATATTGCCATGCCAGAATGGATGGTCCTTCAGTAAATAATAGCAGAAATCATTGGAAAATTCAGAATGATTTGGTTTTTGTGCCTGGTTTTGTTGCAGATGGGGTGTAGGTGAGTGTGCAACTAAGTGTAAATTGCTACTAAAAATAAATCAATAAATCCTCTGGAATCATGCATCTGGGGGGTTCATTTCTGCAGAAGGACAGAGTGTCTTCAAGGAGGAGAAAACAAAAATCTCCAGGACTGGAAAATATTCCCATCAAATATCCATAGGTTTTCAATATATACACATGACACTTCCACCTGCAGTCAAAGCATTCCCATTATTCATTGGTTTCCTTTATTTTAGGCAATGTAGAAAAAAGTTAGAATTGATATATTTTCTGTTTTTTTTTCTCTCCTGCAGTTTCAGCAATTGGAAGATGTCATTTAACTAAAACTACTACTATGTCCAAAACTAATTTATGTTATTTATATATCTGAAAACATCAGCAAGCATGAGGGGATGGTGTATATTTTCATTTTAGTGTAGTCCTTCACAGGTATTGAGCTCTCATGGGAGAAGAGGAAATGTTCTTGTGGCAAAACAGATAAAAATAGGGAAAAAGGGGTTAAAGGCTGATTTCACACTTCTGGGAGATAATCATCACCCTTTCCCCAAGGATATGAGTTGAGGCTGAAGTGATTCATCCCGTTTTTAAAGGTGACTGTTCCAGGCTGTAACACACAGTCATAATGCTCACACGAAGCATTAGGTGTGTGTTTTAGCCAGTGAAAGATGTGATTAATTTTTTTCCATGTTATATCTTTACAATTAAAACTATTACAACAATATTTAATAATGCTCTGTATTGACAGCTAATTAAAAAATACTTTCTCACAGTCTGCCTAATGAGAGAATAACAGATTATTAATTATGTCATATTGCTAAATGTAGGTTTTATGGGTTGGTTTCCCAGGTGCTTCTTTCATGTCAAGCTTTTAAAAACTTGGTTTTGGGAAGTCATCACTGTGGGAGAAAGCGTTCCCTGGTTCTGAAATTTCCAAGATGCTGCTTTGCTTCCATATTTGCATCTCTGGGCTCTTTTTTTTGAGGCAGCACCACGTTTCCTGTTACCCTGTGGTTTTTGGCCTTTACAATGGAAGTGTGTAATGTACAAGCAAACACACAAACACACATCTTTAATATGCTAATTGACCCAAATTCTGCTTCTCTCAGCTCTGTTTGTGTACTGATGTTCTGGGTATTACACTCCCCCCTGCTTTTAGCAAATAAAAGGTTTTAATAGATTTGCACTGAGGCGGGCAGTGGGATTATTTCACGTTTAGCTCGTGTTCTGCCGATTGTTGTTTGAGTCAGTGACAGTAATTCAGGGTCTTTGCAGCTCCATTCTTGCTTTTTAGTGGAGCTTTGACTGCAAGAGCTATGTCACAAATGTGCTGTGCTGCTCTGGATCAGCCCCCTGCACTTCCTGAAGTGGAGTTCATGTGGTTGGGAGGAGAGAGAGCCCTCCATAACTGCCAGGGATTGGTAACCTGGCACTTCATCACTGCAGAGTTTATATTGATGCTTCTGAAATAATTACATTTAGATATTGAATCTTTAAACCAATACATTTAATGTCTAAAGTGGACATTCCATTTCTGTGTTTCCAGGATCCTCGTTGTGGTCCTGCAGGAGAAAATCGCCGCCTTTGACAGCTGCACTTTCACCAAAAAATTCTTCGTTACCAGTACGTACAATTTTGGGCTCAGAGGTGGACAGAACAGATTTTTTTTGTTTGTTTCTTTATTTCTAAATCCTCAAAGCAGGTCTCCATGAATCATTTGGAGCTTCAGAAAAACTTGGTTAAAAAAAAAAAAAAAAAAGCCCCAAATCCAAATGCTACTCTGTGAATATTGAACTCTTTCCTGTATTTATTATTGCTGTAACTAATTGTGAAGGGCACCCACGCTGCCATCCATCAGTAGCTGAACAATTCTTTTTTTCATTCTACACAAATATGTAAAAAAGCCTCAGGTGGGAGTTCCAGGTTATCCCATCAGCAGCAATGAAACCCATATCAACACTGATCTACCCCCTGTTCACTTTTGGTTGTTCCTTAGGAACACTGGGTTTTTCCATGTGTCTTTACAGGTCATAATTTAATTTGGAAAGGTCAGAGTTTTATTATTTAAAATGAGTCTGCATTTTTGTGGATGTACTTTCAGTCACAATTAGAAAAGTTTAAATTATTTTTTTTAATTGTCTCTGTATTTGTGGAAAAATCTCCGTAGGAGAAGCTGTTTCATGTCATAGTTTGAGGGAAAGCAGCTTCATGCAGTAATATTAAAGTTGCCAATAGGTGTCAGTTTCTTCCTATCCATGGATGTGAGATACTGGGAATCTGCTGGGATTCAGTGACAAGATCCAAACGGGAAAGGACTTATTTTTGTCCTATTCATCGCTCCCTTTTATTTCATCACAAAGAATTTGAGTACAAGCCTTGCTTTTTTTTAGACCAAAAGTAAAGAAAACCCCCTCATTTAAATGTGTGTTCTGATAATTTTTGGGCTTTTTTTTTTTTAAGATACTGCAATTTATTTTTAAAAAGTAATATCCTGAAGTTAATTTTGAGAAGCAGGGATACTCTATTCTTAAACATAACTTTGATTTGCCTTTTATGGAACAGCTGTGGAATTTAAAGAGAATAAACCGAAACTTTTGGAGATAATGATGAAATTATTTTTTAAAAAGTCCAAAAATTCCTGAAATGTCACTAATGCCAGTGTATTTCTCTAACTGTGCTGCTTTTCACAATGTGAAATTCAAGAATTTCTGAAACTTTCCTCCGGTTTAATTAATGACAACCTCTTTTTGGGGGCATTTTGGATGCCCCAGCTGCCAGAGCTGGAGCCAGCACAGCCCTTCCCTCTGGCTGTGACATGGTGTGAGTGGGCAGAGCTGTGCTTTTAGCCTGGATTTCTTTTCTGGGGTTTGGGACCTGTCCTGAGGATCCCAAGCTCAGCCATTGCCTGGATCCCGCTCCCAGGCGGGTGCTGTGCCCTGGCACGTCGGGGCTGCAGCGGAGCTTTTGTCTGAGCTTCCCCATTTCATGTGCTGAAATCTCCTCGACCTGAGAGCCTATCTTTAAAGGCTTAAATTCCTCTGATGTGTTTGAAATTGGATGTAAATGAGCTCCCTCGTTAGCTGCAGGGATTTCTGGGAGGCAGCCAACTGGCCACGACTGCCTTCTTTGGCTGTGCCTTTGAAAAAAAATTATTAAAGGACAGTGCCAGTATCAATTTAAAAAAAAATAGAAATCCTTGAAAAGGAAGCTCAGGAAAAGGTCTTGGAGGCCTTTTGTTTGCATTGTTGGGGCAGCCTCTGTCCTGTCCAGACTGATGCTGGTGCACCTCAGCTGTGAGGATGTCACTGCCTGCCCAGAGAATGTGACAGCATGAACAAGAGTCTCTGGCTGGTTTTGGTCAGGAGGAAGGGCACAAAGGGCAGAAATATTACTGAGGATCACTGACGCTTTGAAGGGTTTTGTGTTACTTTTAGAAAAAATAATTTTTTTTTTCCAAGAAGATTTGGTGATGGCTGGGAATCACATCTTCCATCCCTAAGTGCTGTGGGAGCCTTAGAACCTCACTGAGACAGCACAAACATGAAGCAGAAGCTCTGGTCTGTTTTGTTGATTATTTATACATAGAAATGAAATGCAGAGAATGTCCAATTAAAAGCAGTGTCAGGGATTCTGAAGTTCCTCAGAAATGCTAATGCAGCTGCCATGCACATGAGGAGTATTTGTCTTTCTGTTTTTGTTTTTGTGGTTGGATGTGTAGCTCAATATATTGTTACAATAAATATACCATAAAATATTCAGGATGTAGATGGTCAAGTTCGTGCTGCTGTTGGAATGTTTTAACTCCTGCATTTCCTGATTTTTCCTAAGCAAGTTTGACATAGAACTAACCTTTGTTTTCCCCTGCTTGGGATTACATGGAAATGTGCTGATTTGACTTGGATGGCAGGGAGCCAGCACGCTTTATTTGTGCCTTTTGTAACAAAACCTCAGTGTACAGGTGCTCCAGACTGGGAGAGGGAATTTAAGACAGGTGGAGGGAAAACATGCTGTAACTATTGTAGAAAAATGACCAGGATATCCCCTAATCTACCCTGTGGGGCGTTCTGATTTTGAAATGTCTGCTAGGAGAAGGCAGAACATCAGTTTCATGGCAGCCACTTCCATCCATCACTGCTCTCCTCGTGCTTGGAGCCAGCTCCTTTTCCCTAAGAAAAGACACCAAGGGGAGGAGAAAGCCCAGCAGGAATTTCACATCCTGCACTGGTTTAGGTGCTCATGTGGCCAAACTAAAAAAAAAAAAAAAAAAAATTAAAAAAAAGTTCATTTGATGCTTATGTTAAGAATGTGTTTCCTTTACTAGTTGTGAGCGTCAAGGTGTGGATTTTAAATAGCTTCTGAAATAGCTCAGAGTTTAATTGTGGTTCACTTCAGATTTCCTTCAGAGCCTTTTCTGCACATGACTGAAGGATCAGAAACCAAAGTGATGCACAGAAACCAAAGTGATGCTCAGGCTTTTTTTGCCTCTACTTTGCTCTAAACAAAAGCTGCAGAAAAGCTGAATTCCATTGATTTCTGTTCCATCAGTGCTCCTCACCCCAGAACTGCTTACTTAGTGCAACATTGCTGATTATGAATATGGCCTGATGGATCCTTTCCTTCTCCATAAAGAATATCCTGCCCACCCCCTGGGCCCTGAGTAAAGATCCTCCCAGATAACATCAGGCATGTGGCATCATCGCTGTGTCCGATAACAAGGGGCTGCTCAGCTTCCCTGGCCCTTCACTCCTCATATTGATAAATTCTCCATCCAGGATTCCCCAGGGAGGGAGACAGTTATTGCAGCCATTAGCTGGCACCACGTTTCTATTGATGCTGTTCTGCAGAGCCCTGGGAGATAATTTTGCAGATTTTAGTCAGAGTAGTTTATTGTATAGAAAGTCTGGAAAGGCTCTCTTCACCACAAGCCAAAATCAGTCAGTGGATGTTGAATGCCTTGCACCTCTCCAAGTGAATAAAACCCCCAGAGCAAATGGTGTTGGATGCTCTGATCTGCACTTTGGATCTGGGATTGCTGTTTGCTCTCACATTCACACACAAGGAATAATTTGGTGGTTTCAGTTTGTCACAGGGCTGGTCTGGAAATCTTCAAGGCTTTTTTGGACATTTCTGTTGGAATTCCTTTCCCTGTCGGGCTCACGGGAAGCAGTTTGAGCTCTTTGGGTGTCTTATGAAGAGGTTTAATGCCTGAAGAGTCACATTCTTCAAGAAGTTGTGTGTGTTTCCCTCCTCAGCTGTGGGCATTTCTCCTGGTTATCCCACACGGGATAATAATTGACAGGATTCCTTTGTCTGTGGGGGATCAGCTCAGATCGAAAGTCCTCGGGGCAGGTGGGAAGGGAGCTCCTGAGTCACAGGATTTTCTTGATCAGTGAAGAAGAGCCAAGTATGTCCCTGTGGATTGCTAGAAGCACTTTTAATTTTTGTACACCCACATTTATATGAGCACCTACCTCTTCATGGTGTTTTTCCCTGAGAAATACTGATTTAATTTTGCTTTTTCTTATTAACAGCGTTATTTATAAGGGTGTTTTCTTCCTGGCTGTGGGAATCAGTGTCTCACCATTCCAGGATAATGCTGAAACACGTTTTGGAGAGGTCTTTAGGGCACCGTGGTGGATTTATGGGAACAAACAGCTTTGGTGCTTGCAGGAGGTTTTGCTCCACTGCAGGAAAATGTAAATACAACAGAAAGCTGCATAAAGCCACAACAGAGGCCTCAGTCCCTAAGATGTCTGTCTGTCCGTCATATCTCCTGGCTCTGACAGTTTTACAAATTAGATGTATAACAGGAAGTGCTCTTTGTTTCTGTATAAGTTATTTTTATCTAAAGCACCCAAATCCTTAATGTTAAAGGGCAAACAAAGTCATCTGACATTGTCCTGCACAGAAACAACAACCTCAGTGGCAACTTTTATTATTTGTCACTGTCCAAGTCTGAACAAAAAAAGAAAGTAAACCTGAGATTAAACATTGCACTGAAATCAATCAAATTGGTGCTAAATTAAACAGCGAGGCCTAATGAACAAGAAAGGCCACTGATATTTTTAGTAAAAGCTCTGGGATTGTGCTTGGACCTGTGGAGTAACAGTAAAATCATAAAATCATGGAATTTGTGAGCTGGAAGGGACCCACTGGGCCCATCAAAGTGCAGATGCTTCCAACTGCCGTGGTAGAGTGAACAGGGAAGGAGATCTCTGTAGTAATAATAATAATAATAAAGTAAGAAAAAAAGACCCTGGGTGGCAAACCTGATTTCTCAGTGGGTCCATCCTGCTCCTTTCCTCTTTTACTCCATTTTATGGGTGATACTTAAACAGAAGGAAGTACAAGAACAATGGAAGAGTTTTGGAAAATACGTGACAGTGTGAGAGTAATAACATTTACACAGGGCCTTTCATCTAGAAGGAGCCCAGAGGAATTTATAAACAATATTGCTTTATACAGTTTATAAACAACAAAAAAATTGGTTTGCTAAAAAAACCAAAAAAACCCAAAACAACCAACCAAAAAAAAATTAGATAAAACAACTTATATGATTTGTTTTCCTTGTGATAAACAAAGCTTTTGCTACAACAGCATCACTTTACCCATTATTTACTGCATATTCCCTCTCTGTGCTCTCTGTCGTGGATCTGCTTTCTGGCTGCTCTGCACTGCAGGACTTAAGGATGGAGTTTTGTAATTCCATTCCTAGGGAGAGCTCTGTGTTTCGTAAGACCCAGAGAAGAATTACAGATTGATTATTGGAGAAGTAGCATCACTTCAGTGGGTTCTTGGAGCTATTTATTTAAAAATGCACAATGGCCCTGCTTCGCTGATTTTCGAAGTGATAATCCAGCAAGTCCTTTGAATGATTGAAAGCAAAGAATTTTGGTTGAAATGAGTTGCTTCTTTTGGAGTTTGTTTAGAAGACTGTGTTTAAAACCACTGGACACTTCAGCTGACATATGTCATCTTTAATGAACCTTGCCAGGCACTGAACAGAAAAATCCTTGTTTCTCCAGAAATTAGGAAGGTTTCCTTAGGATGGAGGTGAGCCTGGGAATCTCTGCCTTCATGGCATTCCCTGTGACCCAAAAGATGCCATTCCTGCCTTATTTTGGGATTAGAGACAAAATCCTAAAAGGCTTTTGTATTAATAACTGCCCATCCTCTCAGCTTGAATTAAAACTGCTCTCCTCTGGTATGGATTCCTCACAGGTACAAGGTGTGACATATCCATTAAAATTCCCCCCCAGGAAACAGTAAATCAAAAATAGTTATAAAAAAGGATGAGTATGGACCACTGCAAAGGAAACTGGAGAGGACTGGGGGAAAGAAAGCAGTGAAAATGATGGAAAAAGAAAGTTTTCCTATTAAACTGATAGGGGAAAAAAAAGACTGAAACAAGATAGAAAAAAATTCAAAATGTTTTTCATTAAAAAGTAAGAACAAAGTCAAGATAGAGAGGATGAAAGTCTGGAAAATACCAAAACCAGTTTTTTTTTTTCCTGTTCTATAAATATTGTTGTAGGGAATAAAGTTCTTATAATGTACTGTGAAATTAAAAATCAACCAGTACTGTCTTAAGATAAACATGATGGGATGTGTTTGAAGGAAAGCAATGCTAGGTGATTCTGATTTGGCTTTTTCATTGCCTCAGCTCTATTAATTCATGTATTAATTTGCAGTAGTCATTTTACAATATGTCTTAGTGAGGTTTGAGAAAGAAATAAAATTATGCTGTGGGTAGGGAGTTACGAGTGCATCGTTCTGCAAACTGAAAATAAGCCCTGACTTAGCTCAGACGAGTTCTGACTGTTAACATCAGATTCTTCTAGAGAGAATATTGTATTCCTGTATCTCCTTTAAATCTTTCTTTTATGAAGAAGCTGTGGAGATGCTGAAGAGCTGCCCCGGTGGAAGTGGTTCAAGTTTTATTAGTGGCGTGTTCGGTGATTTATTGGCCCAAGCTCTGTTCTAGCTGACACAGCCTGTAATGACTTTGTTCCTCTGAGCAGAGTTTTCCCAGTGAGCTGTTTGTTTAAAAGACAAGGGAGAGGACAGGAATGTGTTGCTTTTCTCCTCTTGGCTGCTCTCTTTGTGTTCACGTTGCCATCACTGAAGATCCAGGTTGAGCTTTTGGAAAACAATTCAAGGAAAGAACTGGAGCCGTGGGTTTCTTGGAGGAGCTCAAGACTGATGGGAAGATCCAGAGTCAGAGGAGGGGATATTTGTGTGAATTTTCACAGATGGGTAGAGGAGGTGATTTGGTTTATTTTGGGCTTGGATTTGAATCTCCAAAGGGTGGTAGAGATTTTCATCATTACCACAGGAGTAGTAATTGAAAATTAATGGTGAATAAATAAAGCTGCTCTTTGCTCACTCACAAAGCAAACATTTGTGTAGCTCTTTGGAGAACTTCAGGTAACGTGGGATTCCTGTATTCTCAGTAGAACAAAATACATAAAATCAGCACAGCAATAATTAAGTTTAAAGCATTTTTGAATGCAAATAATCACAAACTATATGCTTATTGCAGTTATAATTTTATAACCCAGTTATTAAAAAAAAAAGGGAGAAACTGAGAAATTGTAACACTGAAGAATTTACCTGTGGGTCTGTAGATAACAATTACATCTCGGAAGTGGGAAACCCGAGGCACAGGATGTGAGGTCCCAGGGCATCCTTAGCCAAGCCCCTCTTCAGAGGGATCCTGGAGCCCATTTCTTATTCCTCACTCTTCCTTAGGGCACCACCAGTTGGAATTTTTGGATGTAGGAACCTGATAAAATTAGCAGAAAAACTTGGGACTTTGATTCTGATTTTCATAGTGCAATTTTTCTTCCTTTTTTCCCAGCTTTGAAGTTACTCATTTCCTCTGCACAGAGGCAGAAGATAACTGTGTACTCAAAAGTTATGAAGTAGTTTCCACTAGGTTTTCACCTATATTTTTGTGAGTGATAGGCCCAGTGAAGCTGGTTCCAAGATCAGATATTTTTTAGTACTTGCTTGGTTTACTTCACTTCTGGAAGGACTTTCCCTGAGTGATCCTTTCTTGGATGACCTCTCCCTGCTGTCATTAAAACTTGGAAACTTTGGTCTTCTTGACAGTTAGTTCTGCATTCTCATTATGTTCATTCCTATTGTAAACACGCTAAAGTTGCTGCTGTTATTGCTTAGAATGGCTTTTTCCTCTGTTGTTTTGAAGTCTGGTAGAAATAGAAGTTAATCTTTAAGAGAGTGGGGCTGGTGAGGATTGGATGGCCCAGCTCGATGGGTCACGCCGTGTCTGTCTTTTCATTTGCCTCATAGATGATGTTCTGCTGACTCCAGCTGTTTTTTTGGAAAGCAGAAAAACAATTTGCTTTTCCTTCCCATAAAGTATAACCCTTTGTTTATCCTTGTGCTGCTGCAAGTTTCCAAAATGCAAAGACTTGCAAAGAAAAGAAAGGGAGGAAATAGCTCCTTTTTTTTACGCTGTTTTTCGTATCGGAGAGTAGAGTTTAGGACTGAGCTGAATTGTTGACCTTTGTGGAGTTTATTCTTAGAATTGGTTGATTTGTGCGTGGAGTCTGATTGACTGAGCCCAGTTCATGGGACAAACCACGGGCAGTGGGTTTGGGGAGGGCCATCGCAGCTTTTCTAAGTAACTCTTCTGTTCAGTGATCAGTTTTAGATTTGAAGAATTCTTCTTGCAGTTCCTCAATGGCTTCAGTTCACTGAAATAATTGAGAACAGCTCCCTTTTCCAAGCAGGACTCATTTTTTTGCTATGAATTGCTGAGACTCCTTCAGTTTTCTCCTGCAGGGATGTTATGAATTTGGGAAACGCAAGTCACTGGTTCTAAAGTCACTGTAGAGATTTACATGACAAGGGTTATCATCTGGCAACTTTTAGTGCTGTATTTTATACATAAAAGGGAAGGTAAAAGAAAGGTTTGGGGGGCCTGAATTCCTCTCCTGACCCAGATAAGAGCTGCCGAGGCAGAAGTCGGCATTAAAACCTCACTGCTCCTGATCTATAATGTCATCGGAAGAACACGTTTGTATTTACAACCCAGGGCTGTATTTACAACCTTTTTTTTTGCTTGCTTTGTTCCTTAATAGGCTCTGGCTGCCCACATTTTATGCACTCCTGGAATGCGATAACAATTGTGGCATCGTCTCTTCAGAATTCGTTTTCCTTCCTGAGATCAGGCTGGCGATAAGGCCTCACAGAACCCTCCCTGGCTTCTGCCTGAGATGGGTTCAACTGGATGAATTCATTCTCTCCTTCCCGTGCTTTCTGACCTTTCAAACAGCTCGCTGTGATCTCTGGAATTTTGCAATACCCTCAGTGCTCTGCTCTGGAAAATGAAATCCAGGCTTGTTTATCTCGGCGGGCCCAAACCCGCATCCAGTGTTGTCAAACGTCCATTTAACCTTCCAGAAAGGTGCTAACACCTCCCACGCTCCTTCTCAGGGCTTTGCAGGTGTGGGAAAGAAAACCTCTCCCCTTCTGGAAGGTCTGCTGTGCTCAGGGAATGTTCTGGACTGTTCTGGAGCCTGCTGGAGCAGAGCTGGACATCTGCGGAGTTCGGGTTCTTTTCCTTGCCGTAGGTGCAGAGCAGTGTCGGAGTCTCATAGGAGAGGTTCAGAAAATAGAAAGCTTCACTGGCACTGCCTGGGTTTGGTTTTTTTTTTTTTCTTTTTTAGGATTTTAAACAATACACTGAATAAAAGTTGTGTTGTATGTGTTCTGAAATGCAGTTTTCCTGTGCTCCTTCAGCCCGGGATACGGGAGCAGCTGCCCAGGGCTCCTTTAAATCAGACACACATGTCTGTAAGGTCTTCAATATTTTGTTTCTAGGCCAATCAGTGAGAGGATTTAAATTGCTAAATTGACTGAATTAACCTAAGAACTGATGAAGAGTGAGATTAACCATTTGCTTGATAGCCTCCTCCTTCCCCCTGTTCTTTCCTCCTTGTTGTTTGATGTAAAAATGCTTATTTTTAAATACAAATTGTGTTTTATTTACAAAAGTTTTATTTTAATTATAACCTTTTATAAAAATACATCTTTTAGAAACTTTATATATGAAAGGCCATTTAATATGATTCATTTTAAGCCTTTCCATGTTTTCATTCACAGCTGTTTTGTCTAACAGGTATTTTAATGTTTTAATCCTCAGGAATAATTCTCTTTTCTATGACATTTTTATCCAGATGTATAAATCTATTTTTAATGATAATATAAGGGTAATGGAAAGCAGGTGAACAGTGGAAACATTGCCACCAATTTTAAAGGAATTACAGATTTTCCCACTGTGTAAAGTAAGGTTTGTGCAAAAGTATATGGAGAGGCTGAGGGCTTGTATATAGAATTGTTAAAATCAAAAGCATTTTGAAAGGCTGAGGGTTTGTATATAGAATTACTAAAAATGAAACCAAGAGCACAATACATCCTTTCATACAGTAAAAATCTAGAAGAGGTTGAAGTGAGTGAACTGTTCACCAACAGAAAGGTGTCAATCAAATAAAATAATTAAAATGTGAAGATACAAAACCAGTCGAGTCAAACATCCGTACTCCCTCACGCCAGAATGGCATCTTTGTATCAAAATGGCTTTAAAAATGCTAACATAAGGAGAAATTAATATTTACACATAATTAAATGTTCAAAATAGCTCATCTAACCACAGCCTTATCTCTAGAAACAAAAATGCAAGCATCCACTGAGTGATTCTAGCAACTGAAAGGCTTTTGTTTAGACTTTTTGTTTTCTTGGCAATAAATAAAATTCTTTGGAAGAAGTCATTAAGATATTTCTTAATGTTGCCTTTTCAAACTTTGCAGGCTGCTATCCTTGTCCAGGGCCAAACATGAATCCTATTGCTCTTGGAAGCCGTTGGCTTGCTTATGCAGAAAATAAGGTAAGGAGGGGGTTTGGTATCAAAAAAT
Organism: Anomalospiza imberbis; assembly: GCF_031753505.1. Taxonomy (NCBI): domain Eukaryota; kingdom Metazoa; phylum Chordata; class Aves; order Passeriformes; family Viduidae; genus Anomalospiza; species Anomalospiza imberbis. The sequence goes on along the minus strand of NC_089700.1, from coordinate 9,307,938 downwards.
ACTTCAAGATTCTGTATATATAGGGGGAAAAAGAAAAGAAAAGGTCTCAGGAAAAAGGTATGTGCAAAAGAAAGTCTGTAAAGAGGAGTTGCATTAAAACGACATTCCTAAGTATTTTAAAATATTAGATCTTTACTCTGCACATTTGATTTAATCTCAGTTTAAGGAACTTGGAAGGCAGAGAAGACAGCCATCCACATGTGTTTTCAGTGAGGTAACTCAATAAGCAACCCATTTTGTGCTTTAAAAGTTTAAAGCATTTAATTGCAGACACTTCTGAAGGCAGGCAAAAAAACACTTCCTAAATTCTGTTTGGGGAAACTGAGTCTGGACAGAGCCTGGGATTGTCTGAGCCAGCACAGCAATGCACTCTGTAGCTTAGAAAATAGCATTAAATTGGCCACTTTTGAACATCTTTGAAAAAGTTAAGCTCCAAGAAAAAAAAATAAAATTTTTAGACTTTTTTTCTTCTTTCTAGGGACAAAGAAAACAGATTCCCAAGCAAAGAAATGATCATTGCTTTTACCCAGAGGAGTGGTTGTGCATTTAAAGCTTCCAGTGAAGCCTAAATTCGGCTCCTAATGCCTTACTTTTATTTCAAAGCAGATGTTTTTTCTTCCCTTCCACCTGTGACTGGAGAAGCTGTTTCTAGAGCTGAGCCAGAAATTATCAGAGGCAGATTTTAGAAATCTATTTGCTGTTACACCTCCTCCAGCACAGCTGATTTCTTCCCAAATTCAGGCCTGCCTTTCCCTTGGTGCCACACCTTGCTGATGCTGGAAAACTTAACCCTGCTCAGCATGGGATTTAAAAAAGTATTGCTGCCAAAATGTCAGCAAAAGAATTGTATCACAAAGGGAATTTAAATGGGTTGTGTGTTCCCAGGTAAATTCACTGTGGGGTTTCCCTAGTTTAGGTATTTTTATTTAGATACTTAAATATAGGCAGAACAGAAGAGCTTTTAGAAACGAATACATTTTACAGTAATTTTAAATCTTCTTTAGTTCAAATAGTTAAACAGGCAGCATGTTCTGTGTGCAAGCAACAAATATCTCTATTTTTTCTAATTTTGCAGAGAAGCACAGATTCTATTGTTACTTAGGGTTCAAAGGCAAAACCTACTGTTGTAGGGTGATGGCAGGTACAAGAGTCTTGTTTTGATTTATTGATTTTGAAGGAAGGCAATAAAAAGCAAACCCCATGTACATTCCTTTAATCTATTAAATGCAAAGTTTCAAACAACTCTTTTCCTTTGTCATTTCTTTGCTTGCTCGTCATAAAAAGGAGGGGAAAGCCACACTCGGATTCTTAGAATGGCTGATAGTTAATGTTACATATACAGGGCTAAAGCTTTTGATTATATTTATTTAAATTTATTTGTGGTATTGCTGCCAGACCAAAAATCCCACCATTTCAAAGTTTATGAATTCTTAGTGAGTACTCATCTGGTAATTGAAAACTGGAGCGGCCGACGCGACAGTCTGGGTGGCACCCAGAAGATTATAAAAAGGGGTTAAGTGTCTCAGCAGGGCTTTTTGCTATTTGTAGGAAAAAACACACCACTGTACACGATAAATAAGAGCTCTGGTAATGGCTTATGGGTTTGTGTAGTTTAATAGTAGTGACTTGGTTGCTGTCTTTCTTCTTGTAGCTGATCCGATGCCATCAGTCCCGTGGTGGAGCCTGTGGAGACAACATTCAGTCTTACACTGCCACAGTCATTAGTGCTGCCAAAGTGAGTCCATCATCTGCCCTGGGAGAGCTGCTCGTGGAACATAATTATGAGGTTTCCCTGCTGAATTGGGCTGTGTGTCATCACCCCCTCCCTTCCCAGAGAGGAGAGCACACGGAGAGCCCTGCAGGCAGCAGCACCGTGCCTGCCCTCCCTATCCTGCAAATCTCTGACTGTAGCTTTCCACAAAGTATTTCTGTTTCTGAACTGATTTTTTAAAAATTTCATTTATTACAAACAGCTATTTACATTAGAGGGAAGTGACAGTGGGATGGATTTGTATAATGGCTGTTCATAGTGGCACAAGTTTATGTGATTAGAAATCAACATTGTGACTTATGAGTCTTTTAGCATCATGAAAAGTGACTTTACAAGTGCCTGGTGCTTTTTGGACTCCATCACACCCCCATTATACATTTTGCTCTCTCTGAAGGGTGACAGCACAGTACTGGAGCTAATTAATTACCTTCTTTGAAGGTTAGAGCTTATTAATGACTGTTTACATATAGGTTCCATTGCCTCGTTTTCATACTTCAGATGATGTTATGAAATCCCTCTGCTTTCAGAGAAATGTCTGGGGTTTTGTAGTATCAAAAGAAGCCCATGGCTTGGAAAAATCTTAAACAAAACCGAGCACAACTTTTGTTTCACTGAATCCCTCCCAGCTCCTTTCCTTGCTGCAACAATTTCTTTTTCTCACACACACACACAGAGTGAGTTTTGGCACCGTGGGGTGAACTCGGTGCTGATTACAAGCTTCCCTTGTAACCACCAGCCTTTTCATTTCTGATATGTGCAACAAAACAAACCTAATAATAGGAATGAAATGACAGCATGGGACAGAAGGCTCAGTGGCACCGAGGAAAACAACAGTTAGGAGAAGCCACAAAGAGAGACACAGGGCAGGCCAGCTCATGTGAAAACAAAACAGAAAAACAAACATAGTTCATCACAATCACAGTGTGGCCGGAGAAGGAGAAAAATCACAGCTTTTTACATTGTTGAGGGGAGCTGGAATTGCTCCTCTCCTGAGGTGATCTGCTGGATCTCTGTGTGCTTTCACCAGCAGCACAGTTAAAGAGGTGTGGAGGGAAGTCTCCCCAAATTCCTTCAATCCCAGCATCGTGAACATCTTTTTTATAGCACAGATAAGTTTGAAAAACTGAGTGGCTTAGTGTGATCAGCTACAGTTTGGATCAGATGTGGCAAAATCCTGCAAACAGAGCACTGTAGCTGATGGCCTTCCCTGCTGAGTAGTACTAGCAAGGGATCATAATCCAGAAATTCTGCTGTTAAGCTGAATTTATCACACTGAAGTAGTGCTATTGGATCATGTGAGGAGATACTGAAGATAAAATGTGTTTATAATCATAGGAAAGAAAAGATTGTTAGCCTCTGTACAGAGATAAACTCCCAGTGAGAGTTAGGAAAAGGGATAATCCCCAGGGCACGGGCTCTTGCTGCTCTGTATTTGCACAGCACGTTGCTCATGCTCCTGCCTGTTGGATGTTACTGTAATAGACAAGATTAATACTAATATAGTTTTAAATATTTGCATGATTTGGCTCTTGAGGAGTGTCTCAGCCTTAGTGTATTAATTTGTTATCCATGAGCGTGCCACAGTAAATCTGCAATGTTTAATTTATTAGTGATTTCATTGAGTCTTGGCTTGCTGTCTAGCAGGTTTTCATCTCTGATAACTGCAGGGCTGACTTTCTTGCTGGCAAATAGATGCTCCATATATCTGTTGGTCTTTGTCCATCTCATTGCCTCACCATCAACTTCACTCCTTCACTTATGAACCTTTATTTATGCTGTTGTGTCCTATCAGCTGCAGGGGTTTGTAATTCCTTTGCTTTGATTAGTGCAGGAGCAGCTTTTTGGGAAGTGGATGTCCTTTCCTTTTCCCTGCACTGCTGCTTTTTTGTTCAGAAGTGGTTCCATTAAAGTTCTTGTTTTGCCAGCTTACCGTGGGTTACAGCCTTTTCTCTGGTTGGCTTCCAATTTTCTACTGAGGTGAAGAACCTTCACATGAAAGAGAAGGAAAGTTGAGAGCTTTCGGCAGGATCTCTTTGGAGAATTGCCTTTCAGATCCTCTCTAGAAGGTCTTGGTGGCAGCACAGAGTATTTTCTGTAATGGTTTTCCCTTTGCTGAGCCATGTCCTGGTGGGGCCGGGGGTTTGTCCTCAGTGGGAGCTGCTGCTCTTGGTGCAGCACATAAATTTCCTCCTTAATCAAATAACTTGGGAGTTATTTGGGAAGGTCCCTGTTCACCAGAATCACTGAGGTCAAAGTTGTGATCGTGTTGGTGGCTTTCTGAGTGCTCATGTTCAAAAAGCTCTGCTAGTTTCTGTCATTTGACCAAGCAGAAAATTTCAGGGAGTAGATGTGTCAAGATTCACATTTGGGTTAATGATGAGTGCAGATAAAAACGGATGTGTTTGGAAAAATGGAAGTAACATTCCTTAGAGGTGTTGAAGAATGCACTCAGTGCATGCAGACAGGAAAGTCCCTTCCGTGGGATAAAGATTCTTTTCAGTCCAGTTGAACAAACAGAGTGGCATGGACGTGGAATTTTTTGCAGAATAAACCCTATTATCCCTTTGTTCAAACTGAATGTGAGGCTCGGCCTCCCTGTGTTGACACCCAAGGCAGATCTTTTTGGTGTCTCTTCCTGCTTTCTATAGATTTTTTATTTGCAATCAAATAGATCATATAAAATGTATTTGTTATGAGAAACAGGAACAATATATCGTGTTGTCACTAAAAGGATCCAAGAACCTTTCTTGGAGCAAAGCATCCTAACAGGCACTGAATGGTGCATTTTAATTCTTTTAATCTAATAAAGTTGTACTTACTTTTCAATTAAATGAGGTATGAGGGCATACATCTATTTTAATTAAATATATGTATTTCTTTATATTCAAATAAATGTGAACAGTCATATTTTGAAGTAGATAGGGTACACATGAGCATATATATAATGTGTGTTTCTGCACACTGTGGATCATTGGTTACAAAAAAAACTGGATCAAGTATTTTAATTTTATTTATCAGCAGACTTCACTGGCGGGTTCCCATCAGTGACAAAGGGACTGGGACAGTGCAAACTTGAACCCATTTCATTTAAAATGTATTTGCTCTGTCACATGTCTCGCATCAAATTATAAACCAAGTCCTTCTCACCTCATAACTCCTTTGCTTGATTCCTTCTCCATATCTTTTAATCCTGTACTGGTAAAGTGATTTAGCAAAGGCTGCATCTGTTTTCTCTTGTTACCTGATAACTTCTTAATGAGGACTAACAGCTTATGTGAGAGCAAGGTCATTAGCCCTAATGGATGGAGGGGACAGCTGATATGGCATGGGAAAGGTTAAAGATTAGCCCAGAAGTTTTTGCAAATATACACAACAGCACAGGGCAGTAAGTGCTGTAATGGTTCTGCACTGATATTTCTGTGCTAATGGCCTTGGCCACATCTCTGCACACCTCTCCCTGCTGCAGGCCCACGCTGCTCCCACACTGGTCATTTTCTTCTGGAGAGCTGTCAATTTGTGGTTGGTACTTTGCCATCCCATTGCTCTCATTCTAAATACTAAAGGTATTTTCTAAAACAGGTCAGTTACAGTTTTTAGCCTTTTCCCTTGCCCAGGTATTTTGCCATGTAGCATTTACTGCTTTCTCCTCCCTGCTTTATAAACTGAGAACAAATCATTTTCTAGGATTTTAGCTATTGGCCAAAAAACTGCCTTGTCAGTTTTTGCCAGGAGAGCTGGAATGCATCCCTGTGATGGCACTGGGGCTATTTTAGGTTTATTCCTCAGCTGTCAATATCTGCTTTATGTTACCTCTCCCAGCCTCCTGAGTTCGCCACTCTTAAAACCCGTTTTATTCTCCTCTGCCGTAGCCGGGTATAAAAAGAAATAACAAGAAACAAATGGCAGGATATTACTAAAGACTTTAAACCCCCAAAGCCATTGCTGTGCTAAAGGCCTGGCTGGATTTTAAGTGGAAGTATCTCCATTAGCATTAATGGGGTGAGTCCATCAGCAGAGGCATCTCAGAGGTTAATCAGCCTTCCTGGCTGGCCATGGCCATCGATACCGTGTGGCGCCTGCTGCTGTTGGCCCTTCAGAGGCTTTCCTGACAACACACTAACAGACTTTGTGTAAGTCATTTCCCATGAATTATTAAAACAAACGTTTGGCTGCTAATTGATGAACACTAATGTGTTTTCTAATCACTGCAGTTTGAGATTTTAGCACTAAACAAAGCAGTTGCAATTGATTTGTGGCTGCTTCTTGGTTTCAGCCTGGGATCTGGACATTTTTTTCCTTTTCAATTTAGCAGGCAGCTTAGCTTGTCTTTTTAGTTAAGAATTGGCTTGTTACAGTGTCATTCCATTCTGATCTCTTTTGCTATTTCTTATTTATATTGCATAATAAATCTGTTCAATTCTTTACAGGCAAATAAGGCACAGTCCTTGGTTCAAGGAGAAAATATTTAAAGTTGTAGTTGGGCTTGTTTTTCTTTCAGTCTGCATCTCTCCTACTGTGTCTACTCTGCCTCTTTCTCCAAATAAAATAAAGCTAAATAAAAATAATCTTCAGCATCTTTAGCTGTTAAAAGCTGGTGCAGTGAATATGTTTTCAAACCCATGTCTGGGAAACATACAGAGCCTGGAAAGTCCCATTCCTTGTGCTGGGATGTGCCTGATAATTCCAGGACCTCGAGGGTGGCATTTTTTTTTTCCTGAATTCTTGTCTCATATTTAGTTTTAATGCTTAATTACTGAGTAAAAAATGAGTGTGTCATATGTAGCAAAAGACAAATTCTTAGTCTCTTGCACTGTGCAGAAGACAAAACTCTGTCTGCTGTAGGGGCTGTTTGTATTTCTGCGTGAGCAGTACCCTCCTCACACCCACTGTGGCCTCATCTTTGATCCTTCTGACTGTGGACTGTGGGAGTAACTAAAATCGAAGTTAAAAAAAAACCCCAGCCCTGGAATACTTAAAATACAAACACATTAAATTATTTGAATATTAAAATACTTCTTTTTTCAGTAATACTTTGGCATAATTGACTTCCATGAGAAAAGTGAGTTCTTCCATTTGCAAAGACACCAAATTTTTTCAAGCAGTTTTGTTGCAGCTTTTTGCAGCTGATACACCGCTCCTAAAAAAATCCACTTCCAGAAAGAATCCGAGCTGAACCCACAGCACAGCACCAAACATCATTTAATGTTTTTTTTTTTTTTTTTTCCCTTTTTTGCAGACAATAAAGACTGGGCTGACAATGGTGGGGAAGGTGGTGACACAGCTGACGGGGACGCTGCCGTCGGGAGCCACCGAGGAGGAAATCCTGGCTCACAGCAACCTCCGCAGGAGTCCCCTGGTGCCTGGGATTGTCACCATCATCGACACCGAGACAGTGGCAGAGGGACAGGTAACAGTGTGCCCACAGCCACGGCCTGCGTGGCCACCACAATCCCGGGGAAATCCTTCGGGTGGTGATGGGAGGGAAAAATAAACCCGATTGTCAGCGGGGCGGGAGTTTTACAGACCCACAGAGCTGGGAAAAATCCTGTTTGGGACTGAAATGCAGCCAAAATATATATTGTCCTTGCAGCATATTTATGTGACACTTTGACAAGATCAAGTGTGAAGTGTCACATTTTGTCTCCCCAACACTTGTTCCTAATTGACACTGATTGATGCTGATCAGTCAAAGTGGAGATGGAGTCTGATGATTTTTATTAATAAAGAACGCGGCTGGAGTGGGGGGTTGTTTGGGAATGGGGGGAGTTGTTGAATTCCAGGTTAAAAAAATGGATGGGACAAGTTGGGTATGAAGTGTGAAAGTTACAATTTTATGTAAATCCCAACTGCAATTGAGCACAATGCTGTTTTGTGAGGCATTTGCACTGGTTTATAGTAATAGAGTAAATTTACTGTGTATAAAAATACACAGTGCAGCGCATCAGGAAGAATAATTTGTTACAAACTCCACACCATTATCAGACAATTTTTAAATTGCTGGATTTTCCTGTCTTTATGACAGGGAAAATATCCATGTCTTTTTTTGTTTGATTCTACCACTCATTTAATTTTAAAGTGGCTGGTCCTGGAGTCAGTGTTTATGCAGAACTCCCACACACTTCATTATTCTGTAACTAGTGTGTGAGATTTTTTTTTTCTCATGGTCACATTTATGGAATTTAAAGCAAAAAAACTTTAATTTTTTCTTGTTTTCCCCTATCTTTATGATGCTCATTGCAAGTAAGTTGGTGAGGTATTAAGGGCACATCTGAAGTAAAATATTTAGCTAAGTTTATTTTTTTTTTCTTGACAGGAAAATAAAAGCTTTTACTTGAAAAAAAAAAACAAAACAAAGAAAAGCTTTCTTATGGTTGTTCCCTGAGAATTAATTGTGGAAGTATTTAGCCAAGCAATGTTGCATTGAAAGAGAATTGTTCATAAAACAGAATAGATATTTTCTACTAAAATTGAAATGAAAGAAAGAAAATAATGGAAAAAAAAATAAGATCTTAGAGTCAGGTCTTAAAATAATTCTCCTGGTGGCTGGGATTTGTTTTTGTTTCCAGGAAAAAAAAATATTTTCTTGGCTTTTCATATACACTAAGGAAAGAAAAAAAAAGACAAATTTGACTTCATAAATTTCTGATGAAGCTGTTTAATGTGGTCATTATTTCTGCTGGTTGCTGTCTGTGCTTTGATTCTTCTGCATAGGCCTAGGGGGAAAAAATGATAGATCTTAGGTTTTTAAGGCTTGTTATAGATGATTTAGAGGTTTTATGAACTTGTCCTCTGACCCTAGCAATAGTAGGGAGCTATCAAAGCCTAAAGGGCACTCCAGGAGAGGAGCTGTAAAAATGATAACGTTTGTCTTGTCCAAGCCCTGCTGCTCTAACATAAATAAGCCATCAGCTCTATGGAAAAAAGTTTTGTCTTGAACCTCTAGGAAGCTGGATATCCTGATTGTGTGTATTGCATTTATATTTTTGTGATCTGAAGTTTTTAAGTGCTGTTAAATTATATCATTTATTTCCAGTGCTGTTATTTGCTTTCAGAATTATGTTTATTTCCAGGAAAAAAGAAAATAACCTTTCTTCTACGTTGTTAGATTTTCATGGTGCAGGAGATTTTATAAACAATTTTTTTCTCACTGAAATGTCCCTCTGGCAAAAAGAAAGCTGATTAAAAATAAAAAAATACACTTTGTACATGGTTATTCCACGCTGCCAGTACAGAACCTTCTCCTTTGAGGGGTGTCCTGGGTGCTCCCAGTCCCTCTGAGTCTTTTCCTGTGCCTCCAGCTCTGTTTGCAGTGGACATGTGAGTTTTTGTGAGTTTTTGTGCAGACGTGAGCTGGTAGATCCTGGTTTTTTGGCAGGGATGCGATGCTGTGTGCTGGCAGGAGAATTCCTGCAAGGAATGCCAGTGTGGATGGCACTTGTTTGTGCTGGCTGGCTGACCCTGGCTGGCTTTGGGGCAGGATTCAGGGAAGTGTTTTAGCACCTCTGACCTCTCAGCGAGCTGAGAATCTCACAGAGCTCCTGGTGGCTGCCCTGGGCTGCAGCAGACACTGCAGCATGGAGCTGGTCCCAGCTGTGAGCTCCTCATGCCTGGAATCTCTGACTTTGTTGTACTCTGCTGTGGAAAATCAGTTTGCTGGGAGTGGTCACTGAGCTCCATCCTCACTTTGGCTGAGATGGAGGGCTGGTGGGGCAGGCTGGTGATGCCAAGTCCTGTAGAACAGTCCTCTCTGTTTTAGGGTCACTGTCTGTTTCAGTGGATTTCCTAAAGTTACTGGTTTATAGAATCACAGATTCACAGAATCAGTACGTTTGGGAAAGACCTGCAGGATCATCAAGTCCAGCTTTTGACCGAATCCTGCCATTCCCATGAAACCACATTGCCAAATTTGCTCAGTTTTTTGAATCCTCCCAGGGATGGGGACTCCACTCCCAGTGCTGAACCACTCTCAGTGAAAGGATTTTTCCTTGGTTGTTCACCCCAGTTTTCAGATTCCTGAAGAGTTCTGAGTGGAATCAGCAAACCCTTCCTGCTGGGATGAGATGCCTGCTTTGGGATGTTCATGGCTGTCCCCATCAGGCTCTTCCTCCTCTCACTGAGAAACCCTGAATTTAAAATTCCAGCCAAGTATTTACTGGGCTAAATGAACACTTGGAAAGCCTTGAATCCCATTCAGCAGGGGGTGGTGTGTGCTCACATGGGTTCCAGCCTTGTCACAGCTGAGGGCAGTTTCAGAAGCAGGGAGGAATTCTTTTCCTATCATCAGTGCCCTCCTAATATTAAATAAATACCTCACCTCCTTCAGGTCAATAAAGATTTCTGTCACCTGCACAGCCTAACTAAGAATTTAGGTGTTGCAGTGAAAGATATATTTTCCAAGTAATAAAATATGCCTGTAAGATAAGATACATGAAAAAAAAATTAATCTGCTTTAAAAAGAGAAAGAAAATGGAAGACAACAATAAATCTAAGGCAGGCAAATACATCATTGTGGATGAGAAATAAGAATTTTTTTTTTTTTAGTGGGGAAGCATTTTTTTTACATAAATGTGACTGAAGTTTTGCAAATTAATGATGCAAGTACTTTTTCAGTTTTTAGGCATAGCACACAGGTTCTAAAGGTGGACTGAGCTGCTCTGTGCATGTGTACAAGTACAACAATTTCTGTGCCAGGAGGGTGATGAAGGGACATGTTTTGGACACAAACCAGGACAGCTAACTATACTTTTCACTATTTTTTAATCATTTCTCCCATTTCAAAGGCATTAAATATGAGGGATGTGAGAGGGAGCTGGATGTGTGTCATTCACTGCCCTGTGCTGCTATGGCAGAGGGTGAAATGCAAACTCACCACTGAAAAATCCACAATTAAAGACCAAAGAATTCTCCTAATGTAATCTTGCAGGATTAAATCTGCAGGGGAAAATATTTTTAATAAACCTTATGAATGTAGATATTTTAGTAAACTCTCATCCCCAGCAGTTGTTTATGTGATAGCTCCTACTTTCAGAATTGGTGCTGCTTTAAGAAAATTTGAATTATGAGGTAATTAAATAAATGCAGAGGAATGCAGAATTATTGACATTGGCTGTCAGGAGATATTTGTAAAAGAAATAAAAATAATTATCAAGATGCCCAAGTAACTTTGTGGTAAACCAAAATATGTTAACAAGGTTGTGTGCTTGTTTAAACTTCCTTCTAATGAAGTGTTAGCAAACTTTTCAGTTAGATGGAAGGACTATTTATTTGAATCCCTTAATTAGTTGAAATGGATAAACCTAAAGCTGTACAGATGTCCTCTTTTTCAGTAATTGGAATTAAATGTGTAAGACTTTATTGGCTTGGGTTTGAAAGAAAAATTATTTTCTTTCGACCTTTGTTTCTGTATTCTTAATTAATTCATCCACTGGGCCACCCACGTGCAGGCTGCAATAATGACCCTGCTCAAAAGTCACCAGTTTTGGGGCAGAATGTAAATCTGTTCAACATCTAACAGTTGGTTGACAGAGAAAGATGTGGCCAGTTCAAAATCCAAAACTCCATGCTGGCTGCGTTCTCCGGGGCTGTGATTGATGAAATCTCACCGTGCAGCTCATCCACAACTCAGCAATATTGGAGGGAATATTTTCAAAACACCTCAGCAAAATAAGATAATCTGTTGATCAATTTATGTTTTAAAATGTGATCAGGGCTTTTTTTTTTTTTTTTTTCCTGTTCCCTATGAACTTTTTATTGCATTAAAGAGGAATTTTCGGGGAAAAAAGCAGCCGCAGTTTCCAAAGTTCATTTTCATTTGATGAGGAGCTGATATTGAACCAAATCAAGAGACCTATCAGGAGCAGGAATTGTTGTGAAATTTTGGTCTGAAGCAAAAAGAAGCTCAAAGAGAGAAGCATATTCAATAATAAAACTTTAACTACAGACATAATTCCACTGGTCATTAACACCAGGGCTTTTATTTCAGGAGCAGCTTTGGCAAAGGCTGATGTGATGTCCTGATGCTCAGATATTTGGCCCCAATTTTCTTCACTTTTTAGATCTCTGTGTATTACAGAAGAATTCTTTTTATATATAAATATAAAAAGAGCAACAGGATTCCCTCAGAGCATAATACTGTCTGCCTCACTTTTATTAAAGGAGATCTGGTTTTTGTCAAGAAGACATTTTTGTCTCAGATAAATGGTTCAGGCTGAGCGTGAGGCTGGTTTGAGTTTATGCTGGATTCTATTAAAAGGAGTGCAGTAGTTAATGCCACAGATCTATCACTTTTAGCCCCTTTCCACTGAAGTTTGACCTTGGCTGTAACTTGGGGGAGGCTCTTTGTGGATCTAACTCCAGCTCCAGCTCTTTAAAGCATTGGGGTTCTCAAGTGTACAGCAAATATTTGTTATACAATATTCGTATTTATAATTATTGCCAAACCTATTTGTTTTTATGATGATGGGATTACTCTTTTCTTAATTGTATTAAGAGTAGGACCTGCTTGATTAGATTTGGGTCCATTTTTATTTGTGTTACTTTCATGTTTGATTTAAAAACATGTCTCCACTGGGATAAGTGGTGTAATTTCCCTTTAAAGATTAAAATAATTAAAGTCATAATTACGAGTGGCTTCTGTTCAGCAGTACTGAAAATACCACAGAGGAAGGAAAATATGGCATAGGAGGAAAAAGCTCTGGCTGCAGTTATCCCCTGCCCTGGCAGCAAACGCTGCTGGCTGGTAGAAAATGCAACGCTGCCCTCGGTGCTTTGTCTCTTCTTCTAGGGAGAGATAAAGATGATTTGGTGAATCTTTGATAAACTTCAGAGTTCTGCTGTAACAGAGCTGCTTTGGGAGCTGGTTTGGCTCAGCACTTCCAGCCACAGGCTCTTTGGCTGGGCAGGTTTGGGGAAAATCCTGTTGCAGCTCTTGATAAAACATTTTTGGGCATCAGGAGCAGCTGAGGGCTCGTTCACGAGGAGCCTTGGTAGAAAAATCTCAGTGTTGGTCTCTTGTTGGGAGCTCTGCAAGGAGGATCCTGCTGGAGCTCAGTGACTCTGTGATCCCCAGAGCAGTGCTGAGATTTCCGAACCTTTCTCAATGAGAGACTTGGGAAGGTTTTTTAGCAGCGTGGTTCGAGCCCGCTACCTTGGAGAAGGAAGCCTGTTGGGGAGGGAAAAAATTGCAGCCTCGGGATTCCTGTGGGCTCTGCAGGCTCGGGGAGGGAGAATGAGCTGTTTCCCTCCAGCTCTCTGACAGCCCCTGCATGTGTTATTAGGGAAATTGTCCCTCTGTTTTGATTTCCAGGAAAAATTCCCAACTCTGCTGTTTTCAGGGGCACGGAATCCTCAGCTGGCCGGCGGAGCTGGTGGTGCTGGTTTGATGTTGCTAAAGCACCGGCTGTTGTATCAGCATCATTTTGATTTCCTGACGTTCTGTCAAAAAGGAAAATCACGCTGGGATTTAAAGCTGTGCAAGCTCTGAACTGGGATGGGAACCAGGCTTTGGTTTGGTAGCATCTTTGTGAGGGACATTTGGTTGGTGATGGAGTTAAGTCCAATTCCTTGGATTTTTTTTTTTCCTCCTTCCTTTGTAGTGTTGGGATTGTAAAAAGTGGTATTTGTTGTCCACGAGCGGGGGGAGGAACTGACAAATCCTGAAGATTTCAATAGATTGGTGATTTAAAAAAAGCACTTTTCTCTGTTCCTAAAGGATTTATTTTTTTCATGCTGATTTTAAAAAGAAAAAGAATATTTTTTCATCTTTCCATGCACAAGCAAGTGTTGTTTCCACGTGTGTTCCCAAAGCCAGTTCTGTCCACTCTGACACAGGCAGTGACACACATCAGGACTGAGGAAGGAGCCCTGAGTGTCACATTCCCCACTGCCCAAGATTTCCAAATTTTTGAGTGATGAAGGTGCTTTTGTGGTTGGGTTTTTTGGCTTTTATTTTGCTTTACTTGGTTAGTACAGGGGATGAACGTACTTGAATTTGAATCTGCAGAGGTCGATTTGCTGTCCCAGAAAATCAGCTTTTATGGTGAAAGGGGGAGATCTTTAAAAACTCCTTTTGGAGTATTTTTTTTTCAATAAGATATTTTTAAACAGTAAACGACAGAAGAATTGAAAGCGTGGGATCAGTTAACATCGTATGCAAATAGAGATTTGGCCTTTTTTGAGTTCTCAAATTTTCTAAGTCTGTTTCTAAGTCTAAGGTGTTCTGCAGTTTTTGATGTTGCGACGTTTTGTTTTGTATCATATTTCCAGAGGAAAAATACTCAAGGATCAGGTTGCCATCCAGTGCTCCTGCCTGTTGGACAGGGATTAATGTTGCAGGAGTGATAGCAGCAGTGCATTTATCATTTTTATTTTTTTCCCAGATAAAGCCATGCTGAATTAATCCTGTGGAAGAGGCTGCATGTGAAATATCCTATATAACCATTTCTAGCAATGACTTAGCTCCTGTGATACCCACACGTTTCTGATTGAATATTCTTATTTAACAGGCTAGACCTGCAAAAAAATCCTTTGTAGAGCTGCTTTATGGTGTTGGTGGGTCATGATCATTTCTCTTTAATTAGAGCAACGCGCTGAGGCTGGGCCCAGAGTGGGAGCAGTGGTAGATGGTGGCCGGAGTGCCTGAGGCTCCCTGGGTGAGGGAGGCTGTGCTCCTCTGCAAAGCCTTCGGAAGATCTCCAGCCCCTCTGGTTTGGTGGTTCTGGAAGGAGCAGGAAATGCTGACGAGGGAGAGCAAAGCCATAATTGTGCTGTGAGGTGCCAGAGCTCCGGGCTCTGCCAGCCCAGCCCAGCCCAGGCCCCTCCAGCCCTGCTCCAAACGCCGGCAGAGGATCCCTCCTTTCTGAAGCAGAAAAATAGCTTCAAATTATTGCCATATCTGCTTGGGATAGGAAGTATTAAAAGCCTTGCAGATTATTTTGGAAGCGGCAGACAGATTATTCAGGGTGGTTTTGCACTGTCTTAGTAAGAAGATGGGTTTTGCTCACCACAAAAACCCCCCTATTCAAGTCCTTTTCTGACTGATCTTTCTTTTTGTTTTACTTAATTCAGCTTTTAGGATGACGTAATCAAGGAATAAAATACTCCTACAGCTCTTGCATGGTTTTGTCCACACATCTTCTGTTTTTTTTTTCCTATAAATCTAGGAATATCTTTGCTTTTTATGCAATTAAACTTTGATATTTTGTCCCTTTGTATGTCCTCCCACTCTGCTTTGGTTTGACTGGGCCAAGAGTTTTATCAGCTTCAAATTTGCTTTTGTTTAAAACACCAAAGCTCATCCTTTGTCCCTTTCCCCAGAAGCTCCTGCACAACACAGATCTCAGTCCAGGTATTTTCTTTTCCACTGAATTTCCCTGCACTGTGTCAACTCTCTGCTATATTTTAATTCCTTTTTTATTCACAAGAAGGTATTTTATCAGGGCCTGATTTTTTTGATAGCAACCTTTGTAACAGTGTTACCTCATATAGAGTGAGGCAGTTTCATGTTGGAGAAAATTCCTGTTAACTGGGAACTCCACAGTGCAGCTGCTTCCATCCACGCTCCCAGCCCTTGGCATTCCTCGCGTCCTTTGGAAATTCAGATCCCTCAATTCCAGCACCACTGACAGCAGGATGGAAGCTGTGCTGTTCCCACCTGAGGGACTCCTGGAAAGCAAACCCACTTTCTCTGGGGTTTGATCTGGTCTTCCACTTATTTGCTTTATGTACTTGGGATCAAAATACTGATTTATGTAAGGGTTAAATATTCCCTTTTCTTTCTAGGATGTCATTTTGTTACTGGAAACCTCAAATGGAGCTTCCTGCATAGCATGGTGTAGTGAGCTCTTCTGCAGTCAGCAATAATTCATGGAACAAAACGGGAATATTTTTCTGTTTTCCCTAATTTGAATAGGATAAATAAATAGGAAATCCAGGCATAAAGTGGATAATCCTTTCTGGTTATTAGAGCAGGTCTCATGTCTCTGTATCTGAGAGAATTCCCAGGATGGTTGGTGTTGAGCTGACAGGCAGGTACACTGTGAGTGTGAGCACCTTACACAGCAATCCCTGTGTCAGTAAGTGGGGATTTTCCCTCTGGAGTGTTTTCCCTCTAATCTGGGCTGTGTTCTGTCCCCAGGTCCTGGTGAGTGAGGACTCAGACAGCGATGGCATCGTGGCCCATTTCCCTGCTCATGAGAAGCCCATTTGCTGCATGGCCTTTAACCCCAGTGGTAAGAGATTCTTCTGGTTTTTGGGGTGGATGTGAACAAGGCAGTCAGTCCCATGGGAATGAGTCCCCTGGCTTTGGAGGGATTGCTGGTCCCACTGGGACACTGCAGGTGACCTGCTCTGGGGAGTGTTGGATGTGTGATTGGTCTTTTCTGGAAATTTCAAGCTTTAGCAACTCTTTTACTGTGGGAGGAGGGAGGGGATTCAGTCCCTCTGCCACTGCTGAGGAATTCCTGTCTGTTGGGATCCTGCCAGCCAGGTGCACACATGGTTGTGATCCTCAGGTAACCAGAGGATCGGCACATGGATTAAATTGTAGTCCTCCATAAATACAGAAATAAAATAGTTTAATTGGTTTTTAAAGTAACTTATTATTTCTTTGCTAATTAAGAGTTTGTGATCTTACCCTCTCTCCTGAGTGAAATCAACTAAAATCTGAAAATACTTGTAAGAAACTCCACAAAAGTGCTTGTTTCTCTCCTTCTTCTTTATAAATGAACAGTACTGTGGGCAGCAGGGACAACTACAGATCTTGTGTATTAATTGATCTTATTAATCTGACAATTAACATTTCATTATCTGCAGATAAATAATGTTCTGGCTGATTGCAGCAGCACTCAGGGAAATGGTCAGGGAATCCACAGCTTCCAGTGCCTAAATTAACAATTTCTGAAGTGCAGCAAATGCCATGAAGATCAGGAGGGTGAAGTCACATTTCAGAGAATAAAACTAAATGTCTGTCATTTATGTTTTCACTTTTGCTGACCAGTTGGTGTCATTCTGACACCCCATCTGTTGTGTCAGAACTCTTTAACAGTGCAGTGCAGTTCACTGGGATTTTGTGACAGAAGAGCTGTATTCTCATCTGCCTGGATTTTCTTGGAAGGGAATTTTTCATGGAGCTCTGTGCAGTGAACTGAGAATCCTCAGCTCCAGAGCAGTCATTTTGCTTTGTGCTCTGGAAGAAGGATGATACCTAAAGTGGAGCAATGCTAATTAAATAAAATAAATAAGTGAAATAAATACAGCTGCTTAAATTAGAATGATAAATAGATATTAATTAAATGCCTCCTTAAGAGAGTTTCTAGGATTGTGTAAATTTAAAAGGCCAGCAGAATGTTTATGCAAAACCAAATTAACTTGTTATTTTTCAAAAGGAAGGCTATTTTTGCAAATTGCTGGATGCTTCTATTACGATGAAATTCTTTGGTTTGCTCAGGTACTGGGATGACAATAACTTAGAGAGTGACGCTTAGATCAAATGGTGTTTAATGGCAAAATACTTCTTTAAGTGGTGTTATTTTTGGCTGCTTACAGATGCTGTGTGCTTGGGAGATTTGCAGGAGGGATGGGGACAAACCAGCAGAGAACTCTTCCTCCAGTGAGAGCAGCACTTAGCCCAGGATTGTGAGCTCTTTATTTAACATCAAGGCAGGATTTTGTTTGAAGCCAGGGCTGTAACATCATCCCAGCTCATTCTCCAGTGGTCACTGGCAATCAGGCTGAGCTCATTACAGAGAACAAAACAAGAGGTGGCTTTTGATTCTGTCCTTGGCTGCTTGCTCTGAAACCCCACTTTTACTCCTAATTCCAGGCAGTGTCTGCGAGGCTGCACCAGCACACAGTGCCTGCAGAGCTGTGCTGGGGAGGCAGACAGGGAGCACTGCTCTGATTCACTGCAAGTTTTACTTTCTGGGTCTGATAAACCCCTTAATCCCATCGTGTCTCAGGGCAGGAATTGCCCAGGTGCTCAGGCCTGAGTTTTGGGAGGATCCCTTTATAGGTTTTTATTGTGTTAAAAACGAGCAGAATCCTCCCTTTATTTGGACAGATCAGAGGTATAATGGCCTTTATGAACTGTGATAATGAAAACCAACTTGTGTGTAAATGATCCACATCTCTCCATGCTACAGGAATTGTTATTTGTGCTTTTGAGAGTAATTTTAAAGTCTACTTAAAGGCTGCAGCTTTATTTCAGTCAATTGTCTTCACCACATTTAAAAGCAAAGTATAGATGTTTTATTTGTGCTAAAGCTGAGTTGCTAAATGTGTTGCTGCCTACACTTGGGCAAGTTCTCCACAGCCAGTGGACAGTCTGTTCTTTTAGCCCATGAAGTTTCTTCCTGCTGCCCCTGCAGAGGGGAGGAAAGGCCAGATCCTCTGGGCTCCCCAAGGAAGGTGTGTTTTGGGCACAAAGTCTCGAGGATGCAATGTGGGAATAAGTGGAACATGAAAACCTGTAAAGATGGTATTTTCACAATTTATAGATGAAATAAAGTGTAGAGAAATCAGCCCTAAATTTGAGATATGATCAATAATTCTGGAGTCTTGGTGTTCGAGTGTTGAGTTTGGTGTTGGAGGACGCCAGGACATTTTCATGTGGGCACTGCTGCTCTTCCTCTGGAGTTCCACTTTCCGTGGGAGCCTCGAGTGATGCAGACCAGTAATGAATAATTTTGGAAGCTGGGCTGAGCTTCTGAGCCCACCAGAGCAGGGGATTGTGCTGGGATCCCAATTCCAGTGGGAATTCCTGCCGTGGTCAGTGCAGAGCCTGAGCTGGACTTGGCCTCCTGGGCTCCAGATGGGATTTCCAGGAGCATCCATACAAACATCTCCATCCCTTGTATCTGGTTTGGGAGGCAAGTTAAGTCTAGAAGTTTTCATGTCTGTTCAGAGGTTGTTTAAATCATTCACTCCTGGCTTTGGAAGGTTTGTGCCTCGTTTCCCTGTCAGGCTGCACTGCCAAGAACTATATGTACAACAAACCCTGTGGGCAGCCAGGAAAGATGAGAATTATCCCTTTTGATTTTTTAGAGCTTCTGCTTCAATTTCCCATTTGTTAAGGCGAGTGAATAGCCTTAGAGTCTCTGAAAAGGACATTTTGTTACCTAAGCTTCCTGGTGGTCTTCTCCTGGGACAGCTTTTCCCAATAAAAGCTTTTCTCTGTACTCAGATACTGCATAGAGGGGTTTTCCAGCTGCAGGACTCCATCCTGGCTTCTCACCCTTCTACAGGGAGCAAAAGACACAATATTTTTCAATAAAAGCCCTTAAAACAAACTGAAAATACAATGATTAAAACATTTCTGTAGCTACAGCTAAATCCACACTCAATCTGGGAGTAGGACCAGCTTTTAAATCAATGGAATGGGGCAGGTACATTCTAATTTTAGTGTCAAAGAGGAAAGTTTCAAATAAGATTCTCAATTAGTAAACAGCTAAAAATGATGCTCATTTTTAAATATCTGGGCTTTTTTATTTCTTTTCTGGTAAATAAATGATCTGCTTTCCAGAAGTGTTGCTCCTGCCAGCTTGGCAGCTGAGAGCTGTGAAGTGCAAGACATTGAAAATTTAAAATAATTACGCTTCCTTGGCTACAAAAGAGATTTTCCACCCATTAATAACAAGAAAATTAATGTTGGGCCAGCAGTAAAACAGATTAAACTGTGTCCCCCTTGGGATGCCTGACTGCACCTTTAACAGACCTGAAATTGCTCTGATTATTTTAATGTTCTATATTGAAACGTGACAGTGGCCTTGAGTTAATAGTTAAAGAGGCTGAAATTGGAACACCTCTGCACAAGTTTTTTCCCATTGATCAGAGAAAGTGGGCAGGAAAACACTCCTGGAGAGTCAATCAAGCTGTAATTATTTAATGACAGAATAATTCTTCAGTTTTTCTGTTCATTTTCTTGTGGTTTTCAACTTGAATTACTGCCTTGGAAGACAAATATGTTAAAATTAAAGCAGTTTGATGAGTTGCAGTTATAAACGTTGTGTCCCTATGTCCCATGTCACCAAAAGGAGGAATCCTTGATGATTGCTGTCTTGATCAAGAATTGCATTTTGGGTTGGTTGTGAAGGAAGAGCTGAAGCCATGGATTATTTTAGGAGTTATAAGAGTCGTAGGGAGTTATTTATTCACAAAATAATATTTTATTTTGCTTCTCTTTCTTTTGACTTCTTGGGATTTTTTAAATATTTACATTAAATCTTTACGTGCCTGCGTTTATTTTGCGGTGATTTTTGCTAAAATCAGAATTTCATTATTTAGTTAAGGTGTTTTTGAGACCCAGTTTTGTAACTGCAGCACATGGTCCACTTGGGAGTACCCAGGGGTTGAGCAGCTCGGATGTTTGGCTGTATTTTCACTTGCCTGGGAGAGGGGTTGAGTGGGTATAAATAAAGCTGCTGTTCCTGTGTCGGGCCGGATGCCTCAGAAAACCATGGGCCATGTAAACTTTGTCACATGAATGCAATTGCTCAGCCCAGGGAGCTCAGTGGAACAGGAATCCTGTCCCAGTGAGCCTGGGAAGGTGGCAGTGCCAGGAGAAATCCGTATGGACTGAACCAGGAGCTGCTCTAAGTCACTGTGGTTCCCCTGAGCGCTCTGAACCTGAAATCTGGAAACCTCCAAAGCTCAGTACCAACCTTGTGTGGGACCCAAGTTCAGATTTCCAAACTGAAGTGTGAGAGGCTCCTCCTTTTAATCACTTTTTGGACAGGCAGTGAGCTGGTGCAGTGGCTGGACTGGTCTCTCCGTGGCTGGGCATGGAAATCTGAGGGTTGCATTCCTAAATCCAGACTATCCATGGATCCACATTTCCTCCATGCGGATGTGTACCTGATTCCCAGCACTCGTGCCCTTGGTGTTTTGCAAAGAAAGCCAACACAGCTTGAAGGTGTCAAGTCCTTCAATGAGTGCTGGCAGAGTGACACAGTTTGGGGAGGTGGAACACCCTCTGAAAACTGAAGGGAAGCTCCTGGTGAAGCTCCAAGCCGTGTGGACCTCATTTCTATCAACAGCTCTGCAATTAGGGAGGTGTT
Source organism: Anomalospiza imberbis (assembly GCF_031753505.1). Taxonomy (NCBI): domain Eukaryota; kingdom Metazoa; phylum Chordata; class Aves; order Passeriformes; family Viduidae; genus Anomalospiza; species Anomalospiza imberbis. Next base: position 9,287,115 of record NC_089700.1, on the reverse strand, counting down.
ATAAATAGGATGTGGTGGGGCTGCCCAGCGCTCTCTAATTTGCCCCCGGGGCTGCCAGGAGCTGAGAACTCCGTGTCCCAGTGTCCCATCAGCAGCTCCAGTCCCACCCTCAGGCCAAGCCTCATCGGGCAGGGGGGAGGAAGCTCTCAGATAAACACGGCGCAGCCTCAGCTCCCAATCGCTCCGGGCTTCCGCTTCCAGGCCCTATAATTAGAAGTCCTTCTTTTCCTTGTATTCCCAGTTGACGCAAATGCTTTTTGTGGCTTGGCACCTCATTTAGGGCGTGGGCTTAGTTTATGGCCAGGCCAGAGTCTGGTTTAGTCTTCTGATACTGCATAAATAGCTCTTAACCCACAGTCTACATCTGTACTAGTTTTTCCTTTTATGCATATATTCCTCGTGTTTTTATTTCTAACCTGAAAGAAGCTGATTGTTTCCCCAAACAGAATGCAGGAAAAGTAGGAAGCTGTAAATTAGGGCAGGTAAAACAAAGCTTTGCTAATTTTTTTTCCCCATCTAGGATATCTGTTCCTTTGAAACTGGATTTTAATCATCTCTGTGGATTTAAAACAACCACGCAGTAAAACAGTCATTAATTTAATCTGACTGCACCCTCGTACTGTGGATAAGCAAAATCAGAAATTTTGCAATGAGATATATACTAAATGAAGTCAGGTTTACACATAAATTTCCACTGGGTCCTGTGTATGCAAGACTTCCAATGGATTTCAGCTGTTATCTGTTGAACAGGGATTAATGCCAGTTGGAAAAATAAGCAGGAAATCCTCAAGAATTATTCACTTTTCATCTCTGATTATCCACCCATAAAGTCCCTCATAAGAGAAGACATTCGGACTGAACTTAGCACGGCTTTAACCTGTATTTCCGTCTAAAGAACTTTTTGGGAAAACTGTCACGAGGCCTCTTAAGAAGCTTGAGTTGAAGTTTCCTCCACTTGAAAGTGAAAGTGAGGCAGGACCAGGATTCTGATTTGTGTTTCTCCGCTGGGATTAGGAATTCCTGCTGGGATGCTGCAGGGAGATGGAGAGAGAAACAAAATGGCTGAGCTGTGATAATGGAAAACTGGGATTCTTCAGTGTGAAGTAATGAGAGTTGGAAAATCCCACCACAAACCCCAGCCCAGTGTTCTGAAACATGGGTGATTTATTGTTTGAATAACAGGGGCGAGGAAGAGATTTCAAAACGCTGCTTTATAAATACACGTTCTTTCCCATCTGTGGTGTTGTGCTTGGGACCTCCGTGTTGATACAAGTCCTGCCAGAATATATTTGTACTTCAAATGCAAATGTGGGTGTGAAAGGGCCTCCTTTAACTTACTGAAAAAGAGTCTCTAATACAAGTGAAGGGCCTGTTTTCCCTGGGCTTTCGTCTAACAAATGCATTTATTCCAAGCGGGACAGGCAGCAGGAGTTCAGATTAGATACAAATTGCCAAATCAGATACCACTCATCTTTCTGTTTTTAAGTCAAATCCTTTCCAGCCACAAATGTATTATCTTTCGCCTCTGTACTCCTTCAAGTTAGCAAAAACAGAGAAAAGAAACCCCAAACCAAACCCAGAAAACCCAAAGGCAAAGCACACATGGAACCAAGAGCTGGGAGCATCATCTGGAGCTGCTCAGCTGCAGGTAGACGAGCGAATGTCGCAGCTGTGGCTGTTGGGATCCAGGGTGTCACTGAAAGAACAAACAGGGACCACCATGGGTTCTGGGGGCTCGTGTGCCACAGGTTTTGGTGTTTGTGCCCGCAGTGACCCCTGCTCTGCCTGAAGACAGCATTGTAGGGTCGGGAAGAAGCCTGTGAGGAGCAGGGGGGATGATACCCTCCCTGCACCACCCACAGACACCTGCGGCTCTCGCCAGTGCTGGAAACCAGATCCCGCTGAGCTGAACACCCATGGATTGCATGGATAACACAGGATGGTGATCCCGGTGTTTTCACTGGCTCAGGATCATTACACAACGTTTTGCCTCCAGTTCCAGAAGATTTTTGGCAGATTTAGGGGTTTTTTTACCATTTTCGTGCGCCGTGCTGTGCCGTGCACTCGGATCCACACGAAGAACGCTCTGCTGGGATCTCTGGGGGCACTCAGCCCTGGGTCTGCATTTATAAAAGACTTGTCAAGCCTTGGGGGAGGAAATAATACCTGTTTGCAGAGCTTGTCTGCTCAGTATTCAGAGAAGTCTTCTGGATCCATCTCCTCTAGCTTCTCCTTCTCTAAGGTCCTTTCCATTGGGAATAAGAGAGAGCACAAAAGGACCCAAAGCACCCTCCATGTCTATAGAAAGCTGTCTAATGCATGAGGAGAGACAAACATGGGAATAGAGAAGATAAATTCTTACTGGTTTGAATTAGATCTTTTGGAATAGCCTCGCTCCAGTAACAGCAGCAGCCTAATTCCAGCACACAAACCCCTCTTTGCTTCCAGCTTTCTCTGCTGGAAATGCTATATATTATTGAGGACCGCACACTTCACTAGAAGGGAAGTGTAGTTTGTGATGTTGCAGAACAGAATTAATGCAAATTGTGTGCATAATCCCACACGAAAGGCTTGGCTGCCTTGCACCGGAGCAACTTGAGCTGTATTTCCTATCAACACAGTCACTACAAATCAAGGAAATTGCCAGTTAAGCCAACATTAACATCCAGACCAACCTCAGCTCACATGCCTTACCGCCCAAACATAATACCCCAGCGCTCTCCCGGATTTCTCAGCTCCATAACAAACTCCCTTTCATTTCTAACACTCGGGGCCGGAGGAACAGCCGGGAACAGTAAAAGTGTGTCTGCTGGAGGGAATCTTGCTGAGCTCAGATGTGAGATGGCGCGTTTGTGCGAGCTGCAGGAAATGCCTGGGTGCAGCGTGGGTGGCCGGGCTGGGCCTGGCCCTGCCAGCCTCAGTGGTCAAGCTGAGGGGAAGCTTGGAGGCAGTTTTGTCTCCGAGAGCAATTTGGATGTTGTACCTTGCTGCTGGTGGGCCTCAGCACCTTGGAACTGCGTGTTTGCCTTCAGAGGATCCTTCTTTCAGGGGTTTTGGAGAAGCTGAGGCGTGCCCTGTTGGTGCCACACGGGCTCCGAGGGTGCCGCGTTGCCCTGGGATGTGTTTCAGGACATTGGACCCACAGAGCCAAGCCTTCGGCCTCTGTGGCCAAAGGCATTTTTCTTTCTGGGTCTAAAGGACCGGGAAGAAATTTTTCTGTCTGGTCCTAAAGGACCCATCCTCTTGGATTCCAGGATTGCCACGGAGGGAAAACCCTCAGGGTGCCCAGTCTAGTGATGAAATGGTCGTCCCGTAGAAAAGCGAATCACGCTTTATTTTTACTCTGCTGCTTGGCACACTTTTTACAGTTTAAAACTAAAATTTTCCAAGTGTCATAATGCAGGAAATCAGTGGTAATGTGTGAGAGGTTTCAAATGTGTGCTGTTGGTATCTGGGGCAGCAGAGGGAAAAGCAATTTCTGGTATCACCTGTAAATAAATGAAGGCAATGGACACTCATTTATGGCAGAAAGAAGATAACCATTTATCCTCTGAATAAGTGTCCTGTAAAACATGGGGATTAAGTTCTCTTCCTGCAGGATAAATGATTTCAGTTGTGCTTTATGTGGAGAAATGTTGCAACAGACCGGAGTGGGAATTCCTGGTTTTTCTTTAATAGATGGGTACGCTGAAAATTATTTAGAACGTCACTATTAAACTGCTAAAATAATTTTGTACTTGATGTTAACTAAATGTCATAGGGTTACTTTGGGTGATAACCTATTAAATTTCAATAATAACAGAAAAATAAATCTGTAGTTTGTTACTGTAATCCTAAGTTCTGCCATGCTGCTGTATTTCCCTTATATGCACAAAAATACTTAATTTTTTTGTATAAATGGGTATAAATTTATGGCAAATTGACTTCAAGCATCTTTGTAAATGTTTAAAACTGGGTTATTGGCTGAGACATTGTGGGATGAAAAAGTAAATAGCAAGTGTAGGTTACTGTGGTTCTGCTGATCTAATTGAATCATTTCAGTACCTCCACCAGTGACCTGTTTTTAATGAACCTGGTACCTCATTTAGTGTTTCATTTGAAAGCTCTTAACTCTGCTTTTCACCAATAAATCAGACAGTTTCTTTCATTTATAAGGAAGATGCTTCTTCAGGATTGTTTTGGTATGGGCTGTTTTGGCTGGATTTCCATAATCTCTTCTTCCAAAAATTGTTATTGTGGAGACATCAATCTTTTTTAGACTGGCTCTTGCCCAGGGAAGAGCATTTGGGGGTTTTGCTGTAACATTCATCACTTCAGTGCTTCATATTGGTCACACAGTTCTCAAGTTTAGGTGGAATATTCAGATTTTTCAGATGTTTTTATAGATTTGTGTTGTAATACTATCTTAATATATCAATACTTAAGTAGTAGTACTGTGAATATGATTTCAGTTGAAGTCCTGATTCATTTTTCTGAGGTGAATCCCTTTCAATTCAGTAATTTTCTGTGTTTTCTTCTGTTTCCAAACCCCAAATGTAAGCCACACTCAGTGGTTTTTAGACAGACACGTTAAGCCTTTTCTTTTGCAGTGATTAATCTTTTGTGCTTTTGTGTTTCTTTTTTTACCCAGGGATGTTGCTGGTCACCACTGACACATTAGGCCATGATTTCCATGTTTTCCAAATCCTGACACATCCTTGGTCATCATCACAAAGTGCCGTCCATCACTTGTACACACTTCACAGGGGAGAGACTGAAGCCAAAGTAAGTTAAACTCTTTGCTGAAGAATAATCCCCAGACACCTTATACATTCTGTGTATGTTGGCACTTTAATGTTTGTTTCAGCACACAAAGAGCCTTTCTTGTGCTCCAGCCACAGAAGGGATAAGAGCAGAGCGTTTAACCTGGACAATAATAAATTCTTGCCCTTTGCAATGAGGTGCTGTCAGATTTATTCAGATCTGGCACTGCCTCCAAAGAGCCCCGATTATTGGCTGTGTTTGCACTTAACCTTTTCTCATGTAACATGTTCAACATTTGTCTCGTGCCCATGAAGGAACTGTCAGCGTTTGCCTGACTCTGGTGGTAAAAGCCACAGACAGACAATTAAAGAGTTGAAAGGAAGAGTTAATCAAAAGGCTGTGATTAACTTTTCTTAGCACAGTGGGGGAACCTGCAGAGACTCCCCAGTTGAACTTCCCTGTTGATAAATCCCCCTCTCAGAGATGGGGGGCTAAGGATATTATCCAAGGGTGGAGAAGTCTGGAATTGTATTGTAAGCAATGCTCAGTGAAGTGATTTGCTGGTGAGGTGGGGAAAAGGGATCTGCTCCCGCTGGCAGGGCTGTGGCAGCAGTGAGTTCTGCTTGAGTCCTTCACGGCGAGCACCAGCAGAGCTCACCTTTGGAGCTCTGAGGAACTGCTGAGGAACCTGCTTTAAATACAGGAATAAAAATGACACCACAGGGTAAGAAATGAGTATTGCACTTGCTGATGCAATTACACACGGGAAGCACAGACTTGTGACAGCCTGGCAGATGTAAAGCACTGTGACAGGGACAGCCTGGGGCTCTGTGATTATGACACTGGGAGCTCGGGTGGTTCTGGTACCTGATTACAGTTCCTTCAAACCTTTGTTTTTTCCCCTGGGAGTTGAGCAGCTTCCCTCAAGTTTCTCACCATACCTTTGTAACAAGTAGAATGTGAAAGCTTTATTGAACGTAGCAGTGGTTGATCAAGTTCTGGTTGGGGTGAATGTACATTTCTGGTCTTTTAAATACTCTAAAGCTTTCCTGCTATCATTCTGGGAAAGTGGAATTGCTGTTACAGGCAATGGTTTACTATAAGAAGGAATAACCAATCTGGAAAGTGAGAAGAAATTAGGACAAACCGTTCATTTGGGATAATATATATAGTACTAACAAGTAATTTTTATAAATATTACAAAGAGCAGTGAGATCTGTGTGTATGCACGTACTCTGCCATCTACTTGGGCATGTTCTATAATGTGTTTAATGTTTTAGAGTTATTTTTGTTCTCACTTCATACAAAGTCTCAATATTGGAACCCAAAGCACAGGACTTCAGTCATGAGGAACAAAGATGTTCTTCTGGTTTTTACAGCTGATAAATTTGTTTTCAAGGCACACATTGGAAACCAAACAGAACACGTTTTAGAGAAGAAACCCTTATTGATACATGTTTTTTTGGGATATAGTATTAGCATCTCTGTGAAAGCATTGCATTAAAATTCTCAGAATCAACATAGTAAAAATTTTTCCTAGCTTGCCACACAGTTTTCATTTGGGATGTGAACAGTATAGCTTTTGGAATGGCATAAAATGGAGAAAATTCTTACCAGTCTGAGGTGTGTTGGTGGATTTCACAACTCCCTGGATAATTAAACAATATTGCATTGGTACCTGTGATTCTCAACACGCATAGTTTGAAATACTTACCTAATATGAGGGATTGTTTTACTTTTTTCTTTTGGAATAACAGCACTTGTAGCTGTTCAATGAGAGGAGAGTTTGCTGGTGCTGCTCTTCTGTTGTGTGAATTTCATGTATGAGGAGCATTAGACAAGGATTTTGGAGACTGTTCAATACAAAACTCTCAGTGCAGCCCACACTGGGAGCCTCTGTACCTCCTGTCTGATTAGAACAGTATTTATACCATTTGCTACCAGACCTTTTTCCTTTTTTTTTTTTTCCCTGGTTTAAAACTAACTGTGAATCAAGGCCAATGGTCTTAAAGGTCACCTTCTGTACTGGAGCTATAAAAAGTTCTAATTTGTGTTGATGGACATGAGTGATTATCAGTGTCAGAATTTGTTTAGCTAGTACCCATTATAAATTGTTTAAACATCATCATTATGACTGTATTGTATGTGGGATTTTAACGTCCATGCTGAAATCAGCTCTGCTTTTGTACGCGATGTTTTGGCTCACAGAGCTTCACCCCACTTTTGCCAAAATCTCCTTTTTGTGACTCGGAAGGAGATGGGGTGGGATGGAAGGCGGACCCGTGCCTCGGAAGGGAATTGTGAAGCCAGTGACCATGGCAGAATGTGAAGTGCTCACAATGTTCACTGAGTCCCAAGGTCACAGCGTTCAAAGTCGCTGTTCTGCAAACACAGACAGAAGTCCCTGTTTTGGTTGTACCAGATTAAGATCTTTTAGCCTTTGAGTGCCACTTGTCTTTAGATTTTATATTTTTTTCCCTTAAGAGGACAAAGAGCAGCACGGAGTAACACCAGGAAGGTCCATTGCAAGGGGTGGTTGTATTTTACTGAGTCAGAGAGAGAACTGAACCTCTCAGAGGACCTGTGCTTGCACAGTTCAGCTGTAAAGAGGAGAAATGTGCTGCACATTTTGGTTAAGGATACATTTTCTTGTCCTCCAGCTCGTGCATTGTGAGGCAACGCTTACTGCATTCATATTTTTACCCAAGAGCATTCTGGAAGGTTTTTAATGAAGGCATAGCATGTTCTGAACTGAAGAAGCTCATTTACTTGCAGATGAAAGTTACCCTGTCACCTGATGATCCTTTCTCTTTGATCTGAAATTGTAAACAGCAAAAACAAAATCCCTGAAAACAGCATTATCTCAGCCTAGGACAAATAAACGTAACGATAGCATCAGCTGGCTGCTGGCCAGCTGCTCTGTAATCCTTTCCTCTGTCCGACTTTTGTTATTCCCACTCCCAAACTGCAGCTAGAACTGACTGCAGCTGGAGAAGGTAAACAGGGAATGATCAAAACATTCCAGCCTGGCTGCCACGGAGCACGCTGATGTGACGCTTTTCCAGGGAATGCACGAATGTTTCAGTGATGTGATTCCACAGAGACTGTTCAAGCTTGTGTCCCATCCGTGCCCAGGTAGTGAAACGTTGGAACAACTTCCAAATATTGGATGTGAATCTCCATGGCCTCGAAAAATTCCTTGCTGTGTGTGACATGCTCATAGCTGGTTATTGAAATAGACTCTGTAATACTAGGACGATTTTCTTATTTCTAGGAAAGAAGCTGGGGATGGGTTTGAAATAATCAAGATTGGTCTGGGGAAGTTGATCGGTGGCGGATGGGAGCTGACAAGAAGAAGCTGCTGCAGTCAGAAGTAGTTGGCTGCCCTGGGGAGTTGCAGCCCTGAGCAGCGGCGTTTGCAGGCTCAGTCATTCAGAGAGAGCTCAGCTCTGGTTAAAGACCCCACGTGAATCTCTCGCTGGGCCCACATTCTGCCCTTGCTTTTACACAGAACTGAAATCAGTGTTGAGGACTTGGGGAGACACAGTTGGGTCTGTGTGGGTCTGATAAATCATATTGTGTAGACTGAGATTTTATTATTTTTTCATTTATGTTTGTTGCTACATCATTTCCTTAATTTTCTCAGCCAAAAAAAATCACATACAGACCAGTTTTCTAATTTATTTTGACCCTTACCTCCTCAGGACTGCTGCTCTTTCTCATTGCTTAATGATACTGGTTTTTTCTTTCTGCCATCTCCCTGCACAGCATAATTCAATACTTGAGTCCTGTGCTTCAAATCAGGGTGTTTTTTCTCTGTGACACAGCACAGTGATCATGAACAGGTCACGTTCCTGTTGCAGCACTGCTGGTCTTACTCTCCAAGTTTAATTAAATGCGGTAAAATGCACAAGAATATACGATTGCACCTTGTGTAACTCCACGTGACTGACAGAGGGGTGGTAGGAAGGAAAAAAACAGTGCTAGGAAGATCAAAATGTGGTTTATTTCAGATCATTATCATTGAAATCCAAGGTTCAGCATTGTGAGGTTGGTTTTCTGTTATGTGAATTACCTGGAAACAGTCCTGTGCCGGGTGCTCTGGGCTGACCCTGTCTGAGCAGGGAGGTTGGACCACGTGAGCCTCTGTGGCCCCTTCCAGCCCAACCCATCCTGGGATTCTGTGATTTAGAAATTATTTTTTGATCTGTTCAGTATTGAAAGCTGATCCTCAGCGGAGCTGTTGACGTGTGCCGTGTCCTTGGAGGACTCTGTATATTAAATTACCTGACTGTGTCACTCGGGGCAGGCTCTGAGTGGTAGCTACATTTTAAATCATTTTTCTGGAGGATTTTACATCATAATGTTCAAAACAAAGGGAAATAGAGAAGTGGAAGTTATAAAGAAGCATAGAAGAGTAATTGGAGGGAAACAGGAGAAGACAGGAAGCACACTGACCTTTTGCAGGAAGTCCAGAGGAGGCCACCAAAATGTTTAGAGGGCTGGACCCCCTCTCATATGAGGAAAGGCAAAGAGAATTGGGATTGTTCAGCCTGGAAAAGAGGAGGCTTTGGAGTGGTGTATTTTGTGGCCTTCCAATACCTGAAGGGAGCCTACAAGAAAGATGGAGAGTCTAGGACTGAAAAGAATTTGAAAACATCTTACGGGTTCCCAAATTAAACAAAATCTCAGGTCTGTAATTCCCTTTACTGGTCCAGACAGAAGAGGATAGATAAAATTTTAAAATACAGATGTGAATATTAAATGTGACATTGACCTTGAGCTATAGAATAAACTTTACATCGTGAGAGATCTGGTGTACTTTGTACTTTATTAACATATATCTGTAAACACTGTGGGGTCTTGATTGATCTTTGGTATCTAAACATTACATCATAATTAACAACAAATCCAGAAATATATTATAAATACATGAAATAATAGTACATTAACCTAAAGAACAGCAATAAACTGCAACGCTTAGCATAAACTTGAAAACCACTAATGGGCCACTGTGCAGTTTGTTTATACTCTGAGCAGTCGAGAACTCGGCGTAATGTACAGGAACGTGGTGGGGAACAGCACGGCCCAGGGCATAATTTATAGGGCTTTATTCATGGACACAGCTGATTTTTGAAGTTGTTTCTGAGACTGCCACGATGAGCGTTATCCTTTCAGCCTGGTCCCATGCCTTCTTCCAGTTCTCCTGGAGACTTACGGGCTCCTTTGTGTTGCACAGATGGATTTGTGCTGGTTTGATGTGAGCGTGTTTAATTCATGCCCTTGGAATTGGAAATATTCTCTGAATCATCTCCTTGGACTGCCTGTGGTTCTGCTGCTCCTCCTGTATCTGTGAAAGACAAATGAGGCCGTGTTGAGACCAGTGAGCAATAGGTGAATCACGTGGAGCAGCAGCTTCCAAAATACTCTCTGCCACTGCTGAGCAGGGTTTCATAGCTCTGTTCCTGTAAATCTTAATTCATTGCACATTCTTCTGTCAACGCTTTTTTCCATGTTACTGAGCATTTGAACCTTTCTGCCTTTGTGGTTTCAGCCATGTTTTAGGCAGCCGTGGCCACGATGCCCGCTCTGACTGCAGCCAGTGTTTGTGAACGCTTTTTTAAAGAGAGCATTTGGGATTATGGAGCTCCACACTTTCTTCCTGTAGATCAGGAATGCTTTTTTTCTATGTAATGTTTACACTGAGGAAAAAAAAAACCCATCCTGTAGTGATTGTTTCCCAGTTTCTTGGCTGGGGTTGTCATTTGCCAGGGCTGTTGTGTGTAGTTTTTGAAAGAACATAACCCTCAGGGTGCCAACTGGAAACTGAGCACTAAAGTAGAAACACACAGTTTTGTTGCATGCTACAGTGAGATGGAGTTTTTTCTCTGTCATCTCACAGTTCTGTTGTAACTGAGAGTGGCAGTTTCTACACAGTTCATATGTTTGGTTTTGACCAGGAGAATTTGCCACTTTAACAGCAAGTACTGAAATACTCTTGATGCCATCGTTTTCCCTGACTCCATGGCCTTCGGGGGTTTTTAGGAGCCTTTATTAATCCCTGTGGAGTCTCTAATCCCTTCTGAGCAATCTGTTAAGGTGAAACACTTTGTAAGCAAACTCGGAGCGCTGAGTGCTGCACTGTAGGTCAGTCACAGCTGAATCCTGGACGTGCCAAAGCTGTCAGGTCTGGGGAGCTCGCTGAGCTGCATCGTTGGCTGCTGGTTTGGGGATGTCACCAGGACTGAAAGGAGCAGGTGTGTGGCGCTGGTTTAGGTTTATCTCGCTAATGTTGATGAAGCATTTTGTGTTGTGACAGTCTGTCAATCAGATATCTTGTCAGAAGTCACCAGACTTAAATCCTTTTTTTATCTCCGAGGCTTCAGGGCTCTGTTGGAAACTTGCACTTCGATGAATACTTTGCTGCTTTTGTCTGGAATAGCTGGAGTGCATTTCTGGAATATTTGTCAAGATTTTATCAGTGTTTACTCCAATTTGAGTACCTAGTGTATTGTAAAACTGGCTTCAGTGAAATCTTAAAGAATTTTATTTCATTTATGCTGTTTAATAATATAATGAAAACTAATCCTTCGTCTATATGTTTGTTTGCCATGGTAAATCCCACTTGTGTCCATCGTTCCTTTTAGTCAGCTTTTACCTTTAAAAACGTTTTTGGAAGAATTGTTTCAGGACTTTTTTTCTTTATGATAAATCATTTTAACTTCGACTACTTGTTTTCTTGAGTTGTCTGCCAGGACGGGCTTGGAAACAAACTTTAATCTCTCTTTTAAAGCATTCCTTCAGGAACAAGAATTTGCTTTCCATCAAAGCGTTGTGTAAAGCACACTTGAAAGAGAATTAAATCCTTCTGGACTTCGTATCTGAGATCTATGCAAGGAGTAACTGTAGTGGAAAATATTTAACTGTATTTTTATATTTGCTTCAAAACTGACCATTTTAAGCTAAAATAAGACTTGTACCAGTATTTGTCAAAATCAGGCCCAGTGGTGAGATCTCTCTCTTTTCTTCTCATCCCTCCCTTTTCCCGTTTTTGGGCAATCTCTAAAGATTAAACAAGCAAATACAAAACATGTAATTGAAACAATTTCCCAGCTCTTTTTAGAACAAAATTCTGTTTGAAAGCGACATCAAGATCTTGTGGCTTTCTGCAGCACTTTGCAGCATGGTTTGTTTTCATAATCTCAGAACATTTTGAAAAGTACACAAAATTTGGAACTGTGAAATACAGTGTATATACTGAATACTAAGTTCATTGATAAGTGCACCAAAATTCAAATTATTGCCTAAATGTGAGGGGTTTTTTTCCCATTTCCAGTTCAGACTTGTGTTTGAGACATGATCCCCGTGTTGGAGGTGTGCACGTTGGTGGCTTCATTCCCCTGTCCCCCCTTTTTTCCAGGTACAGGATATCTCCTTCAGCCACGACTGCCGCTGGGTGGTGGTCAGCACACTCCGAGGCACTTCCCATGTTTTCCCCATCAATCCCTACGGAGGCCAGCCCTGTGTCAGGACTCACATGTCCCCACGGGTGGTCAATCGCATGAGCCGCTTCCAGAAGAGCGCGGGGCTGGAGGAGATCGAGCAGGAGCTGACGTCGAAGCAGGGTGGACGCTGTAGCCCCGTGCCCGGCCTGTCCAGCAGCCCCTCTGGCTCACCTCTTCATGGTAAATCCACTTTCTTCCTTTCTTTCTGTCATGAGGATAATATGAATTTCATAAAATGCTATGTAGATATTGTGCAAAAATATGTGATGCATGCAGATACTGCAGGAATGAGCCAAGGTGGAAACACTTTGGAAAGACAGTTCTAGTTTTGCAGCTTGCTCTAAGTAAATTACGTTATCACAGGTGTGTTAATAATTTCTACTCAAAACTGAAAGGTTGGGAGTCTTTAGGTTTCAAGTCTTGTTTTCCATGTAGCACACAGTCAGTAAACTAGTCTGTATTCAAAGAATTTTATTGCTTAAAATTCTCATTGCTCATTGGCCTCGATGATCACAAAGCACATCTGGATATCTACAGTAAATACTGCTCGAGGAGAAATGTGGGAACAAGGCAGTGGGAAGCTGGTGGCACAGATTTGTGTCTACTTTTTGTATGTGTGTGTGTGTGGGAACAACGTGACAAATAATGTGTAAAGGTAAAGAAATCTGTAAGAACTGATCTGTCTGTCCTGTTCCTGTGGTGGATTTACCTTGGAGAAACTTGAAGGATGTGAAGGGGAGCTTCAAAAAATGTTCAAAAATTATCAGTGTCACATCTTTTCCACTTTATCTTTCCTTTCAGCCTTCCTCTTTCATGAGATCTGTTCTAGAAGCTGTTTGGTTTGCATTCAGGATTTGCTGCATTCTTATGCCTCCTTTCTGTTGAGAGTAAGTCACAAGTTCCATGGAAGTGAAAGTTTGAATAGCAGTTTGTTTGGGGCAGCCACCCTTTTCCAGTCTGAGAGTATTAAAAATGGCCAGGAACAGTCCCTCTTCCCTAATTATGAGTAGGATTAGGAGCTCTTGTGAAAGCCCAACTATGTGCTGGGCTTTCTGCTATAGAGAGAACCTTTGTGGGATTTCTGAATCAAAGGAACTGTTTTATGACTTGGTGATTATTAAGGGAACCAGACTTGTCTCAGAACAACCCTCTCTATTTTTGCCTTTCTTTGGGCTTCTCTGAACAAAGGTTTGTGCGTGGCTGTTCTGGAGCCATCCTCTTCTGCCTGGAGCCACTGGAAGGCACCCAAAACGTGCTCTGAACTTTCTTCCTCTTTGGACACAGTTTTGTATCTACCATTTCACTTCCTCTCATCTCTGTGCAGCAGCTCAGCCTGAAACAGGCTGGGGAGTGCTCCAAAGGTTTGCTATGGCACATCCAACTACTTGTAACTGTGAACATCATGGAGAGGAGAGGAAGGAACTGTCAATTTGTGTGGCTATCACCCAGCCAGTTCTATTTTCTGTCAAGGGAAATTGCAGTAAGTTGTTGCCTGTACAATACTCTGAGGTGCATTTGAAGTTTTGAATAGATTTGACACTTTTTAAAAAGAAGAATCAGCAGATTCAGGATGCTCAGTGGTGGAGGTAGGAGACAGGCATGCTTGGGCAAGTCACTGAGAGAGAGGCAGCAGCTTTTAGGGGAGCGTCTCAAGAGTTCTGGGGCTTCAGTTTGCAGACGTCTCTCTTGAGAGACAATAAATCAGATTTCTTTCAAGATCTCTGTGCAGTCATCACTGCTTGAAAATTAGCTCTGTTTAAACAAACAGCTCCACTGGAAGTATGCACATGGGTGCTGAGAATTAAGGCAGGAAGGTGACTTTGATTCCTGGAGGACTTCACACAGATTGTGCTCATCACTTCCGCAGTGCAGAAGTTGGACACGTGCTATGATTGTGTGTTGGTGACTTGCAAAGCTTCATATGAATATTTTCCATGAGAAATTTGTGGGGATTTATAGAGGAGTTAGCATAGATGCCTCAAAAAAAAAATTAGGGAAAAAAAAAAGTTGTGTTTGAAAGAGTCCATTTGGTAAAATACTGTAATATTTTCAGTAATTTTATTGCTGCTTTTTCATTTCAGTAATCTTTCAGTTCCCCTGGCTGAAGGCAGGCAGGATATTGAACCCTATTCTAAGCTTTTTATAAAAAGCCATTTATCATCAACTAGTAAAAGACCCCTGAAGTTCAGAGCAACTTTCAGCAGAGCGACTGTGTGTGTGTGTGTGTGGCAGCAGGATTAGTCGGAGACCAATGACTATTTTAATTTGTGAGCTAAGATGTGTTTACTCAGATTGTAACAGCTCCTTACCATATTATAATGTTAAATTATTGTTGTTTGGAGGAGTCAAGGCAGTCTGGTGACAGAAGTGTAAACGAGTACTCGAAACAGAAAAGAGCAGTTCTGGGTTTAATTCTTTGCTTTACTTCTAACTCGCTCTGCAACCCTTGGTGAATTTTATTCAGCTGATTTTGTCTGTCAGCTCTCTGCTGGGTGACAATAGTAATAATCTCTGTGTTCCCCGCATGTGGAATGACTTTAATTTTGCAGCCTTCTTCAAGAAGAATAACTTATGTTCCTTAATCACCCCTCTAAGTGCAGATGATTATAATGGAAGTAAAGCCAGAGACCGTGTCCTGGAGAGCACCATTGCTCTGGGACAAGGTGTTGATTAAGTGACTGATTCAGAGGAGATTGTGGCAAACTGGAGGATTTTTCTATGTGGAGTCATGTCATCACAATTTTCCTCTTAAATATTTTCCAACTTTCAGTAAACCCTACATTAAAAACTGCTTTTAATCTTTCTGCTGATATCTGCCTTATCTTCCCTTTTGCTTAGCAATTGTAGCTTATTGATGGTAACTTATGATTAGCTTTTGTTCTTGTAAATATTTTCAGAGCTCGGGCTCTGTCGTATTTTTCTCACTTGTTTTTTTCCTCCTAGTTTCAAAATGAAACTGTTTGCTGTGTATATAGTAGCAAGGCAATCTATTTACATTGTGTTGGAGCACCCTAGGATTGTTTACCCACACAAAGTCAGCCTTTGCTGGGGGTAGGGATGATTTCATTTCCAAATGAATCATTATTTGGCTTTGTTCTTTCCAGCAGAATGAAGTAAACTGTTAAACAGAGGATGATAAAGAGATATTTCCTTTGCACCTTTTATAGCCGACAGAGATTTTGTTTGGGCTGTTCTGTCTGTTAATGCAGCGAGGTTGTATTTTTGTCATTCCCTTGGATTGCCAGAGCGTGTTGTCAGGAATCTCTGAGTTATGTTGGGATCCTTTTATGGGCTTTTACTATTATAAGACTATTACAACATCGGTTGGTTGTTGGGGTGAACCTTAGGGTAAAGTCTGGCCTTATGTGACCATTTCACTTGTATAAAATTGGGTTTGTGGCCCTTACCTGTCTCACAGGTGCGCTGTGAGGATTAAGGGATGAGTCCTTAAAGCAGAGCAATGTCCTTGGTGTTGCAGCCATCTCCGTGTTCTCTTCAGGACACATATGAATAGCAAGGAGCATTTAGCTGTAAAAATGCAATGCTTTACTTGGATGGTTGAAAACTACACATAACTCCAATTATTTTAATCCTGCAAATTAAAATTTACAGAATGTTATTAATTCTTGCACCACCAGTAAGTGAAATAAAGTCTGTGTAGCTCTGCTCGCTCGGTTTGCTCTGCTGTTGGCTGCAGGAATTTCCAGCACCAGAACAAATAATAATCAAATAAGTTAACATTGGATCTACAGCTACACATCCACACCTACTAAAAATATTCCATAATAATATGATACTCTCTGAATTTGCCTTGAATTTCATTGGGGATTGAAGTATTTATTTATTTGCCAAAAAACTGTTCATAGTGTGCCGTGGTTCTGTTTCAGATTTAATGCCGATGCTGAGAGGGAGTATATAAATTTAGAATTATTAAGAAACCATGTTCTTGATACAGTGCATTCAGGCTTGTATTTTATTCTTTATAAATATTTTAGTATGGCACGTTTTTCATTGCAAAATCTTTTCAAAGTTTAAAAATCAAAAGGTTTTCTCTTGCTTTTCCTTCATTTGTCGCAATCACAACATGATTAAAATCCAAGCGTAAAACTAGAAGTTTGATAAACATGCAGCCTGAGATGCTTTACATATTTTCACGTTACTTTTCACTATTTCCCAGAGTGAAACTCCTTTTACTAGAAGAATTCTTATGGGAAAGCAGAGTTGAAAGGACTGACATCATCAGCCCTTCCTGAAAAACAGATTGGTTTCCTTTAAGTAACACTCACTTAAGAAACCACCTATTTACAGAGAGGCAGACAGAAATAGTTTCAGAGAAAATTAACTGTATAATAACTTAAAGCACCGGAGGGCAGTTCCTTCACGAAACGCTGGGAACACGAGCTGACAGCGGTTCTTGGAAAACTCTCTATGAAGTTTAATTTTTCTCTTTGTAGCGTCTCATGATAGAAACACTTCGCGCGGAAACAGCAGAGCCAGCTGCAGCATCGGCCCGCATTGTCTCATCGTGCTTTTGACATTCCCGTTTGTGTCACTGTCGTGTTTCTCCACAGCGTCACACTCGGCTCTTTTTTTTTTTTTTTTTTTTTTTTTAATTTCAGCGGCATTTCACATAATTTCAAATAATTCCTTTTGCAGCGCCGTTTCTGAGCGCAGATTTCGCCGCGGTCGCGCCGCCCGCGCCGGCTCCCTCAGCGCTCCCGCCTGCCCCGCCGCGGCCTGCAGGGGGCGCCCTCTCCCCGGCCATGGCGCCTCAGGCGGGGCCGGCCCTGAGGGGGGACCTGGCGTGGAACCGCCGTGACCCGGACAAATGCTGGCGAGGAGGATCAACCCCTCTCCTTTTCACTAATACTTTGAGCTGCTCGTATAGGCATCGTAAATATTTATTTGTTTTCAATTGTGAACCCTCCACAGTCTCTGTGCTGCCTGGAGCATCCAGCGATTCTCTTCACACCTTCACCTGGACTTTTACTCTTCACGGTTTTAAGGCAGTTGAGGAAAAAATCCAAAATTCATTTACCTGGTGGGAATTTTCTGCTAATGACTTTTAGAGACCATTCTGTGATTCGGTGGTGATTCATTCTTTCTTGGGCAGTCCCAGTGGTGGCGATGGAAGGTGCCACATGTAGGGCTGGGACAAGAGGTGGGAAGAGCTGGAATCACCAGTTTGGGAAGCGGCCAGCAGCTTACTGGGTTTAAGGAAGCTGTGTTTGCTGTGTTTCAGCTGCCTTTTTCCCCCCCACTCCTTTTTTTTTTTTTTTTTTAATGGGTAGAGAATCAACGGAGTGAAAGAAGTGGGTGGTGTATTTTGGATAGTTTCTGAAGTGGAAGGAAAAGATCCATTCCCTTCAGATAAGTAGGGAAGTAGACTGATAAATTCTGTCACAAGGGAAGTTCGTGTCTGTACATCAAGTGTTTCTGAAGCAGGTTTTTGTAAACTGCATAGATGGAAGACTGGGACATGTCTGCCTTGATATTTGAAAGAGAAGTTTCAAATATTCCGGATAGATTGAAAATTGAAGGAGACGGACATCAGAAGGGAATTGCAGCTCTGGAGATAGGGAGTGTAAAAATCTATGACTGAGTGATTTAGCACAGCAAATGCTGTAGCAGTGGTCAGAGCAAACTGTTTCGGAAAGGTTGTGGGTAGACAGACAGAGGGGAAATAATCGGCAGCGCACAGGAGACTGTGATGGCTGAGATGGATCATGGGGTGAAGGGAAAGGGGAAGGCAGAGAGGAGTGGGATTGCCACAGATGTGAGCATCCCACTGAAGTTTTCCTGTCAGGATGGATGATTTCAGTCTTGGTAACATCAAATGGAAGGAAATTTTGAGAGGGTCAGGTGCTGATGTGTCAGAGTCAGGTACTGAGGGAGTCCACGAAGTGATAACTGGAATTTTAAGTGTTTATCTGAAAACGACTTACTGAATGACAGTTTGTAATTCTATGGTTATTTCAGTTGTTCCTTTGATTACTCCCTCTTAGTTTACAGTAAACCCATGTTTTTCCATCCGCAAATCTCCCCAGCTAACCAGGTACATAAAAGTCAGGCTAGTGCATTTCCTTTCTGAACACTGCAGGTAGTAACAACATCCTGCAGCTGATGCAGTGCTTGGATCGGGTTTTGCAGTTGCCAATTGGAAATTGATAAATAATAATATTAAGGATCCATGAGAAGTAACATGCACAACTTTACATTTTCTCAGTGCCTCAGTTCAGAGGGTTAGGTACACCTGTGTGCAGCTGAAATGATTGTGATCAGCATAAAAGCCATCACTAGGATTGAGATCTGGAGTAACAGCGCAGCTGAAAAGAGTTGGTCACTGAAGGAGTGACGCAGGAAAGATTCTCTGCATGGTTCATGGCCAAAGCACAAAGGAGAGGGGCTGGAATTAGGTCAGGAGAAGAGTGGTCTAGCACAGGGGAGACACTGCAGTGCAGACATTTGTTGGTGGGTCAAGGAATGTAAGTGGTTCAAGGGAGCTGCCATCAGTGAAATGACAGAAAGTAGCTTTGCTCACCTGATAGAAGCCTGTAATATGTTGGATCAGAAGGTGAGAAAGTAAAATCTAGAGTTTTTCAAGAGACCGTATCAGCTGAAGGAGGAGGTTTAAGTATGGAGGGTGTTGCATGACAAGGGAGGTTTGGCATGAGGGAAGGTGAAAGCATGTGAAGCTCCGTGTAAGTAACCAACGAGGGGAAGGAATGGGGCAAGAGCTGGTGGGAACAATCATTTTATCTGATGGACATGCTGAGTTCAAGCCCAAACACCTTCTGCTTCCCCTGGCAGTGGGTATTCTGGGAATCCAGGGCTGCTCCCTGGTGTCAGCAGCCTGAATCAGACTCTCTGTCTCTATGATTGGTGATGGATTATGCAGTAAATGGGTGTTGCCCTTGCTGCCCTCTTTTTTTTTTTTTTCCAGTTTATTCTTCTTAAGTAAGGCATTTAATCAACTGTGCATCTTTGGTAACTTGAAAAATGTAAACACTTTATGGAAAGAAACATAAGCATTAAGATTAGAAATAAAATATACTTCTATCTTTTAAAAGGTTTATCTTTACCCTTAAATATGCTGATTGAGCTTATTCTTTTTCGTTTAGCCCTTGTGGGCTGTTAAAATCAGTTGCTTTTTCCCATCTCAAGGAAATGCATCTTTGACACTTCTCATGACCTGAGTCACGATGCTGTCACGGAGCCAGAAAACATCCTCAACGGTCATGGGTAAAAGAGCAGGGCTGCCAAGGGTGTGTGGTGGGTGCAAGAGGGACAGATTGCTTCAGTTCCTATCCTATGGGTGTTTCAGACAAGCCATTTATTATAATTACCCATGGATATTATTATCAAGTTCTCAAATGCAGTGGTTCTCAAGGCACTTATTTTTTTTCCACATAACTTGGGATAAATCTCACGTATTCAACCGGGATTGAATTCAGATGCTAAAATATTTGTTCTTACGGTTGCAACCAGAGGGAAAATAAGTCAGAGATGGAAAGGTGAGGATAAAAAAAAAAAATCACAGATGTATTAACATGTATCATCAAAATAAATTGTAGTTAGCTCAGGGTAAGGGGCTGCCATTAAACTTTCCCTATTTCCTCACCGAACACATTTGCACACAGAGATGTCCTTCAGAAATTCCCAGCCCAGTTCATTTTGCAGTTTCTGTGACCAGCAGATGAGTTTTTTTGACTGTGCTGTCTCAGTACAAAAAACATTAAGCTGATAAAGATAATTTTATTCTGTATCATTTGGAAGAGAAGTCTGAGACACTGAAATGTTCCAAAGTTTACAATGCTGAAGCATCTCGGAGTCGTTCTGAAAGAAGGCTTTGAATTGAAATCTGTGCTGATCTGAATTATGATGGATGGACACGACGAGGGGCAGCAATAGTGCATTCTTGTTTTCTCAAGCGCTTCATCATTCACCAGCAGACAGTGTTAGCAAAATTCCCATGTGCAAGAAATCGGAGCAACAGAGCCTCTCCCCAGCGCCCGGAGGCTGCCTGCACGATAACCTCATTAGTGCAGCGTTAGTCGGAGCTCAGAGAGTCCTGTCCTCTCAAGACTTGAGTTTGCAAACTCCAGTCCAGAGCTGTGGTAGCCACAGCCTCTGGCCCAGAGCTGGCTTACAGCCACATGGTGGGGAGGATGGCGCTGCTCCTTCATGCTTGTTTGCAGCATACTCTGCAGTTGCACCTGTAGTAGTTATAAGAAACTAAACTTGCACTCTTCCCATCTGTGGAGAGCTGAAGGTGCAAGATCTGTTTCAAAGAGGATGGACTTGGCCCTGGCCTTTGCTGGAGATGACCCAGCAAAGGGTGGCCAGTTTGGCTGTTTTGGCTGGTGACAGCATCTGGAACAGCCCAGCTGAAGTGGTGCCGCCGCTGCCTGCGCAGAGCCTGAAGCCAACAGCTGGCAAACCAGTTTGGCTGGGTTTATTTTGAGTTTTGCCCATACATGGGCTTGAGCCTTGCACAAACAGTATTTTTAGTTAAATAAGTCCTGAAAGACGATTATTATCCCAGATTTGTGTGTGTGATGGTGGAGGGGTTGTTCTCTAAGGAAATCCATCTTTGTCCAGGTAGAGGCACAGGCCGCAAAGGGGTCATGGGAGTTCCTTCTCTGCTGAGCACAAGTGAGATCATTGGGTATCAGTGAGCAGGACAGTTCTTAACTGAGGGACAAAGTTCCTGGAACTGAAGACAGTAGAAGAACTCCAGAAGGAGGAAGGGACTGTTATGAGGCCATGTTCAGCTTTTGAGTGGATGTTGCTGAAGTTCAAGGAGCTTGGGTGAGAGGGCAGGGGACTGTGTCCCTGCAGTGACTGAGACACTTGGGCTGGTGCTTGCGCGTCTCTGCTGAGCACTCTGCCTTAGGAGCTGTCACCATCACATGCCTTGCCTGGATACAAGCAGAGAGCAAGCTCTGCTTTCTTAGGGTGACCGTGAGATTTAGTGCAGCTGTGTTTCCAAAGGTTCCATATCAAACAGATTTAAATGTTACAAAAACAACCGGCTGCGTTATTTTCTCCCATCCATTCCAATGGAAGCAAGTTAGTGATAGGTTTAGCTCTGAGTAGCTACATGATATGTGTACAGGAGCTAAGACATAATATTCCTCCTTTAATGGGTCTCATTGTACTGGAAATATTGAGGGTTAGGGTGTGAAATGAGTTTAAATTTGATAGGACACAATTCAAGGAAATGGCAATGTAACTTTAATTGAGGGGCGATCGTTAACTAAAATAATTCGTTTCCTGACTTTTTCTAGGAAAATGTCTAACATTCTACAAAGAAAGATAACACATGTTGGACTGAATCAAACAAAACATGAAAGCAAAAGCCCACTTTGGCAGTAATTAGGGCTGGTGGTGCTGGGTGTGTTTCCTGGGCCGTTCCTGAGTTTGTCAGGCTCTTCCAAGGACTCCGTGAGCCAGCATTGCTTCCGCTGGGTTCTCTGCTCGGGTCACAAGGCAGCATTTCTCACCAGGGCGCTGCTGTTTCCTCTTCCGACTGTAGTAGATTACAGATTATACTGGAACATGTCTGAGGAAAGGTCAGAAATGAGGGTGAAAGTCTTGGAACTGAAGCTGGGAAGCTTTCCATTCTCATCCGGGAAACTTTTTGTATTGAATAAAAAGCAAAGCAAAATAAACCCCCACATCCCTGACACTTCTGGTTTTCCTGCCGTTTTTTTGCCTACCAGTTAGAGAGGATTTTATTTCCCTTGCATTATACAATTAGGGAATGTTTAGCTGAGGAATCCTCAGTGTTACACTAAACAGAAATAATGGCCAAACATGGCTCATTTTCCTGTAACTTGGCCTCCACATGGTTGCATAGCCTGGAGTTACTGCATTTTTATTTACCAAATTATAGATGTTTATATGTAGTGTTAATGTCAGTAGACTTCGTGGTACCCTTTGAAATGGAGTCTGTTAAATACTGGAAGATATAAAAGCTAATCAAGTAGGGTTTGAATTTTAATGACACTGCATTACTAAGCTTTTTGTATTGGAGTAATGGAAGAAAAATGGAAAAAATCAACATGGAAGCATTTTATTGTAAGGCTGAGAGGTGCTTGATACCACTTTAGTTTTTCAAATAAAGTGTACAGAGAAGCTAAAATCCTTCTGATCATTACTTTCCTACCAGAAAAAAAATTGTCTGGGCCAAGTCCTCTTTGCTTTGCTTGCTGACAGTTTACACCAAAGAAAATACTGCAGCACTTGGAGACATGTCATACACATGCTGAAATTTAATGGGTAAAAGGGATTAATTTCGGTTTGTTGATAAGTTGGTGTGAGGTGTAGTTTTGGTTTTAAGCTTGGCTGTGATTTAGGAGTTCCATTTCCATGCACAAATGGGATCTGTGGTACTGATGGATTCAGACTCATTTGAAATCAGATTAAGAAGTGATTTGGTTCCATTAATGTGGTGCTGTGCTTGGACTAAAGAGCAGAGTAACAGGGGCTTCCTCCACATTATTCTTTTAGGATCCTATGAAGTCTTTTTGCCACGCTGTTGCTGCTGAGTGCAATCCTTGGGGCTGGGGAATGTCCCTGCCAAGCTGCATTTGGATGTATAATTGTGTCATTAGTAGTGCCAAAAATCAGGGTGTTTCTCCTCCTCTCTCCTCGGAGATGATCTCTGACAGCAGTGCCCTCAAGTGCTCTGCTCAAACACTGACCAATTTGAAATCTGGCCTGAATTCATCAAGGCTCTTAGTTGATCACAAGAGGACAAGTAAGTGTATTAATTGCTTTCAGTTGATTGATTGCTTTTTGAACAATGTTACAAGTCTTGAATGTTTTCCCCTTGATGTACCTTTCCTTTCTTATCCAAAAATACAGATTGAAAACTTTAAAAAGCGTGATTTGATCAAATGTTTTAATCTCATGTTCAGGCCTAAAGAGTAACTTGCAGATTTAACATTGGAGGTTTGTGGAGAGCTGAGGGTGTCTCTGCCCAGGGGTTGAGGAGGGAAGCGATGCCGTGGGACCCCGAGCCTGTCCGGCCGTACCTGGGAGCTGCTTCTGATGGCTTTTCCACAGATGTCCAGCTTTTTCAAAACCCACTAAATCTTGTGGAGTTTATTTTCCTTATAGCATCTGTATTTTATAATGGTGCTTTTAATTTGTTTTTTCTTTGTCTGCTGGGATTTCTTTTGTCCGGCACTTGCAGGCCTCCCTTTTTTGCTCGGTGGAAGTGAGTCTGTCAGTGATGGCTGGTTTGGGAATACAGCTCGGCCCGGCGGCCGCTCCCTCCCTCTGACAACAAAGCCCATTGTTGTTTTCTTTCTTCAATTTATCCTCAGCTTAATCCGTTTCTCCTTTGAGTGTCAGTGGAATAAAATGTCTGGAAAAGAGTGGCTCAGGTTTTGGGGGTTTTTTGGGTTTTGCAGACTCTCAGCAAACAGGTCCAAAACCAATGGATTGGGTTTTCCATGTCTCAGTAGGCGATGTTTGCCCAGCGTAAGGCTGCACTTGCAAAGAAACTTGTCTGACTCCAGAGCCATGGCATCCCCAGCTTTTTAGAAGTCCCTTAGTAAAATTAGTAAGAGATTTACCAGCCTAGACTGGCTTTAATGTATCCCATGCACAGCTCTGATATGAAAATCTCCTCTATGGCAGCCCATGGAAAGACAAATACTTGACCCCACGCCTTGCAGGGGTCCCGCGGGCTCTGGGTGATTACCAAGGGAAAGTGCCTCCTTGCTTGGGATGCTCCACTGGAAATGATCCTTGAGAGGACACGTTTGCCCTGGAATTGTGATGGCGATGATTGATTGCAGTAAAAGCATTCCTGGAGTAGTCTGTAGGATGAGATCTGTGTGTGTCAGTCTCCAGCCATTTACAGTTAAATGCACTGTCCACATGTCAGGAGGTAACTTGAGTTCAGCATTCTGCTGGATGAAGAATACTGGCTATTTCTACCCAACTTAAACTTTGGCTTATTTGTTGCTTGTCCTTTGACAGTGAATCAACAACAACTTGAGCTGTAGAAATAATGTTGATGCTTGACTGCATTCTTTGTGCTCTTTTGGCCCGATCTGACTGCCCTGTGCACACACAACTCCTGTTTGCTGCAGGAGTTCCCTACTTGGAAGGGCTGGCGGAATGGAAGGGTAATTTTTGGGATTCCTGGATGGGTACACCAGCACAGCAGAAAATTAGAGGGTTTTCTTTAACCTTAATCATCCCCGCCATCTTAATACTATCGTAGTCAGATTTACAAGAACAACTTTCCTGTCAAAAATAATTTCTCTCCTCTTTGTAGCATTCCAACTTTTAATTTTTGACTAGTATCACTTTTAATTACAATTTTTGCAGTGAAGCAACTGACTGTTGCAGCAGAAAATGCAGGTTGGCAGGCAATGGTTATTGTGACATATGTTTGGTATTTACAGCTTTTCCATTTGTCACAGCAGAATTTTTTTATCATGTTTGTGCTGTGAAGTGCTGTGCGTTTTGAGGTCTGGTTTAGTTAATTTTTTATTGAGGTTTGTATACATCAGATTTAGCCGTACTTCCAAATACATAGTTACAAATTAAATGCTTGACCTCCTGATGTTTTTTGGTTTCTTTCTCAAAGAAGAATCATCTTATATTTTAGTCCCTTTCAGAATATATTTTACACATTTTCATTCTTTTTTTTATTGTTTAGTACTTTTTTTGGGGGGGTTTAATTATGTTTCCTTATGCATGAGCCTAAGAATTTGTAAGATGTTGTTCCTACAATTAATAAAAACCTCTGAAGGGATGAGATAATCCTGCAGTTCTCTAAGTGTCCTTAACTGCTTTGGGAGTCCTCAGCTTGTATGGAAGCAAAGCAGCTCATCCTTGTGTAGGAAGGATGTCTGTAAATTCCTCATTTCTCTGCATGCAAATAATCCATTGAATCAGCTGAAGGCTTTGCATGTGGAAAACCACATGAAGCTGGGAGCAGAGGGCACTGAGACATGAAATGTGCCTTGAGAGGGGAGAGGAGGCTGTTCCAACCCAGCCTGTGGATCAGTAGTTCAGAGTTAATCATTAGATTCTGAACAAGTAATAGAAAACAAATTACAGACATTTGGAGCCCCCTTTGGAGTCAGTGTTTGCTGTGCCCATGTGGATCCAGGGGAATATGGCAGAGGGAAACACTTCCAGAGAGGCCTTGGCTGCAGGAACAGTGACTAATTAGACAATAATGCATGAAACTATTCATATGCCTTCCTGAAAAAAACAAAAATGCATTATTAAACTAATTTTAAAAAATTAATTGCATCTCAGTCTTATTTAAAACTGAGCTGGGTTTTTTTTTCCCTTTTCCTTTTTCTTTGTATTCCAAGTTGGTAGAGGAAAATTGCTATTAATGAAATCTGCTCCCTGGGAACTTCAATAGGCTTGTTCTTCATTAAAGCCTTTCTATTTCTCTTAAAACGTATTGATGGATGCTCAGGCCAGATACTTATCACAAAATACACTTTGTAATTTCATCATTTCTGTTATTGTGCTTCTCTGAGACGCAGAGGTCTGGGGGCTTTGCAGAAAAACCCAAATAAAACCCCCAAGCTTACAGTTATATAGTATTAAAAGAAGGGTGAAGGAAGCATTGAGTGTCTTTAGGATGATGAGACATTCATTAAGATTTTTCCGCCTTCCTTTTCCTATTTTCAGTCCATCTGAAGTACCATTAAAGCTTTTCAGGCAGCTTCCTGTGAGAAACCCTTTGCTGTGCTGTTTTTCTTCCTTGAAAAAAGGTGGCTGCTCTTGAGGCAGATTGTATGGATTTGGCCTGGGATTTGTATAATATCTGTGTAGAATGCATCGGTTGTTTAGGAACCTAATTCCCAATATGGTTCCCTTTTGATTAAGAACAAAGCCAGCGTTTCACAGCATTATAGGAACACAGAAAAACAAGTTAATGATCTAAACCTTTTAATTCATGGTTGCTTGTCTATTTAAAGTACTTTTGATTCTGCTATAAACAGACTGGCCCCTTTTTTTGTTTAACTTCTTTCTTTGGTTCCTTCACATTTCTTTCTTTACTGTCCATGAAATTTGGAGCTAGTTTCCTTTTCCAACTGAAGAATGAAAGGTTGTGACTACAGAGTGATACAGCGAGTAAGAAAGCGTATCCAAACTGGGCGTCCATCCAGCACAGACCTCTTTGAAATCAGCTAAATTTAGGGTTGTTGAGGGCTTTTTTGTTATGTTTTTCCTTTCCTTTTTCCCAGTACCTGTGTTTCATTTTCGTCTTTTTGAATGAATATGAAATTTGTTACTTTTTTGATACTTTTTTTATTTTTACATCTAGTTTGGCGTGGCTTTATTTGACATAGTTACTTGATATTTCCCTCCAGCCTTAGTTCTGCAGATGATTATTCTGTATGTCTTTATCCGTCGAGACAACAAAAGCGACCTTTTCAGGACTTCCAATTACCAACACTGTATGTGGTACTTTAGGAAAATAATTCTCTTCTAGCTACTCCTTTTTTTTAAATAGAGAATTGGAATCCAGAGCTTGTCCTTCAAATCGAACTCGAAAACTTTTCGGTGAACAAAACTGCCAGGCAAGCAGCAGCAGCAGCAGGAGGAATAATTTCCCTTGCATGGAAGGGAATCCTTCTTTATCCCCATATGTAAAATCAGTGATCGCTTCTTCCATTGTAATTTATTCTTTATCTGAAACGAAGATTTTTTTTTTAGATTTTTTTTCTTTTATTATAACAACAGCTTGTTTGTGTGGGGTTTTTTGGTCTTTTTTATTTTATTTCAGGCAGATGTAGAAATGATAAATGAGGAAAAAATTTCAATAATGTGTTTTATTGCATCTCTATCCCATCAAGGTAAATTGAACAGCCAAGACACTTACAATAACTTCACAAACAACAATCCTGGCAATCCTCGACTCCTGCCTCTCCCAAGTTTGACTGTGGTGTTGCCTCTTGCTCAAATCAAGCAGCCAATGACATTAGGGACCATCACCAAACGCACAGGGTAAGTGGCACAAACCTTCCTCAGCCTTTATGATTCATGTGGAAATCATTTGTGTTATTAGTGAGAATCAATTTTATTCTATATTTTCATTTCAGTGTGTGTAATTTAATAGCAGCAGAAGAGGGGTGGGAGGAAGAGGAGACTGAAAACATCAGATAAATAAATGCAACCTGAAAACAAACCTCTGTAAATTCAGGAATATTCATTTGAGTGGGTCAGGAGACGTTTTCACACCAGGAATTGGAGTGAAACATAAGCAGAGCTGTATTCAATCAGAATAAAATATGGCTTTACTTTTTTTTCCAAGTTTGTTTATTTTGATTTCCAACCTTTTCAAGCAGAAACGATTTTTGACCATCAGAACTAGAAAGACAGTAAGCCAGGTTCAGCAGAAAGGCAAAACTTAATCCCACTGTTTTCTTGACCTTATTTTTCCTCTGTTGTACTGTTCTGGACTGGGTGGATTTCCACTCCAGAGTCAGCTGCACTTTGGTACTTCTTATGTGCCATGATAAAGCACTTCAAAGTATTTCTTGGGAAAAGCTTCTCTAAATATATAAGATTCTATGAGCTTCATAAACCATAACAATTTAAAATTAATTAATACTGTCCAACAACTGACATTTTTCTCTTGCTAAACTTTAAATATTCTTTTATTGTAATTAAAGCTACAGGGTGATGATTGTATTTTTCCTCTCTCATTTTCTGCTTGTTTGATTTCCTAAATATTTTCCAGTTAAAAATCTGATTGATCCGATAGCAGAGGGCTTTTATATTTTTGAGGAAAGTAGATCCGAGCATGGCATGTGGTTGGACAAAACAACTGCGAGTCCTACAGCTTCCTAACCTTTTCCTGCATTTTGGCAAACACAGGCACTGCCTCCCTTGCTTCAGTGCTTTCTTGCTCAAACCCTGCTCGTGAGGTGAATTTTCCCCTGTGTTTCATCACCTGGGAATTATTTTTCAGGCGAGAGCTCGTGGGTATTCCTCTCTCCCCGTGTAATTCCCATATTTGTGCTGGAGTTCAGGACGTGCTGTGAAACCCCCTGTGGCTGGGTGCAGCGGGTGGGAGCGCTGGCAGTCAGGAGCTGGGCTGTGCACGTGCGTATCCGTTCGTGTCTGTCCGGCAATCCCCTCCTGCCCTTGCCGTGAAACGGGAATTTCACGGCGCTCGTTGAGCCAAACGTGAGCCACAGACACGCAGCTGCCCCGAGCACAGCGAGGAATTCCTGAACTTCGCAGATAATTGTAAATGGAATTTAAGAAACAGTGAAGAAACACTTTGAGGGTCATGTTGAGGTTTAGCTTCCTCCACAGACACTGTTCAGTTGCTTATTTTTGCCTTTTTAGTTTTTTGCTCAGTTTAAGCTGAGAGAAAAAAAAAAATTCTTGCTGCTCAGGTGAATTTTGGAAGCGTATCCAGGTGTGATCCTGGATGAGGACGGGAAGGGAGGTGGGATCAGGGGGAGGGTGTCACAGGGCAGGGGGTCACAGTTCCTCAAAGAGGGGAAATATCAAAAACCTGACTTGAAGAATACGGCCAGTGAAGGACAGAAATATAAATGTGGGCTCCCAAAATTGGAATAGACACTTAGAACCAGGTGGGACATGGCAGAGAAAGAAATTAAAAATTCACCTGAGGGCCTGCCAGGGGAGGTAGGTCATAGGAGCAGTGAGGGGAAGGATTTGGAAAAAAATCTCTTGGTTTGCAGTTGTATTTAATGTGAAATTCTTTACAAAGGTTTCCTTAATGCTGTGTTATAGCAAGAAACCTTTCTAAAATTATTGCAATTGTAATAAGTCTGCAGTATTTTATTTAATGTTTTATTCTTAAATGTCTGAAACATTTTTGGAGTGTTCATATTTGTAGTTTTATGGTAAATTATACTATTCACAAACTGTCTCTGTTCCATTTTATGTAATTTTTAAAACTAATTAAATTTAAAATGCTCAATGAGGCTTATGTAAGGGGGGAAAACAACAGTCATGGGAAATACCCTGCCGTGTAAATAGAGTTTTCATGAATGAGGATCATAATTTTCAGCACAGCCCACGTAGCCTTGTAACGGTAAGCCGAGAGCTTCCTTCATTTGTTCTGCATCCAAAATATTTGATGAAAGTACACAAAATTAACATGAAAAGCTGTTATTTATAAAGCAGGGATTTAAGAGGAATGCCTAGGATCCAAGAAGCCTGGCATGCCTAAAATGACCAAATTGAGACAGCAGCCTTAACTTAAACCTCCAGGGGGCAAAGCGTGTGTTTAACATATTTAACATCTGCCCTCATATTTCTGCAAACACATAGCACTGGAAGTCTGTGCAGTGTAAGATTTCGACAGGACAGGGACCATCTGCCTCGCTGGGAGAAGTGTAGGAGGCATGTATTACTGCAAATGGCAAAAGACAGATGTATTTACACCTACATGGTCAGCACCTCTAAGCACTGCTCCGAGGAAACAAGGCTCTTCCTTGGGAGCAGCTGCTGAACCTCGCGGTTGTGCAGCGATCAGAGACGGAGCCGGGATCACTCAGCTCCTGCACTCGCTGCTCAGGCGCCCTCAAAGATTCCTCTCCCGTGCTTGTGACTCTGAAAGAATTAAAAATTTAATCTGTTGCAGCATATTTAAGCAAGGCTCAAATACCGTATAATTAGAGGGCTGGATTTGTCCGTTTTATTTGCTCTTAGCATCAGCTGCTTTAATAGTAAATCTTCATGAAGTCTTGTAGATTTTATTAACCAAAAAATCGAGTTGGGGTTTGTTCTGCCAGTATCCAAGACAGCAAAATATTTTCCAGGTACTGAAAGGACTGATCAGTGCTCTTAATATCATGTGTCTGGAGCAGAGCTGCAAAGCTTGTCATGTTGCTTGACAGGTGGAATGGCAGTAAATTTTTTAAAAGTGTTCCCTGTAGCCCTATGGGAATGAAAGACGGAGTCTGGAATTGTGTCGTGACCGTGCTGTTCATCACAGATGCTTTTTTCCCCCCTGCAAACATGTAGATTTTGGAACATGTTCTGATCAGTCGCCGCTCTGAATGCAAGTTCCATTGTCAGCATGAAGTGCCTCGGAGCATCCCCTCTGCCTTCCATCGCTGTCCTTTTCCTTCTTCCCTGCCCTCTGCTTCTTCCATTGCTTTTTCAAGTCTCCCACTGTAATTTCTGCACCTTCATCAAGCACTTAATTTTTGTCCCTACATTTTGTCATCCCATTGACTGGCTTTCCTGTAGTTTGTGCTGTCAGCACATTCAGGCTTTCCCAGAGGGGCTCTAACACTAATGAGTAAGGAAGCTTCTGATGTTTTAGAGATTAGAGGAGGATGCAGGACAGCACAAGAGCTGGATTTAATAAGTCTTTCTATATCTGTGCCTCAGTTTCCCCCTCAAAATTTTGATAGTAATGCTGAATTCCTTGTCAAGGCTGGTGAATGGGTTAATTCATTTCTCATTTACAAAGAGCTTATAGACTGGAAAGGGGGAGAGCTGTGTGATCCATCTCGTTGTCTATAAAAGGCAGTGAATCAGAACATTCTAGAATTCAGCTTTGTGCCCCGCAGTAACTCCATAAGAGTTCCTTGGCTTTGTGGAATGAGTTGTAGTTAGTTGCCAGTGGGGACATGGATGAGCTGTAATGGGAAGGAGGGAAAGAAAAAATACAGTAATTGCCCCAAAAGAAAAACCATTGTCAGAGTTGGCTCCTCTGACAGCAGCATTTGTTTTAAGTTCCTCAAGGGACAGGGTCATTCTGTTTGTACCATACTTCACCCCCAAATTCATCCTTGCTGGAGTGAGCAGCAGGATGGAACCTGCCCTGGCTGAGTCTGGTCAAAACACAGAAATCCAGTGTGCCTTGCAGGAAAGGCATAAACCTTGCTTTTTTTTCCAGCCAGGAGATTTAGATAGTGTATTTTTAAACATGAAACTCTATCCCTTCTTCACCCCATCCCTCGTTCCACCCTCAGTGAGGAAGGGGGAAGTAGGTAAAGTATCTGATGCAATTTTATAATTTTAATTTTTTCTATGCACTCATGTATCTTGGGTTTTTTTTGTCTTAGGGAGCTTCATTTATCCCAGAGTCAGTTATTGCAGCAAAAAAAATAAGTGGTGCAAAATCATGACATTATGGTACAATTAATTAGGAAAAAACACCTGAAATAGTAGAGAGAAAAAAAAAAAAAGTAAAGCTAAAGCATTCAGCACAATTGTCTGAAGCCAGACATTCTCTTTCTGGCACGTTTCTCAGACATATTTTATATTTTTTTGTGATACATTTTAGTAACAAAGCAACTTTTGTAATGATTTGTAATTGATACAAAATACAATTATTTGCGCTAAAGTTTGTTCAGATGTCACTGTTTATGAAAGGATTCTCGATTTGGCATGACAAGGGTTAGAACAAATGGATATTGCAAAGCTTATTAAAAGCTTAAATAGTTTTATTAAACATAACAACACGAAATCAAAGTTTTTCAGTTTTCAATTTGCTAAAACTCAGAATCGGGTAAGAAACTGCGAAGATTCTGTCAGAACTTTGAATGGTAAATCATCTTCATTGCATGATTTCCTTTGGAATTTCTCCCTAGCTCTGGGAAAGGGGAACCTGGGAGAGTTTTTGCCTTGGCACTGCTCTCTTGCTGTCACCGAGCGCAGCCATCTGGTGCTGTCTCTTCAAGGTTGGGTTGTCCTGTAATTTGTGAATTCTCTCTCGCTCTCAATTAGCATTCCATCCATATTATGTGAAGGAAATAGGGGAAAACAATTGCTTATATAAATATCATAGGGAAAAAATGGTCGTCTTTAAAGAAATCAGGTCTTTTGAACAGAAAGGAGGTCCTAAGTTGGTTTTCTCACACTTAAAGCATTTTAATAAGACTCTGCTGTAGTCTTTGGAAGTGTGATTACATTTTGTTCATGATACAAAATTTTCTATCCATTTCCATCCATTTTCTATCCAAAACCAACTGAACAAAACCTTCATTTGAAGCCCACCTGGGCCAATTTACAATTAAAATAAAGAGAATTTGTTCATTTGCAAGTACAATCAGGTCGATATAGCAATTGTGGAAGAAGAAAAAGTTGGTGTTAACTTCTGCGGTGTTTCATGGGCTCAGGAGTTATTTGCCTGAGGTTTGAAGGCAGAGCAACTGAGGCAGAGAAGAAGAAAAAGAAAGAGTGTCCAAAACATCCATGATCATCATTTAGAAATTGAATTCTCCCAGGCAGATCCGACCACTCTCCAATGACTCTTCAAATTTACACTCGATACATTCCAGGTTTTAAATTATGTTGGCTTTGGGTTATGCAGGAGATTCAGCTTTCAATTAAATATTTAAGCAGTGCAATAGTGCTGGACTCATCTTCTAGACTGGCCTTTGACTCGGGGACTGGATGTGCTGACTTTATAGGAGATCATTCAGTTCAGACAATTTAATTGGGTTTTGCCACTGTTCAAAGATGATATATTAGGTCTAGAAGGGGGGTTGGTTCTTCCAAATGAGCTCTGTCCCCAAAAATATCAACCAATTTATTAAATACAATAAGTTAAAGGCCAGTCCCTTGCATGGAGCTCAAAAAAATTGAGTTTGTGGCCTACAGTAGTAATTAAAAATAGTTTGTTTTTTTTTTCCCTGTAATATTCTATTCTTTTTTGGATGTTTGCATCTTTGCATGTTGAAGAATATATGTCTTAGGTTTGTACCTTCACCTGAATGTTTTTTGAGAGGATCCCTTCATTCATTGATGTTGTGCTCATGTCAGATCTAGTTCACTGAATTCTTTTTTATCAGGCTGGTATCCTTTTAATTGTGTTGGTCTATGGCTGAGTGTTTATACATCCTTCAGTGCTGGATCTTTTCTGGTAATTCATTGCCTGGAAATATTTCACCTGTTTCAGCTACCCAGAACTTATCGCTGAGTCAGAGTATGAAAAGAAAACAGAACCATTGGCATTTACAAAATCAATTATTTAGAGATTTTGTGGATGATGTTACATCCCAAATGAGACTCAAAAGAAGCCTTAAGCCTGTGAGTAGCTCTAAATTTGCCTCCTTTTGCTCCTTTTCAGATTTTATTCAAATCTCTCTATGGCAATGGCTTTTTAAAGGGAAATACCCGTTGAAAATGCCCTCAGTTTAATATTGGGTTAAAAACTCTCCACTGTGCGAAATACTTGAACAAAACATGAAATCAAATCATGGTGTAAATTGTTGGGTGGCCAAAAGCACTCAGCTCTAGATCTGGTGATTGAGCATCAAATACATTTGAAGTAAGTTAGTCCTCTCTTTCCTGCATCTGTGCAAGCTTTTAACGGGGGGAAGAAGATTTCTGGGTCAAGCAGTTGAATTTCATGGGGTGTTTCTGTCCTAGCAACAGCCTGAGTAATTGTCCCTAAAAGGTTCTGATTGCCCCTGTTGGTTTTATTTGACCTCCTCTCAGTAACTTCGTAAAACTGCCCCACTCAGCCCCTCAGTGTTCCATGGAAAACCCCCACCTGTGGCTGATTTGGATGCTAATTCCCTTTTTCTGTCAGTTCTGACTTCAGTGTCTGCTGCAGCCCCAGCTTTGGCAGCAGACTGGAGGGGGGCCCTGAGCTGTGCCTAACCCCAGCCCTAACTCCGAGCCCAGCTTGCACCGATGTCCCCCGGCAGCTCCCACCTCTGGGGCTGTGCCCTGGGCTCTGCTGCTCCCCTGGCAGCTCCTCCAGGCCAGCAGCAAGGGGTCTAACAACGGTTCTGGTCACTTTCTGCATAAATCTTAATAGCATGATGTACAGTGTACTTGTTGGGAATTGAGTTCTCATCTAATTTCTGTGCATTTTTCCCCTTTCCGTGAAGACCTTACCTGTTTGGAGCAGGATGTTTTTCCATAAAAGCTCCTTGGTGAGTTCCCAGTTCAAACCCAGCATGCCTATACTCCATTTGCTGTCCTTGCTGAAAATAACTCTGTGCTTAGACTTTTTAATTTTGGATTGATTTTTTGTTTTAATTTGTTTACCTGCATGGCTGATCCATAGGTTTCCACGCACATAATTTCACTTCTAAACTCTGGATGCGTGTTCACCATCAAGCATTGCAAGGAATTGAATTGACTTTTTTTTTCCCCCTTCTTTTTACCTTTGAGAGTGCATTTAATTTTTAAGTACCAGGGAAGTTGAAAAAATAAATTATTTCTAAGTGGGCAGAAATGATTGCAATGTCTTTCCAAACAAGCCTCTCTCTTTTTTTCTATATTGCTTCCTTTATTATTGTAGCACTAAGTTGCTTACAGACAGAAAACATCGATGATGACCTCTGAAAAATAAGCCAGATTAGCAGTGAGTAGGCAGTAAAGTACTGCAGTGAGAGGTGAAGCAGTAAAATGGGTACTGAAAAAAAAAGAAAAGCTGATTATGCTGGAGAAAAAAAATCACAGAACTGTCTGGGGTGAAAGGGACCTTCAAGATCATCTCATTCCAACATGGGAAACAGTTCTGTTAAAATTGGGATATTTGAAATAAAAGGGGATTTCTTTTTAATGTGAAAAAATGCAGCATATTATGAGGGAAAAAGCAAGTTTTAACAAGTTTTTTGATGTTGGAGTTTGGTTCAATATTTGAGCAGTGCTGCATCACCTCAGTCACCACTTTTTAACAGGATTGGGCTTAGATGCTGGAAGTTTTGGATAATAAGAATGGAAGAATTAGGAACACATTAGAAAATTTTAAAACTTCCAGCAAGGAGTTTTCTGGGGCTTGGGTTTTTGGGGTTTTTCTGTGGGTTTGGGATTTTCTCTTTGTTTTTAATTTAGCTAAGGATATCTATTAACTATGCCCACCAGTATCTGTTAGAATATTTGTACATGGCTCTTGGCTTTGCTCTACAAGTTGGCATCACGTGTATCACCTTCAATATCTCTATCAGAATATTCTCTTCTGGAAAAGAACTTGTTAAGAGCTTTGTAGGACACAGAATTCCCAGAGAAAGGCTGAGGAGGGAGTTGGGAGCTGTGCCAGGAGAAGCAAAGGGAGGGGAGGGGGAGAGAGAGGGAGGAAGAAAAAAGAAAAAGGAGAAGGAAAGGAACTTTGCCTTATTCATGGAGAATTCCTAATTCCTGAAGTACCTCCCCAAGAACCATTTCTAAATGCAGTTTATGGTGCACCAAAGAATTTTGCCTGGTGGTGATCTAAGAGGTGCAGAGGCTCTGGAGGAAGAGTTTTGGCAGTGGGTTTCTGAGCAAAGGCTGTGTGGGTCACCCCTGCACGAAGCAGGAGATGTCGTCAACCAGAAATGGTTTTAGATTGAAGTAAGATTAAAAGACTGAGATTAAAGAGGGGAATATATGAAATAGGCTCCAAAATTGTTGCCTGTCTTTCACAAGACTCTTTTTGTGGTTTGTTTAATGCCAGTGCTAGCTCAAAAATATGGTCCTTACTCATCTACAGAGAAATTAGGATAAAAAACACACTTTGGGTGGGGGAAGAAATCATGTTGTTTCCATTAAGGTCTTAATGAGACCTCAAATTCTGTAAACAAAATGGATGTTGATTTGACAGCTAAGTGCCTGGTGAATAAAGGATCCTACCATTGCTTTTCGTGCTTTTCCTTGCTTTATTCATGATCTGACAACTGGAAACATCTTTATTTTCATGTTTTAGGCACAATGATAAATGAATTACAATGTCTGGACTTTGAGACAAATTTTTTTTTGTAACTTTATGTGTAATTTCAAATTTCATGCAGTATTTTTCTCTTGATACTTTTGTTGCTGCTTACATAGTCAAGATAAAACTTTTTCCATCAGCAGTCATAGATGTTTCCATTTCAGTGGGTTTAGTGTGGAATAAGTGCTTTTGTTTTTATGAATCTCATATATTTGGAGCCTGTTTGTTTGGAATATAAAATCAAAGTGATTTTCAATCTTTGCAGACTGGTACTATTTGACTATAAATATTTGAATATATAAGGCAACTCCTTCATATCACATATATGCAATTTATATATTATTTTAAAGTCATGACACTTGTTTGACAATGGACTTAAAGATACATTTAAGAGCCAGAAGAATTTTGTGAGATATAAAGCTCCATCATGAACTGTGCAGCCTCTGGTTTTTAAAATATTTTAAAAGTATTAATTCTTGCTAGTTAAATAATAAGATTTAACTAGTTAAATAAATAAATATTTATTAAAACATTAGTAACTATTTAGTATTTTTACAAAGATCTACCACAATGCATTTCCAGAGATTATGGCAGAGTTTGATGTGTTACAGGGTTGACAAGTGGGAGCTCTGAATGGTTTCAGTAGGTCTTAATCTGTTCTTACTGCGTTGGCAGCATGAAAGAACTTGCATGCTGAGCTCAGTCTTTTCATTGCTTTTTAAGCTCTGACAAAGTGATGTCTTCATTTTCTTCTTCAGTTTCCTCCCATCTCCTTTTGTGCCATTTCAGTAGAAAATATCAGTTGGCCATGTCTGTATCTACGTCTTGGTGCTTTGGCATTTAAGACAGAAATAGTCCTCCAAAATTATGTTAGAACATTTAATAATATTACAAATTTCCCCAGATACATTCTATTCCTGATAGAGATTTCTGTACAGATCTAACTGGAGTGAAACTGCTGCTGTGTCTCACTGAATCCCAGGTGTGGTTGCACAGTGGAGTAGATCAGAGAGGGAAAAGTAAACTGCCTTTTCATCCTTCTGATGTCTTAAATGCAATGCTCTTGTTCCTAGGGTTTGGGAGAAATGAGGAGTGAAATTATAATGGGGAATGTTTTGGTCCTGTATGCTTCACTGTCTTGGTTTTAGCATTGACTCCCAAAAATCTGAATTTCTTGCTGCATCCCTTCTCAGGAAAGCTATTGGTACCATCTTTTGGAAGTTACTGTATTAGAAGATTTCCTTTAAAGTAACTGTTTTGTAAAAGTGAGGACAAATGTGCCTAAATTTCAGCTCTTGGAATAATTTTTGAAGTGCTGACAAGCCAAAAGCAAGGAAAGAGCAGGAGTTCATAGCTGAAACAAGTCATTCACCACCTACCTTCAACATTCTTGTTTTGTTATCATTTATAAAGCTGAGAGGGTGTTTGCATCAGCAGAATAATGAGGATTTATAGTTTCCAAGTTGTTAAAATATCACAATGACATGTAAGAATATTTTTCTAATGGCATTACTGTTACTGAAAATAACTGGGCTTTGGAGGTTTGCTGAAGGAATGAAATTTGTGTTGGAAGGTATCGATGAGAACTCGGGAATTGAGTAAAATGATGCTCAAACAAAAGATTCCTCAGCTGCAAGAGACTTCAGAATAGACTTGTTGACATCTCAACAGCATTTTCAGAAATCTGTCCAAACCAATAAGATGCACAAATCTTTTTTGTTTGTTTGCTTGTCTTTGTTTGCTAGCAGGGCTGAGTTTAACCACATGAGTAATCGTGTTTTACAAGGTCTGCTCTTTCTGTCTACAAAACATCATCCTCGGAGGGAAAAGCTTCTGGCACTGAAACCAACACTTAAGTGCTTGCCTTGAAAGATGCACATCCTAAAGACAAGATGTAAATAGAACTGAGCTCAGACCATTTCCTCTAAGGCTGTTTATAATTGTATTTGGTTGAACACAGGTCTGGGGACTCAGAGTGTGGAGAACTCTGGAAAAATGTGTTGAGTCCCAGGTTCACTTCTGCTTCAAGGCTTGAAGGCAGTTCTGTCCCTGTAGAACTTTGCTCCAGTTTGTAGCTGAGAATAGCAGTTGTTTCCAGTTTTTTTCCCATCTTAAATTACTTCATTGACCTTGAAAAATCATTTTAATAACCTCAGAATTTGTTCAGTAAAAGTTGAGAATATTAAGAATATTATGACAGTACAGAAAGATCCTTCTGTCAAGAGGAAGTGAATATGGCCGAGTCATACCTGTGCTTCTGGTTTGCTTTGTAGTGACTGATGGGTGACACTGTCCTGAATTCGATGTGAAACCCAATCATTTATTAATTGAAGTAAGCAACAATTCACTGATGCATTTATATTTTCATTTCTGAAGGAATATGAGTATGTGAATACTTGAAAAGTGAGAGCTAAAATAATTCTCAATATACAATCAGGTTAAAAATACTCTTTCTCTGACAGATGATTATTTCAAAGTGAAAGAAATCCATTCTGATTTTTTTTCCTGAGTAGCTAATAAAAACTTATTAGTTAAGACAATCACAACTTAAATATTCTGATATAGAACCATGATGTGCCACTGCAAGCAAGGGAATACGTTCTTAGTCAGGACCTTTTTGGAACACAGATTTCTGACCCAGTCATCTGTAGCTGTAGGTTTAACAGTTGGATGTTAAGTGCTTTGTGGTGGTTCAATACCACAGTTACTGACTATAAATTCCAACTGCTCTTTTGGGACATTCCAGCTTCTCCCACATGTACAAGAGTTTCAGCTCTGATCCAAGTCCGTGTGATCATGGGCTTGCCATCTATATGACCTGTTAGTATGAATTAAATATCATTATAACCATACCGTGTTTTAATTGATTTCTGCTGTTCAAAAATATTCTTCTAGTGCTGAATTCCATGTACCTACACACACACACTCCTCAGAATTGGAGATTGTCATGTAAAAACCAGGTTAATGGGATGGTCTGGTCACAGGCTGAAATTGTGTGGAAGAAGAAATTGGTAGAAGAAAAATGGAAAAGAGGGGTGGGTAGGAAGAGAAGGGAGGAGTGAAATAGTGTGAAAAGAAAAATATAAAAGAATTCAATTAAAAGGACTAGAACAAAGGGGACATGAAGAAAGAAAAATCCTGTGTGGGTTTTTTGTTAAACAGCTTTTCTCTTAAGGAAAGGGTGAAATCCTGATTTAATGAATTGAGGCATGGACAATGCTCTGCCCGTGGTTTTGTGAGGAGAAATACCTCAGGATGTCTCAATAAACATCCTCACACCCCTGGATCTGCTCCATGCACCTTGTGGGGTCAGGGCACAGTGTCTCAGTCTGCTTTTCCTTGCTAGAATTCCTGGTGTGTTCTAACAGTGGCTCATGAGTGTGTGCATCATTTCCCTCTCCCTGTGCCCTCTGCATGT
Source organism: Anomalospiza imberbis (assembly GCF_031753505.1). NCBI lineage: Eukaryota > Metazoa > Chordata > Aves > Passeriformes > Viduidae > Anomalospiza > Anomalospiza imberbis. The sequence goes on along the minus strand of NC_089700.1, from coordinate 9,247,808 downwards.
CCTTCCCTGCCACCCTGTGTCACTGAGATCCCCTGGGTATTCCTGACTTCCTTTGGAGAAGACAAGGAAATACCGAGCACCTGGAGTGGCTGAGCCAGAATCTGTATTCTCATTCCCAAAGGATTTAGGATTTCTTTGTACAGAAGTTGTTTCTATTTAATGCAAGTGTTCAGTGTTGGGTCTTTTAAACTATTAATTTCTCCATTATGAGCCAGTTCTGATCTTCAAGTGAATGAGTTCAGTATTCCAGGGGAATTTTGGACCTGTTATTGGGAAACACTGAGCATCTATAAATCCTGCTCAGCCTTGTAGGAACTGCAGATATTCCCCTTTTCTGAAGTAATACCTTAAAATTGTTGTTAAGCAAGGGACATCTTAATTTTTTTGAGAATTAACTTATATAACTTTATTTTGTTCTTTCTTTAAAGCAAATCCAAACCAGCTCCACAGATTTCACCCAGTAAGTCTGTGGGAGGGGAGTTTTGTGTCGCTGCAGTCTTTGGAGCTTCAAGGTCATGGTTTGCAAACAATTCCGGTCTCAAACGAGAAAAAGGTCGGTACCTCACAGAATTAGGCCTTGCATTTAAACTTAAATTCTTATTTTGTGCCAGGTTCTAAGCAATTTGTGGATATTGTTCCTTAAACTCAGGGGCAATCGAGAATTTTAGGGACATGCTTGGGGTGCTTTTGGTAACATGTACAAGAAATTTTAATTAGTGAAATGAATAATTGATCTTTTATTATGATACAGTGATAGAAACCCAACTTTGATAGGTCAGTCCAAAGGTACTGTGTGAAGTGGCACTGAAAAACACATGAGATAAAGATGAAACACCTTTGCTAAAGCAAATGTACAAGACATGTTTGGAAATGTATAACCACCTGAGCACACCTTGGTGACAAACTTCTCTTCTATGAGATATTCATACAATTGTGTGAAAATTGTGTGTTTTGTACAATTTTCTCTTTGTCTCTTCAGCCCTTTTGCTACTTTTAATTCACCTTTTTAGCTGCAAGCAAGAGATTTAAAGAACACAGAGCCTGCTATTTCTGTAAAAGCTTTCTCTGTTCCTGCTGTGCTGCTGCAATAAGATTTTCTCTCTTTTTGCCACCAGATCAGTCCAAGCAGTTTGTGGTGGAGTCCCTGTACATCATCAGCTGCTACGGGAGCCTGGTGGAGCACGTCCTGGAGCCGCGGCCGCTCAGCACCGCGCCCAAGATCAGCGACGACACCCCCCTGGAGATGGTCACCTGCCCCAGGGCCAGCTGGACTTTGGTTAGGTACCTCGTTCGCCTTCCTTTCACGCTTGGGATCTTTCTTTTTGAATGAGCTGCATGGTGATTGTCACTCATGTAAAGACTCCTAAAGTTTTCCATTGAAGGAGAGATTCAAGCCTTGCTTTCCATACAGTTCACGTGCCTCAATGGGAACTAAGCTTCCAAATCCTTCTCTGCATGTGGAGCTAGGCATGAACATGTCTGTGAATCAATAGAGATCCTTATTAATTGGTGATTTTAAATGATCAGGTTGTAATTTTCTTTTTCTGTAAGGGCTAGGAACGATTATTTTGGTAGTGTTGAAGTACAGAATTCTGCTGTGAGACATGAGCAAGGTTCCCATGATGAAGCATTGTGAGTTTTCCTGTGAGCAGCTGAAGGTACCATTTCCAAAGACAGTAGAAGAAATTATTCCTGACATGTGGAGGAAAGTAAAGAAAAATTGATGAGAAAGTGTTGTCAGTGCTTTTGACGTTTTAAAATATTTTTCTATCGATTTTTCTTGGCTCCTACATTCCTTAGTGCTGCTTATGGCTGGACTGGAGTGATCAATACTTGATTTACCAAGCTATTTAGGAATGGCCCACCCTAATTAAAATTACAACACAGACTTCAGGACCATTATTGTTGAAATGAGTAGGTTGTAATGGAATTGAAAATTCTAATTGGATCAATAATCCATAACTTTACACAGCTTTATTTTCACAGTAAGTGCTCAATGACTTCACAGGATGGAAGCAGTGGTAGTTAACAGAACAAAAAAGTTCCCCAGTTTCTCTTGTGTGTTTATATAACGTCAGCATGACATACAATGGTCCTAAACATATTTACCAACTTAATCTAAACCTCCTTCCTGGGTTTTTTTTTAATGCAATCCCTGCTGCAGTCAACAACCAAGTGTGTCTTTGCCTCACAATCCACACGATTTGGCCCTGCTGCTCCACTGCCTGTGGTGGATTGCAGTGTTTGAACAAGCTAATTTAAATAATTACAAACATTTTGTGAGCTTGTATAGATAATTGCATGTGATGACAGAAACACTGATTTACATTCTCTGTATTAGCTGAAATATTAATAGTCTTGTGTTTTACCTCAGAACTCCTCAGTGGAATGAACTCCAACCACCATTTAATGCAAACCATCCACTGCTCCTGGCTGCAGATGCTGTGCAGTACTACCAGTATCTTCTGGCTGGCTGTGAGTAGCTGACAACTTCTTGTCTTGTCTCATGTGCACGTTTTGAGCAGAGGGTGATTTTCCAAGTTGGTTTTTCAGCCAATTTCAGTGGATGTTCAACCCCACAGTAAGGTTGTGTGTAACTCTGTTAGTAAGGATGGAGCAGTGAATGTAGTGTTGGGATTTTTGCCATGAATTAGAGTTGTGAGGCTGTGAGAGTCACCCACCAGATCCCATGAAATCTTCAGTGGTTTCCTCACCTCATTCCTTCTCATGCTTATGGCCATTTCCTCCTGTGAATTCCATACCCAGTAATGAGTGCATCTGCATTTCCCTCTCCCTGGGAACTCCTGGTTGCTGGGCTCCTTCCAGACACAGTCTCAGACAGCTGCCTCCCTCAGGAGCCTTGGCACTGCTGCCAGGGATGCTTGCCCACCTGCCTTGGCCTGTTTCTTGCCCAGCCACATAATTAATTCCCAGAGAGCCAATATTTCATGGCATGGCATATTCAGAAACATTCATACACCTACAGCTCTCTATATATGATGTATCTATCTTATATAAATGCACTAACCCACACATTTTTACAATGGTTTTGTAGAAAAATGAGTGTTTCTCTTTTATGTGACAATCTAAAAGAGAGAAGAGTAGTAACAGTGAGAAGCAAGTCTCTGTTCTGTCTAGGATCAAAGTGATGTAGCAGTTGAGATCTCACAAGGGAGCAGCTCCTGGCATCTGTTGAGGTTCTCCTGGGGAAACCAGAGCTGTGCACAGTTGTGAGTGCAGGCAGCTTTATGTGACAGGGGCCCTTCAGATGCACCAAGTGGCCGTGTGGGCCAGGAGGCACTTTGCATGGGACTGGTGAAAGGGGCACTGGGGCCAGATTGGATCTGCTGCTTCTACCTGTCCATCTGCTGCCTCTCAGTGTTGTGGAAACCTGCAAAGTTTGAGTCTTCCTTCTTCTGTGCTGCACAGAAAATAGGGATAAGTCTCAAAGGGTACAAAAGAATATGAAAATATATTTAGTAGTGCACAGCACCATTACATTTGCATTTTGGCAGGATTTTTCTTGCTAGATTCCTGCCTTGTTTCACTTGTATCCCACAGAGTGAAACCAGGGAAGGATGGGGCTCATTTTGTGTATTGTATTAACATTTTATTAACAGCTCAAATGCTGTTACACAGTACAGTATACATATGTGTGCAAATACACATTTCAAATGGTTTAGTACTGAAAACTTTTTAAAGAAAGAAGAATGAGTAGAAGTTAAATTCCAGCAAATTAATGAACTTAAAGGGGTTTTGCATATTTGATTGAATTATCCCTTGTTTCCTATGTGTGACTTCTGTACCTTTCACATGTTGTTTGCATGTTTGAATTGACACAGTCACTTTCGTGGCACATAATGGAATTGCCATGGAAATAGGGAACTCTGCATCACCAGAAAGTCTGACATCCTCATTTCATGTTTATTGCCTTTCTTCTTTATCTCTCCACTCTGAATTCATTTTTCCATTGCACAGTAGATGCAATATCTGAAACGTGGCCAATTAAAGAACGTGTGCTATTTGAATTATAAGACTTTTAACTCAGATTTTAATTCATATATTAAGAATTCTTTAAGCTGGATGTGAAATGGAAAGAATAATAGAATAATAATCACGAAAGAGAGCAGAGTATCTAGAGGACATCATGCAAGTGGCAATAACAGAGAAATTTGTGTCTGATTGTCTTTGAACTTTTGTCTTCTGGCTTTATTCAGGCTGAAGCTCCTCAGTGAAGTCCCTGACAATGGAGTCCAAGCAGCTTTCCCACAAAAGCCACCTGTCCAGAGCTGCTGAGCCCAGCTCCATGGCTGTGCTTACCTGCAGCTCTGCCCCTGGGCTGGCTTTAGCTGCAGCCTGGCTTTGCTGTGCTCTCGCTTCCTCGGGGGCTCTAATTGCCAGCAAAAGGCTCAGTGGGGCTGAGGGGGGCTGGTCCATCTGTCTGCCACGTCAGTGCTGAGAGGAGCCGTGGCGCCGTTTCGGGGTCACTCTTTGGAGCTGTCTCTCGGAGGCAGAATGCAGCAGTTTCTCTCCGTTTCTCTATAGCATTTCTGCCAATTGTTTGGCTCCATTAAGTGTGCAGGGGAAATAAAAGCCTGAATGACCAAGTCACAAGGGGGTATGGATAGACCCTTTCTTTGTCCACACTCAGAACATTGCATTAGGTCTCATTATCCATTTATAATAAGTGACCTTTGCCCCCTGGGTCATTGAAAAACCCTCAGTGTGCTTTTTAGCACAGAGTACCTCTGTCAGCAGCCGGGCAGAACAATGAGACGTCTGGCAGGCTGCTTGGAGGGCTGCACGGCCAGGTTTTCATAAATAAGTGGTTTGATGCCAAAACACAGGGCCAAAATCTTCCTTAGTCTTTGAAAAATATAAACCAGGCCGGTGACTTCTTGTGCTTAACAGAGAATATTCAAAAAATCCTGCGTTAGGTTATCAACACACGGTTCAGCTTTTAATGTTTTTAAAGAATCTGAAAGTTTTATTTGCAGTAGAAAGGAAGGAACAAGGAACCATTGTTTGAAAAAATGTTTTGTACAACAAGTGTCCAAGACCTTTATCCCAAGGGTATTTGTAAGTGGATCAGCACAGCTGTTTCCTTGCTTTGAGGTCATCTGTGACATCTGCTGCAGAAACCTGCATCAGTGTGTGCAGCTCGTGTCTACCTGAGCACATTACCACAGCTCGGGCTGCTGCTCAGGTGAGAAAGTGGGAAGTGAGGGATTTACAGCTTTCTGTAAGTTCATGGCTTGAAAGTGAACTTGCATGTTAAATTCCACAACCTGCTGGCCTGCAGGAAGTGTCAGGATCCTGATCCAAACTCTGCCGCAGGTCAGAGAGAATATCACCAGTCCTGAGTGCTCCTTCTGACAGAGCAGATTCCAGGCTCACTTGTTCCCATGAGTCCATCCCACAAACCCCGGGATTAATTACAGTCCTCAGGTTTTCAGTGCTGGGTTTTAGGTATCAGATATTTCTCTACACTTCTCACATTTACTACATAGTATTCTATCTTATTTGTGTCTCTGATCTTCCCTTTTTATTCACCTGTGTCCTGAGCAACTTCCAAATCTAACCACAACAGAAGGAAACCTGAGTCACATTTTATTCTTCCTAGATGTTTTTGCTATAACATAAATAGCATCATGTGGTGTAAAGTGTCCTAGCAGGCCTGGCAGGGAGGAGAGTTGTGCCAGGCACTGCACATGTGCACGGGAGGGTTTTGGTGTCCACAGGAACTTGCAATGTCTAAGCTTTCTCCACAGAATTGCCAAGTTTTGTCATTAATTACTCTTTAAAGCCTGCCTTCTTCCTGCTGTTTGGTACTTAAAATTAAGGTGCTTTGGGTCGTATAAAGTCTTGAGGATGCTGTCAGGATGTGCTTTCCATGTCCATGACAATCCCCTGGCTGTGTTCAGGTTTCTTTCAAATGAATTCTTTCCTCTCTTTTACCAGGCCCTGAAGTTTTGCATATTTGACTGACTTATTCCTTGTTTCCTTTGTGTGACTGCTTTCACATGTTTTTTACATGTTTGAATTGACACAGTCAGTGTTCATGGCACATAATGGAATTGCCATGGAAATAGGGAACTCTGCATCACCAGAAAGTCTGACATCCTCATTTCATGTTTATTTCCTTTCTTCTTTATCTCTCCACTCTGAATTCACTTTTCTATTGCACAGTAGATGCAATATCTGAAACATGGCCAATTAACACATTAATGAATAAACCCCCTAAAATTGACCAAAAACTGCCCCAAAAAGGTATTGAATAGACTGAGATCTGATTTCTCTCCTCTGGCTCTGCAAAGAGCACCTTCACATTCCAGGCAAGAGTTTTGGCTCATCGGGACCAATTTCATGGACACGGCCTACAGTTGTCAGAAGTGGGCCAGTGACAAGAATTAATATATTAACTGGTGTGCAGTACTCTGACAAATTGCTTACTAAATACATCAAAATTGATTGGGCATTCTGTGTTTAAATTGACAAATGACTGCATTAGGGGAAGGAGGGAAATCCATTAATTACAGCTGCCCTCAACCATAGGAAATGTAATCGTATAAATATAGATTTTGTTAAAACAAAAGTCTGTACTTTACTCCCGTGTTGCTGGTAAGTGTACTTGCACCTCTTTGCTATTAAACCTGCAATAGGAGGTTTTGAAGACAGATCTTTGCAATTGGCTTTTAAATAATCAAAGAGCATTTCTGTTGTGTTAAAAGGAAAGATGCAGTGCTTCTGCATCCCGCTCTGACCGCTTCTGGAAATTGTTTCTCTCTCAGAAAAATGGACCTTTAGCTGGGGCTTCTGCTGTCTCATTAATTGTTTATTCTAAATGCAATGTAATTTGTATTCCAAGATGTGAGCATTCAAACCAGCACTCTGTATACTGCTTCCTTGTCCCTGTACTGCTCTCCAAGTCATACTTGCAGGGCTGTTACATTTTTCTGAGAAAGAATTTGCACTTGAGTTAGGCCTGAAGATACAATCAGTTTTATAGGCTTCGTTAAGGGATTCTTGAAAAGATTAAGGCCTGTATTTATAGCTGCCTTTGACTTTTGGCTGTTACAACAGATTTTCATTTCTGGACCAACTGTTGCACATATCTTGTGTTTCACTGAAAATGGCTTTCATTACAAGTCCAGTTATTAACTGTCCATTGTCTTCAAAGGGAGGGGGTGAGCCTTTCCCTGCAGTTTGTTTGGGTTAAGTGATAACACCATTTATACAGATAATCTCTGTAGCTCTGACATCATGTTTGCACTTCCTGCTCCCTCTAATGAAAGCTGCTCACCCTGGGCAAGACTTCTGTCTCCAAGCAGCATCGTGGTTCTTTATGGCCCCTTTTATGTTCCTTTCATACATTCCATTGACAGAAATAAAAACGACATCCACAGAGCTAGTGAGTATTGTGGAAAGTCTGAGGGTAAGATAGTGTAAGAGAGTGTATTAAATAACTGTGAAAACCAAGCTGTGATGCCTGGAATGAGAGCCAAGGAGTGCCACAGGAGGAATCTGGACATTCTGGTCCTCCAGCCCTCCTCAGTGCACAGCAGAGCGTGGTGCTGCTCTGCTCATAGCTGGATGAACTGGACTGATAATCCCATTTAGTGCTGTACCTCTTCCTTTCTCCTTGCATTCTTTTGAGGGTGCATCTTTAACAATGGATTTGGGGTGGAGGAATGCAGGTGCTGGTACATCCCTTGCTATATATGTAACTATAGAGTTGTGTAGCGTTTCTGGGGAGGCCAGAGCTGTTCTTGCTCTGTGTATGTTCAATGTCTGTCACAACAAGCTGGGTTTCAAACAGTAAAACTGATCAAAAGCAGAGCCTGTGCAGTAAGAACAATTACTCTGCTGTGTGGTTACGAGGTGTTCAAAGCCTCTTTCTGCTCTGGCCCTGTGGCAGGGCCACGCTCAAGCAGGAGCTTGGGACAGTTTCAGCTGCTCCATTCCAGCATCTCTGCTGGGCTTTACTGGTTCTGCTCTTGGCCAGTTGAACATAGCCCATTTCTGGAGTCCATTGCTATCCAAACCCAGCTCTGACCTTGCCCTGGAGTGGGGGAGTTTGACCTGAGTTCACTTGAGCTGCTGTGGAGAGGAACTGCAACAAGCCATGGGATATGGGTGAACATTTCCACCTGCCTCATTTTCCTGTGCTGGTCATGTGAGTGGTGCCCAAACTCCTGCCCATCAGCTGTACCCGGTGCCACAGGTGAGGGCCTTGCCTCCAAGTTGTATCCGTTGAGTATTCCACGCTTAAAACTGCAAAATCAGAGTGCCAGAGAATCCATTTTCTAGATTCCCACTTTGCTATTTTATTCTTGGTTTTGTTACTTGTTCTTTGAATTCTTTGTTTATTCTATGTATTCTTTGTTTTTTCTTTGTTTTGTATATCTTTTGTTTATTCTTTGCCATTTTATTCAGTGTTGTCTCAAATCAGTGAATCGTTTTCATGAAATTCTACCTTCTTATAGTACTACTATGTTATCTATGTGTGTGTGTGTGTATATATATATATATTTATTTATATCTATATATATGTCTAGCTTTACAATATTCATGGCGAAAACTGGTTCCAAGCAGGCATTTCTCATACAGATTGTGTTTGGGTTTTCCTGGAAAGACTCACAAATGGTGAAAATGGAATTTTCAAGTTTGCTTCTTAAATTTGGAGGCGTGACAGATTGCAGATTAATCTGCCTCCCCTTCCTCTTCCAGAAAACATGTTTCTAATGAAATTGAGTTATGGTATTTTTTTTAAGGGAAAACTACATTTCCCTAAAACTGTAGCCTGCACTTTCTGCTCCCTTCAAGAGCCCGGACTGAGTGTTAAAGGAAGCAAATTTAATTTCTGGCGGAGCAGTGAGGGATTGGGGTAAATAGGTAAATCCTTGAGTGAGCAGTGGAGTAACTCACGATACAGTCTCATGAAATATTTGTGAAATAACACAGATGACAATGAACTCTGCAAGGTGCATTGGCTGCTGGGAATGTGCCTGTTGAGGTTCTGATGCAGGGACACACCTGGGCCTGTGCGTGGCTTCATCAGCTCAGCCCCAGCTCGCCCGCCCTAACGCGCGCTTTATAAACCGGCCGCTGGAAACAGCGCCGGCACAGCAACTCAAACACTTTCAGATGTGTACAAACAACAGTAATGAACAAGGGCACATGCTGAAATGGTTCTTTCCTCCTCTTGCATGGTCATCTGGAAGTCCTTAGAGCAGGGTCCGTGAGCACGCAGGGGTCAGTTTTCAAAGCGGCGTGCGGGGATTTCGCCGCGCGCCTCCCATTGCCGTTAATGGGAGTCAAACGGGTAAATCCCCACGCACCGCTTTGAAAATTTACTACTAAGCCTCTTGACTTCTCACTACATACTTTGATTGTAACAGTAATCCATGGTTAACATAATTTTCCCGACAATAATGTCAAACATACTTTTGAAGTCGGTGAATTATAGAAATAGTTACCTCTTCCATAATTCTTTAAAGATGGCCATCAGATGGATTTCACCGTGGGTTCGTGCAGTTGAAATTATTCTTTAACTCAGAAAAGAGTATATTTGTTCTGTTGTGGTGCCCAAGTGATTGTCTGCTCACAGGCTGAGTGTTGAGCAGCTTTAAGGTGCTCCATCCTGTGAATAATACCAGGTTCTAGCTCTGCACAGATTTACAAGTGCATTGTGCTTGACTGGCCTCCTAAGGGAACTTTGGAGACGGGAGCTGAAATTAAGCCCAGGGAATGTATACCAGTCTTTCTTGGGGAAAAAAATCCAGGCTGTTGACTATCAGACCAGTGTGAGTAAGGACCAAGTAAAGCAGTTGTCAAAAAAAAAAATCTAAGAGGAATTAATCTTCTAATTACAGAGCTACCCTACCTATGTCTTTATTAAAGTGCTGATACAGAGAGTGGATGGTCCAGAAAGCTCCAAATAGGCTGTGGACAGTACACAAATAATGAGTGAATACAGCTCTAATCAATTGGTGGTGTGAAACAACTGTCAGTCTGCCTAAACTCCTGCTTTATAGCCCTTTTTAAGCTTAATTTTACTATATTTATGCATACGAGAATCTCAGAAAGTCCTGACAGGAAAAAAAAAAGAGCAGGGAGTAGTTTTGGGTAAAAGAGGATATTTTAATTTGCGTGCCATGCTCCTGTAGGAGTTTACAAGCTGAAAACTGCATTAAAACCAGAACTTTGTTCAGTATCGTGCAGCCACAAGAAAAATTACATGGAGCATATCTCCAGCCTACAAACAGTTTATTGTTAACATGGCTGTGAGTGTTCTGCCCAAAATGAAATCCTGGCCTTTGCTTTGTTGTCACATTTGAGCAGAGGTAGAGCCAGAGGCACAGAGCACCAACTCTGAGACAAACCCACAAAGCACATGCTGGATGTGAACTACACAGCTGTGGGACACCAAAACCAGCCCCTGGCAGAGCTGAGATCACATCAGTAAATGGGAAGAGAGGTGAATGTGGTGAATGTGGAGTGGCTCCATGGAGACCTGAACCAGAACCATCACATTCTGCTGGGGATGCCATGGAACAAAGGCATGAAGGAAATAATTCAAATTGTGGAGTTGAATTCCAGCACAAGGACCCCTGAATTTGTTGACAATCATGTGATTACCTCGGGTCTCTGCACCACCTAGATGTAACTGAGGAACCAGAGAAAAAGCATCAACATCAGGTGTTAGGGTGGGGTTCTTATGAAAACAAGGGATATATCATTTTTATCCTGTGTACCTGTTCACCACAGACATCACTAGAGACTGGAGGGGTTAGTTAAAAGTACATTGACCTGTTTCTACTGCATGTTAGAAACTGATTTGACGTTATTAATGTTAATTATATTAAATTATAATTGTGGAGATGGAAAAGGCAAGCTCTTTGGGTGTCTGCAGGCATGTGCATGGCAGGCAGCACCAAACAAACAGGCTTTGTGGTGCTCAAATGCCTTTGTTTGCTCTTAATTTGGACAAACATGCAGCCCTTAGAGAAGAGCACATTGGGAATTTCATATATAACTCTCAATTAAATTGAATTGTGCAAAGCTTATTTCTATAAATGAGAAAATGAAAACCTTTTGGTTCACAAAGTACACAAAACTAAGTAAAACTAATGATTTATTGTTCCCAAATTAAAGCCATAAGTGCACACACTACAATTGAACTGTAGTGGTTCTTTGTTCCAACACTTTTATTCTGCTGAAAGATGATAATTTATAATCTTTGAAGGAAGATTTGTCTTAGCTTTAGGTATTTATTGTATAATTAGCCCATCCATGAACAAATCCACTGTGTGTTAATTCCAGTATTCTTCCAATGTGTATTTATCTAGGTCTTGCTCACGTGGCAGGAATGTCTATGCAAATTATTTGCGATTAATGCAAATTGTTTGTTTTCTTTACTTGTCAGTAAATGTCATGGAGAAGTTTTTAGACAGTGGGGGGTTTTTTCATACTTATTCATGGAACTGTGTGAATCAGGTCCTGGAATTCCAGAGAAATATCAGCTCTGCTGTATTTCAGCCTTTGCTTTGGCTTGTGTTGACACTTGTGTCTGCACAGTCCCTTCTGTGCAGTTTTCCTGGCACTAACAATTATCACACAAATAACTTCATTTGCAATTTGGTTTTTCCAGATACAATCTTCCTTCAGTATACTGGTAACATCAATCCTGTCAGTGCAGAGAAGGGAGGCTGTCAACTTTTCCCTTGAAGGAGGACAGAGAGTAAAGGTGCCATTATTACTTTTGAGCAGCTCAGAGATCCTTTTTGCCCCTTGCCAAATATTGATGGCAAAACCCTGATTTTTGCTATAGGTATCAGTCCAGTTTTTCAGAAGTGTCCTTGAATGCTCATTTTTGGATCGATTTGATAAGCAGACTGTAGGAACTCATGTCCTGTTGTACTGCACAGACAGAAGTTGTATGTTTGAATTCTCACCTTAGATTTTTAGTAAACACTTATTTTTTGTACTTTTTCGCTTTGTATATTTCTAGGTTAAACAAACTCAGTTGTAGATATTTGATGTGTTTGTTCCAGGTGTTGGTGTGAGAACAGAAAAAGTTAAAAGTTAGCATAGCTCAGACACAAGGCATTGAATTGATTATTTTAGGAAGGTACAAGCCACCTGCAATTGCAGTAAAATATCTCCGTGCAGCCAAGGCTTTCTCGCTCCTGCTCTGTGTCTGCTCCATTTGTCACTTTTCCCAATGAAAGAGAAGTTACAGGAGAACCAGTAAAAAACACTTGCTACAAAGCTTTGCAAGAATTGGAATTTCATTATTTGTTATCCTGTGTGGTTGGGAAATTCTGCGGAAATTTAAAATACTCTGTGTTTCAGCATCAGAATAACCTCATTGATGAGTGAGAGTCTTGTAATTACCAGTGTGAATTCAGATTTTCAAAGAATTAAGCTGGAAGATAAAAGATTACTCCTGAGCTAAATTCCTGGAAATGTCCTTCCAGAGTTAAATTAATCTCATCTTGGAGCTTGATACCAATGTGAGAGGTGCGTGCCCAGAAAAGGGGGAAAAAGACAAAAAGGGGGCTTTGCATTTTTACACCGTGTTTGTCCCTACAATTTCAAGGGCATTTTTAACTTGAAAAAAATATGCCCATATGAGCATATGTAACAAGCAGCACAGGGGTGGCAGATCTCCAGCGAGGATCACTTGTCTGATAAGGTCACTTCTCCCAGCACACTGCACATTCCCACTGGGAATGGTGGGAGTAGGGCCCGTGGTGAGCTGGGATCCCAACCAGCCCCTCTAAGCTGCTTTTGTGATAGGTGTGGCACAGAAATGCTGCTTTATTAAACAGCCAAATAAATGACTGAGGGCTGACCTCAGCTGAGGCTTTATCACTGCTGCCCTGCTGGTGAACCCTCAGGCAGAGCTTTTCCATGGAATTCAGCATTTCATCACTCCTGGCTGGAAAGAGTTAATGCTGAGCTCGGAAGCTGCGTGGAAACACAAGACCTGTGACTCCTCAGGGAAAGGCTTCCAGTGCAGCACCAAAACTAATCATTGGTTCAGCTTTTTAGTTGTTTTTTCAAATTTCTGTCTCGCTGTAAAGCCATCTTGAACCTCCAGTAAAATGTAAAAGTATTCCCCAAGGGAGAAATACAGTGACCAAGCAGGGGGGATGCTGCTCCCTGGTCTGTGGTTTTGCAGCTTCCCTAATCTTGACAGCTCTGGTAGTTGCCCCTGGGATAGAAAGAACAAAAAAAAATTCAGATCAGTCCATAAAGTTCCCGTTGGTTTGAAAGCAAAACCATCTGCTGGAGCCATGAAGTTTGTCAGGGAGTTCAATAACAGGAAAGCCTGCAGTTGATCAGCTGTGCTCTCTGAAACAGGCAGGAGGATTCAGAGCAGGGAGCCAGGAGGTGTGGGGAGCATGAGGGCAACAGCAAAATGGGTCAAAATAATGGGTTTGTTTCTTTGGCTTTGAGAATAAACTTTGAGGAAGAGAAGTGGGTGCTGTGATTTCATATTCAGATTGTACTGTGAATCCTCAGGAAGGAGTGTGTGTTCTCTAACAGGAGTTTGGACTAGACAGACACGTCCCTCAGTCACGGAATTCAGTCTGTCATGGATGTAAGGAAGCAGATGGAGGTGGCTTCTGTATTATCTGAAAACTGGTGAAGACAGAGCTGAAATAACGCCTGGGGCTGTCAAGGCGTGGGTGTGCACAGGCACAGACTGGGGATTGCAAGGAAAATGGCAGATCACAGGATCACAGGATGGTTTGGGTTGGAAGAGACCTTAAAGATCTTTTATTCCACCCCTGCCATGGGCAGGGACACCTTCCACTGTCCCAGGCTGCTCCAAGCCCTGTCCAGCCTGGCCTTGGGCACTGCCAGGGATCCAGGGCCAGCCACGGCTGCTCTGGGCACCCTGTGCCAGGGCATCCCCCCCCTCACCGGGAGGAATTTCTTCCTAATATATCTCATGGGAAAAACTTGGTGCTTTATCATAGAAGCACAGAACCATTGGAAAAGGTTGGAAAAGACTTCCAAAGCCATTGAGTCCAAGCCATGCCCACGAAACCATACCATGAAGTGCCATCTCTGCTCATTGTTTGAACCCTTCCAGCGATGGTGACTCCACCACTTCCCTGGGCAACCTATTCCTTTGCTTGACCACTCTTTTCCAGTGAAGAAATTTTTCCTAATATCCAACCTGATATCCTTTGTAAGAATATGTCCTAAGTTTTCTGGCACTTGGAGTAATTCTGGCATAAGTTGTGCACTGAGCTGAATTTGAGACATTGCAGGTTTGAGAATATGGACACTCTGTGATCCAGAGGTGTGAAAAATGGCTCCGTAGCTTCAGATACTGACACACAAAACAGGATGGAAATCCTTTCATTCCAAAAAATGTATGGATATATGCAAAGCTGTTTACATAACACAGGCGCCATTGTGTATTTATGGCTACCATTGTGTCTGCTTTACCATTAAAACCCCAATTATTGGGGGTTTACTACATGGCTGTAAAAATTTCTAGTGGTTGGAAGCTTGACACATAAAGGTCAAGCCTGCAATAATACAGTTTTTAAAAATTTTAAAATCCTTGATTATAAAATGTGGGAATATAAAAATACTTTGGTATTTTAAGAACTTCAGGTTAAAAGAAGAAGAGCCAGTGGGTTGTCCTGGTGGCTGTATGGATACATCCAAGTCAAAGAGCAGGAATCTTTTCATCATTTTAATGTCAATATTTGAGCTCTTTCTGTGCTTATAGAAAATTTGTTGTCACAGATTTAGGAAAACGTACATTGCTGTGCCATTAACTTATCTTAAAAGTTTTGGGTTTTTTTTAAATAAAGCATTTAACTGATTTTGTGGTTTGTGGGTTTTTTTCCAGTGGTGCCACCGGGGAGCCCTGGGCCCATCACCCGGCACGAGTCCTACGACAGCTTGGCCTCTGACCACAGCGGGCAGGAGGATGAGGAGTGGCTGTCACAGGTATGCTCTGGGGGCTTCCAGGTCAGGGAAACAGCATGGGAGCCACTGGAAGGAAAATTCACAGCTTTCCTCCAAGTGGGAGGTAAACTTCCACAGCCAGAGTATTGCTGTGTGTAAAACTGACTCCACTGCTGAGCGTGGGGATGGATCTGATGGTCCCAAACCAGATACAGCCCCAGCACTCCTGACACAATCACATCCCTGGGAAGCTCAGCATGAAGTGGGAAGTTTCAGCTGGCAGCAGCAAGTGACCTGCCTCCCTTTTTCTCCTGGCATGGTCCTTTTTGGACAGGGATGAAGGAAGTTGGCAGAATGATGGTGCCTTTTGGGTGCTGACCTTCCTTTGACCATAAAAAGGGGCCAGTAGCTGGTTTACTTCCTTCCTTTCCTGGTTATCATTTCCTACTGAGAATTCCTGTGAAATCTGGCCAGATATAAATACTGCATTGCTTTAAAACTATCATGCTTGGTGGAAGATTTTTATATCTTCAGGTCTAATCTTTGTCTTGTTATCCAATCTTGCTTTGTCTCAGTCAGTGAAGCTTCTCTGTAAGAACTCAGAAAATAGTTGACCATTTGGCTCAAAACAGAACCTCAGTGTAAGAATGTAGGTCATGAATAATACACTGAGAATTAGTTCCTGTTAGAAATGAAAGGTTAGAGTTAAATAAATAAATAAAATTTACAAATGCTCTGGATTTGCCAAAGCAATTACAAGGTACCTGATCCATGGAATTCACCCTGACAAATTAGGTGGGTTTCCTCTGGTTTAAGAACATTGTTATGGGAGTGATGCATTAAATGTGTTGCTGGGGTGTATGGCATAAATATGAAATATTTATGGATGGGATTTGCTTCTCCCAGTGGTGAATAAATCATACACAGCTTTTTCCTGAAATGAGAGGTTAGGTTTCCACATGGACCTGTCCAGGAGGAGCATTCACTGGGGAATCCAGTCATGTGAATTCATTTACCTGTCTGAGGTTTCAGATGTGGCTCCACGTGGAGGTGTCTCATTTGTTTGTGCTGTGTCTGATTTCTCAGAGCACAAAGATGATGAAACTTCTCAGTCAGGGCAGTCAACAGGAATTTTATCTCTGAGCTTGTTGGGACCAGATTTCACCTGTAGTTTTCCACCTGTCCAGGACTGTTTGGAGGTATTTCCTTATTTAAATGTTCTGGTGAAACCTCAGGGAAAAAGAGATTATGGTAAACCTTCATTATGGCTCCACATCCATCCCTCTAGAAGAGTAAATATATTTATAAAGGGGAAAAAAAAATTCCCAAGTGATGTCACAGAACACAGATAATTCTGAGAATGCTCCTGCAATGTTTAATTCCTGCTGAGAGCAGGAGTGATGAGAGCCCTTGGAGCACGGCGACGCTGGCGCTCCCCGAGCAAGCCACTTCAGATTAAGCCTAAAGTGCAAGGATGTTTTTCAAAATTAAAGTGTTGTTATCAACAGTAACAGCAAGCAGTGAAAAAACACCGCCCTTCACTTCAACTTTTCAATTAGAACAGTGGGTAATGTGTGCTGTCAGTGGGAAGTAGATACAATATGTTTGTCCTGCACACAACAGCAGAGTGAATAGGAACATCTGGCCATAGCCTCAGTAAAATTGCAAAGGCATCTGTTTACCTCTCGGCTCTGTGACACTGATGGTTTCAAGCTTAAAATACACAGATTACTTTATCTGTGGCCTAATTTACGCTGCTACATAAAAGCTACTTGCCTCAGAAATGGCTGCAGCCAAGCTGAGTTAGGCTGAGCTAAATGCAGAGATGGAAATAGAGCTGCATAGGCTGTGGTTGTTGTCTGACATTAGCAGAGAACTGACATCATCCAGGGTTTCAAATTGCTCCTTAAAGATGGAGAATCACTACTAGTATACATCTATGTACCTACACAAAAATCTGTTTTCATGGATTCCCTCGATAGTTTGCATTTCTGCTGTGAAGCTGATTGGTGTTTTAGCAGACACTGATAGGAACTTCATAATCTATTTTCTGTTTTAGAAGTATGAGTACACCAGAGCTTAATATTTTCATTGTATCTTTCCTTTTACTGATCTTTAAAAGCTCTTTTTGATTTTTAGTCTTGTATTGCATGATCTTTCCATGATCTTAATGATTCTGTTCTGTTGATTACAGAAGTTGTATGCTTTGTTTACCCTTTTATTTACAGTTTTCCTGATCACAAACACCCTACTTCTGTTGAATTGTCAGAATTTTGGTTAAATGGATGTGTTTGTGTGGACCCTGTGTGTGGCACATCCACGGTTCTGTTCCTGTGCTGAGCGTGACCTGGGCTCATCCCAGCACTCTTCCCATGGCTCTGGGTTATGGATCTTGTGCTTTCCACAAGATGCTCCATGCCAGCCTCTCCTCACATGTGCCAACAGGAATTAGGAGCTGTGATTTGCAATCCAGCTCTCACTGTATCCATGGGAAGCAGTTTAAGCTGTGAACTTCCACAAAGCAGCTGTACCAAAGCTGGAAGGAGCTCTCTGGAAGTGCTTCCCTCGCCTTGCTCGGGGTGGCAGATGTCTGGGGATGTGGCTCTTGGTTCCTCTCTCTGCTCCATGCAGATTCAGGCAGAAATGTGTCCCTCTTGGTCATAGCATTCAAGTTTTGGGGTGTATTTCATCATGGCAAGGGGAGGAAAGAACAGGATCAGGTGAAGTGGTGGCCAGGATGAAGATCTTTAGAACAATTTAAGAGCTGGAGTTCAGTGTCCTGAGGCTGGTGGTTCATGAGCTTTCAAGTCTCTGCAAGAAGCTCTTGGCTTTGGCTGAAGCATCATTCTCTAGTAAAGACACCCCCAGTTTTGCTTTGTTAAACATTCCTCAGAACACCCTTTTCACTTGAGAACAGCGGGACTCCAGGAGTCCAGCATACCAAGGGAACCCCTCATTAAATGAAGTTGCAGCTCTGTGTTAATCACTGCCCATATCCCCTTCCCACAGGTGGAAATCGTGACTCACACTGGGCCTCATCGACGCCTGTGGATGGGCCCTCAGTTCCAGTTCAAAACCATCCATCCCTCAGGCCAAACCACCGTCATCTCCTCCAGCTCCTCCGTGCTGCAGTCGCACGGGCCCAGCGACACCCCGCAGCCTCTCCTGGACTTTGACACAGATGATCTCGATCTCAACAGCCTCAGGTAAAAATAAATCAAATTTCCCAGCTGTCTCACATTTGTTGTGTGTAGGATATGTCACAGTTTTTATCAGGCTTGTCCAGAGGAATGTCTTGGAAGAGTGCGTGATGCACCAACGAGAAAAATCCATCCAGGCCAAGCAGCTCAGATTCCTTTTGCTGCCCCTTCTTGGGCACATGGCAGGCAAAGACAGCACAAAGTCTGGTGGCCTTGCTCAGTGTCCTCTTGCCTTTCACAGTTTCTGCATTGCTTAATAAATTCATTTTCTCAGACATGAGTGGGAGCTTTATGCCATGAATTTAGACAGCAGTCAGTGTGTTGGAACAGTAAGTGAACTTCTGAAATGTTTTCCTCCTCCCTGCTTTTGTTTTTTCCCACTCCTTTTTTTCCTTCCTTGTAATTATTTTTCATGTATTTAATTAATCTGGTTTTGGACATTAGCTGATTTGGAATTGGGGGCAGGGGGTAGGCAAAGGGAAGGGAAGGAAGGAGAGCGAAGGTAACTGTGGGTTTACATTTACTGGTGCTTTGTAGAAGAGATTTATGCTCTGAATGTTTGTGTCCTGCCCAGTAACTCCAGATTTAACAAGTTTCCATGCTCCTGACTCTGCATGTGATTTGACATCCAAAGTTCTGTGGTAGGGACTTGGATTGTTTGGGACGGTGTCTGAAACTCGTAGGAGTAAAGCAAGAGAGATGGATAATATGACTTAGCCCATGAAAAGTGGGCAGATTGTCCTTGGACTGGAAATCCATGGGTTTGAAATGTGTGATTTTTCCTTGTGTGTAATTACTGCCTTGAGTAAGGATGTGGCTGTCAATTTTTTTTAATATATGTATGTGACCCTCACATTCTCTGGACAGAGAGACACAATTCTGTCTCTCAGGAGAAGCACAGAGAGAAGAGGAGAAAACAATCTTTATCTCTGCTCCTTTGTTTTCCCCATGTGGAATGTGGTGTGGAGATTGTTCACCTGCAGTGATTGCTGGGTTGGATTCTGGTGAAGGTTGTTTGGGGTCAGTGACCAATGGGATCCAGCTGTGTTGGACTCTCAGCAGGCAGTGATGAGTTTGCTAGCTAGTTTTAGATAGGTAAGTACGAAGTAAGTATGTAGAATAGGATAGTATCTCTCTAAATAGTATATTAATGTAATATAGTGTAGTTTTACTAAAGCTATCCTTCAGCCTTCTGATCTGGAACCAGACATCATCATTTCTTCCCTGAGCCGGGGGTCAACGATCTCAGATATATTTATCTATATATATGTATACACATGCACAAAGAATGCAGAAACAAAAATTAGTAATACCGATCTAAGTTACAAAAGGAATCAACAATTACAAATGGGTCTTTCAAATTCTGCTGTTGAGGAGGGCAGTGGAGGCTTTTTAACCAAGTTTGGGTAGGCTGAGCTTATTCCTTTGAGGCTTCCTGAGAGCTCCCATCTGAGCCATTCTTTGGGAATACCCACTTTGAGTCCCTGGGTGGATTGCCCCAATCTCAGCTGCACCAAGTTAGGGAAACCAGAAGTTTCCAACAGCTTTTAAGCCATTTCACAATAAAATTGCTGCTTGTCCCAGCTGTTTGTGTGGAATTGGGCCCTGCTGAGCCTGGCCAAGTGGTGACTGTGACTCGTCTGCCCAGGGAGGGGTGGAGTCACATCCCTGCACCTGTTAAAAGTAGGACTGGACGTGGCACTCAGTGCCATGGTTTAGTTGATGAGGAGGTGTCAGGTCATAGGTTGGACTTGATGATCTTCAAGGTGTTTCCCAGCCTGGCTCAGCGTGTGGTTTGTGTGGTTGCCAGGATCCAGCCGGTGCGCTCGGAGCCCGTCAGCATGCCGGGGTCACCGCGGCCCGCGGCCGACCGGCGCGGCGTCTCCACGGTCATCGATGCTACCTCAGGTAGGAACCCCCTTGTTTTCTGTTTCATAGTCATCGACCTGCTCTTTTGTTTTGGCTGGTGACATGTGTACTAATCGTTGCCATCAAAGCTGTCCTGGTTTTCTGCACTGCAGGGTAAGTGCTGTCTCATACAAATACTCAATCCTGCCATAATGATGACTTTTTTCCCCCCCTCTTACCACTCAAATGTGAAGTCACAGCATTGTGGTAAGATGTGGACACACTATTTATGTAAAGTTTAACATGAGCTATAGAATGCTAAAAATTGCCTAAACTAAAAAGCAGAACATTTACAAATACTAACACTGAAATGCTTTTATTAATGAATGCCTAAAGCATAGAATATTACAGTTCCATCTCATTTATAAAGTAGCTTTCATTGAAATGTAATCATAAATGTAATTGATTTCTGTGAACAGTCGGGACAACAGGAGAGTTTATCTAATGTTTGTGTAATAGGCACATTTTCACTGCTCTGCTCTGAAAAGAGTGTGTAGATTTAATACTACAGTGGTTGTGTTAATATCAACAGAGTAATAGATGTACTATAAAGTTCTCTTTTCCCCTCAGTGCTGGGGAACAGCCTGTCTAAAGAAACAAGGGCAGCAGCAGAGTTTTATGTTCCAGTGCAGCTGTACAGCGTCTGAGGGTCCACACAGCAGGATTTTGTCAAATAAAATCTCTCACAAGTAGAATTATTAAACACACAGCATTAGTCAAACAGTCAAGTCGGAGAGGATTTTAATCTTTAGTGATTTGAAAATCCCTGGAGACTCCTGATTGGATTGAGGTTAAACTGTAAAAAGAGACTGTAACACATACAGAAAGGGGTTTCTGAAGGTTGGTTTAAAGAGAGTTAAAAGAAAAGCTCCTGTTTCAGACGCTGTTTGCTGTTTGATGTAAATGCTGAGTCCAGGATACTTCATTGTTTGCCAAATGAATTAATTTGGGTATTACAGGATATTTCATATATGTGTTTATAACAGAGTTCAATAGTAACCACATTTACTTTGGATATTGAGAATTGTCCTTATAAATTCCATTTCAAATATTTAAAAGTTGTTAAATTAATTCCTGTTGGGCTTAGACAAACATCTGGTGCTGGTTATTGACGGGGAATTTTGTTTGTTTTACTACATAGCAAAGTAATTTTGAAAATAATTGTTTGATACAGAAGAAAATATTAATGCATCAATTATGGGTTTTTTTTGCCTAGTTCATCTATGCTTATTGCTCCTAAAAGGTTCCAAGTTGGAATCACAGGAGTGCTTCAGGCTGTAGATGTGACACTTGAGATTCAGAGTGATTAGTGGCAGAGCTGTGCCTCACTATCAGCTGATACAGAGAGAGATATCAGCATTATCAGGGTGGGGATTTTTCCCTCCTGTGTAGGAGCAGTGCCTTCACCTGTAACAGCGATGTGCAGTAATTCTGAGGGGTGATCATTCTGTAACTGTAGCACTTCCTAAAGCTGAGTTACTGCATCCACAGCAGAAACAATGGACACACAGGACTGTGCCCCTTCCATGCTAAGCAGCTTTTCCTGAGGTGTGGATGGGGCTTTAATATGAACTGACTCATGTGATTGTGATGAAGCCTCATTTGTAATGCCTTTAACATGTGTGTCTATATTAAAATTGCCAAAATCCATTGTATACATTGTTAGGACACTGAAAATATATTTACTGCACAGCAGTGACTCAGTTTGGTTGTAACACTTCATAAGTTTCTGGTAAACAATACATGGGTTTTGTTAGGGACCTGCTGATGGCAGTATTTTATTTACTTCACCCAGACAGGTTGGGTTGGAATTGATTTTTGATTCAGGGATTTTAGCATCTCTTTGCAGGTTTTGTATTGCCTGATCCTCACTCTTTCCCATGCAGAACTTAGGGGTTCAGATTCTAAATTGTGTGGTGGTTTAGGGGTGTGAATTGTTGCACAGTAAAGGAGACACAAGGAAAATATATATACACTGTTTTTGAGATTTCAAGCTGTTCTTATAACAGGGCCTAGCAAAGAAGAGTATTTTATGCTTATTTTCTTCTCCTCCCACCTCTGAGATGTGCAGAAAACTCCATTAATCTCAGCTGTGGATGGGAAGGGTTTGGTTTTAACACCACTCATGTACAGCATTGGATTTTTGTGTTCCACTCCACCACTCCAAGTATTCTCATTTCCTGCTCTTCCCACGGCATGCCCTACACAGCTGATGTTCTTTATGGGAAAGACATTTTTAGGTTTGAAGGATTTTTAAGTAGGTCATAAATTTTTCCTGCCTGAGCTGAACCAGGAAGTGATTGTTCAGCTCTGCCCCTGCACTGGGGCCTGTTGCACTTTATGAAGATGCTTATCTGGAGCTTTGATTGCCTGTTGCTTGGAGATGCAACCCCTGTGGCGCCTCTGCTTATCTGACTCATCACTTCTCCTTCCTATCAAAAGACTTCAAGTACATGTTTATCATCTCCCATTATCCTTCTGCCATTCCCAATAGCTTCCTTCCTTCTTCCCCATTGGTGACAATTTGTTGGCGCATTTATTAGGCAGTTTGTGTGGTTGTTTTTTTTTTTAAGTATGTTTTTTTTCCTTATGTGTCTGTAAAACTGTCGTGTGCTAAAGACAATCTCATAAGATCACTTGGAAAAGTCTTCATTTAAAAAGTGCAAAACTCTAATGCTGTTAATCAATAGTGAAAATTTACAGTGGCATTCTCAAGGTGGATGGCTGAATCTGTAAAGGTTAACAATCTGTAAAGGTTTACAATCTGTACTTGGATATATTTTAAAAATGTATATTACAGTATGCTTCTCTCAACTCAAAATTCTCCCAAGACACTCTTCTCTGGTTTATTTTTTTCAAGAAAAGTTTGCAAAAATTCAGTCACCTAAAGCTACTGGACACTTATCCCTCAATGCACATATTTTAGTCACATGCATCATAGAGAGAATATACCCTCAAGGATTAAATGCACTGTAATTCCAGATGCTGTTCCAGATTGGCAGCTGGAAATGTTAAAGGGGGACAAGAGTGAGTTTAAATCTTAGTAAAGCAGGAAGCCTTTGGTGATAATGCAGCAGCAGAACCACTGCTCAGGTAGGAGCTGCTCACTGTGTGCAGCAAGCAGAGGGTGTCTGTCCCTCCTCCCCAAGGGTATGCTCAGGCTCTGGGCTTGCCTTTGACACAGGTGGGTTAAGCCTTAGTAAGTCAGGTTCTATTTATGAGCCCAGAAATGAAAGAGAAACCTTAAAGAGCCCTCCTGTGTGCAGGTGATGCTGCAGCTGAAGGTCACACTCTTTACACACCCAAGCCAACCAGGCATCTCTGTGAATTTTCATTCTGTAACCTGTGGAGGAATGACATACATCATATGTGTTACATACCTGCAAAATCAAACCTGGTGGGACTCTCTGAATGATGAATGATGCACAAATCAGGGGTATGGGCAGGCTAGGACGTCTGTACAGTTAACTCTGAGCTTCCAGAGCTGGAAGAGCTCCAGGGAAAGGATTCTGCAGCAGTTGCTGGTCAGTGAGTTTGCCCACAGAGCTGCACTGAGTGCACACAGAGTGTTTCCCTTCAGCTGCGGCCCAGGTGTGGCCTCAGGTCCTCAGGTGTGCTCAGTGACTCAGTCCTGCTCATTTAAGAGAAGTGGCTGCATCTGTGTGTCTGTCTATGGAAAGCCTTGTTTATTCCCTCACACAAAGAGGTTTTGGACACTTACCCATCAGCCAAGTAATGATTTGATTGCATTGCTAGTGGAGGATGAGAACCTTGACAGAGGAATTGTCTAATCTCTTTTTTTGCATCAACCTCTTCCTTTCCTGCTGGGAGGAGATCACAGAATAGAATCATAAATCTGTTTCTTTCTTGCCTAGAATAAATGCTAAAATTGAGTGGGAAGGATTTCAGTGAATGGCATTATTTAATGAATAAAATTAATTTGTAGAAGAAAAAGATCCAGAGGATTCTTTTTCTCATTAATTGTGTGAGGGGTGGGGGGAACCTTAATGTTCTCAACTGAAACCTGGTGAGTGCTGTGCTGCAGGGGGATGCACACATCATTTTTTAATGAAGATTGTTTATTACTGTTGTATGAAACTCTGACAGTACTAAGCTCTCTTCTGGTTACTTCAATCAATGCCCACTTAAAATCAGCTTGTAATTTAGTACTTCCCTCTCTTTTGTGTGTGACTGGCTGGTCATGGACAGAGAGCTCTGCCTGCAGAGGGTTTAATGAACAGAAGAATTGACTGGGGCTTTGTGGGGGAGGGAGTTGTCCTTTTATTGTTCATCACCACACCTGTGAGGCAGAGACCACGGGACAAATTTTTACTGTCCAGCAATGCTCTCACTTAGAATTTAATAAACACTTCTGCTGTCACACCTTAAACCATCTGAGCTCCTCTCTGTTGTATGCACAATCAAATATTTATTCCCAAACGCTGTACACCACAAAGTGCTGCCTGGGAGCAGTGCAGATCAGTTATTCAGGTAGTAAAGATGTGAGAATGCAGCTGGCAGATGAAGTCACCAACATGGTGAATTCCCAGGCTGTCCCTGCTGCCACAGGCAATCAATGCCAGGCTGAGCCAGGGCTGGGCTCCCGTTCCAGGAGCTCCGGTGTCACGGCTGCTCGAGCTGCCCTGCTCGAGTGGAGCCAGCCAGGGCTGCGGGACGTGAAATCAATCCGGGCTGCAGTCCTTGACCTGAACCTGTAATTACCTGCATGGGATAAAGGTGGTTTGTTGTGGCAGATAGAGATTGCACTCCGGGCTGCACAGGATAATGCTGAGCTTTGAAGGCAAGGAAGGGGTTTGGCCCCTGGGCTGTTCTTCACAGTAATTGAGAGGTTTTAATAATGGGCAGAGAACAAGCTGCTCTTGGGGGCCGTCACCTGCTCAGGAACACAACACAACAGACCCAGCACTGCTTGGTTTGTAGTTACTCATCCTGTCAGCCTAAATTTACATGAGTTTAAGTTATGTTTCTTTCCTGGGATAACTTCTGTGTCGGTCCTAGTGATGTATCTATTCAAAATGCTTATTATGTTACCTATTTGCTTAACATTTTATGTATTATTCCCTGACTAGTGACACCATGTGGGATATCTCAGGTGTCTTTATTTCCTCACATGTGCTCTTTCTCTCTCCATCCAGCTCGTCTGCCTTGCTAAGTATGTGTGTGCATGAGCTGCATAATGCAAAATTCTGGTACTTAGAATGTTTTCAACCTGATTTATTCCATCTAATTTGAGAAAATGCTATCTGATGATTTTTGAAGAGAGCCTTAAGACAGAGCTGACTCCACCAGGCTCCAAGATGCCAGTGCAGTGTACATGATTACATCTGCAAACAGCTATGCCCTATAGACTGGGGAGATGTGAGGAGAAATTGAAATGACCTGACACTACTGACAGGGCACTTGCTGCTGGATCATTGCCTGGACTGGGAAAAGACTCAGCTGCAGGGATACATGGAGTAGCATTAATGTCTTGAAACACTGGTGGGTGTTTTCTGGAGGCAGGAGAAGTACACTGGAGAGGACAGGCATGGGAGCAGTGAGTGAAAGGCAGCAGAATCATTAGAGACTGATTTAATTTTCCACCCTGTGATGATTGTGGGTGGTTTAGTCAGTTCTGGAGGTGGCAGCTCAGTCCCCACAGCACAATGTGGTGATGTGGGGTAGCTTTTACCCTGCAAGGCACAGAGGAGACTCCTCGTCCCAGTTTGCCTGTGGTACAGCTGAGCAGTCTAAGTGCGATTGAAGCAATTCAACTCTTCTAAGATGGTTGCATTTCAAACCAAGCCTGTATCAGCTTTAAAAAACGGTGCTGCATGCATCTGATTTCACTGATGCAAGTGAAAATCAAAAATCAGCAATGCCTAGGCCCTGCTGTGTTGGGTGGAATTTGAATTGAAGCAGTTGAGGTTCCTGGAGGTGCTGCTCTCCTTGTTCGCCTACCCCAGGTGAATTTTGGCCCGGCAGTTCCTGTGTCATGTCACAGCTCCCTGAGTGAACTGTGACCTCCCCAGCATCGTAACCAAATCCAGGGGAATGGGGTTTTTCTTCACACGGGAAGATAAGTTGCAGTGGGGCCCCCAGGGGCCCCGATAATGGTCACTGGCACAGTGCTGCTGCTCCCAGACAGTTGTTCCCGTGTCACACAACCTGCCTGACGCGTGTACAGGGCTCCATTAGTGCAGCCTCTGCAGTGTCTCACTGCTCAAGTGTGAGCCACTAACTTCCAGCTGGGGAAGCCACCTTCAGTTCACGTCAGCTGAAAAACTGCAGTGGGCTAGAGCATGGTGTAAGCACAGAAATGCCATGGGTTTATTTGGGGGGGGGGAAATAATCTTGTTATCTTGGGTATTTTGTGCTAGTTAACAAAAACTCATTATTAATATGAGATTCTTATGTGCCCCTTAATTATCTTTCATTAACAGCCGTTAATGCTGTGTGTAGGTAGCTTTAAAGCTCTGAATAAGTGGGAAGTGTTGATTCTAATCATATCTGACACCACAATCTTCTGTGGAACAACACATGAGCTGAGATTCCCGATGGGCTCCTGTAGGATACAATATTTATTATAGCTGGAGATCTAAGAGCTCCCAGCTACTGTTAAACTTACAAGAGATCCAGAAACCTCAGTGTCTGTACTTGTGTTTTGAGAGATTGCACAGAAATAACACACCACTGGTATTTGCAGGCAGCGTGTGCATTGACATTTCTGCTCTTTTCCTACACTGCTTAAAGGAAGCATTTTGCAAATCTTTATATTTTTATAAGCTTGTAACATGTTCTAAGCTCATCTATTAATCTAGACTGCCTGAAATGGCCTTAAAATGGATGTGCAAATTAAGAGAGTATTTGAATTTTGGAGCGAGTATTGTTTCAGGGAAAGCTCTATTTGTAATCAGCTTATAATAGAGACATTTTTATTCTGTGATTTCATTAACTAGGCTTTATCTTTCAGAATATTTACTCACCATTTCCCATGTTTGCTTTGAAAACATCTAAATATGCCTCATTATTTCTTGTTGCCACTTTGGCCTGCAGTCTCTGTTAGATGTTAATGGTTTCAGCCACCAGGATTCTTGTTCTGATCCTCTTGAGATCCTCCAGCTCGTCCTCCCCTCTTTTCAGGAGGTGCTCCAGAACATCAGCCCCTGTCCTCAGGGCTCTGCAGACCCTTCCTTTTGTCTTTCAGCTTCCTCCTGCTGTAATTTTTAATGTAATGTCAGCATAAGCACTTATTTTCACCAGTGTTAATCCAAAAGGTGCAGGTTTTAGCAATTGTCCATTAGAGTGTGATAAGGATGAGTGAGCAGAAGTGTGGATTTGGGGATATGACACATCAAACTGAGCTGTTTGGCATGATAAATTAGCCAGGCATTTCATCTACTCTAAGGTGGAGTGTAAAACCTTGAGGGTGTTCCAATCACAGCCTCCTCACCCTGGCCACTCGCTGGAGTAAAGATGTTCTCTGCTGGGAATAAATATTTATATCTAAGTTGAAATGCAGCCTGTTGGTGCTTACTTGTGTATATATTTTATTGCCTCGGTGACGTAAGGGGTAAAGAAACAGATGGAAAATATTTTGTTTTCCTTAATTATCCACCACTGTGGAATACCCATTGGCTTGGAGCTGTGGCTCCTCCCCTGCCTTGGACTCCATCCCTGGCATCACCCCAGCCAGATTTTAATAGTTCTTTATCTGCTGCTTGCATTGCTTTTAACTTTCACTTTTTATTACAACCCAGGCTGAATTGGGTGCTGGTTACTGCTCCAGCTCTGGCTGGAGAGCTCTGAAAAGCCAGAGCTGGTGCCAGCAAGTGGCTGCTGCGGAGAGCAGGGAATGGAGCCCCTGATTGTCACCATCCTCCTCCTCAGCTGCTCTGGTGTGCAAGGAGAGTCCTGGAGGTCCCAGCCTCCAGCTGTGGGGCTTTTATTCCTGCTTGGAGCAGCCCACCTGGGATCTCCTCCTTCCAAAGGGAACATGGAGTCTCTGAGGGAGCACGTGAAGCCAAGCACTCCCTGTGCTTCAGCCTGGTGCTGCTCCCCTTGTGGAGGTGAGAACAAGCAGGGCACAGTCAGCAAAGACAGGAAACAGGTTTGGGGTTGTTGGCATCGTTATCCTGGGATCTGTCCAGGTGAGAGGTGGTCCCTGAGCCCTGGTGCCCCGAGGCTCCGCTCGGTTCAGGCCTGGAAAATGGAGCAAGGGAAAAGCAAAAGGTGCTGATATGAACAACATATGGTTTTTGCTGGAGTTTGGCCACAGATTTAAGGCCTCAGAGTGGATTCCTGGGGCCTTCGTATCCTATCCCAAAACCAACACGAAAGCCTTTCCAAATACATTTTATAAGCTCTGTGATTGTAATAGTCCTATCAAAAATCCCATGTCCCCAGGTCAGCTGGGGTGCAGACCATCCTCTCCTGAAATCCCAGGCTTCCAAGCCTTTCTTCCCTGGCATTTCCCTGCAGCCCTTTGTGCCTGGTGTGGAGCACCCTGGGGGCTCTGGCACAGCTGCTTTCCCTGGAGCTCACATCTGCTCAGGAGCAGGGCTCGCCTGCCTGGCCGTGTGTCCCAGCTGGCCCTGGCTCCCCTCAGCCCACCTGGATCCAGGGGAGCTGCTGCATTTGGGAGGCTTTGGCACGGCTTGGAGGAGCGGGAGTTTTGGGAACTGGCTCTGCCACCCCCTTCTGTGCTGCGTTTCCCCGGTGCTGTTGGTGTGAGAAGTGACACATTCGTAGCATCTTTCAATTTTGGGACACTGCAAAGAATTCGGACTACTCACTCCAGGAAAATGCTACCTACTTAATTTTACCTCGATGCAAAAAAGCAGGGGAAGCCACTGCTGCAGTAAGAATCTTGCTAGCTCCTTGCAATTCCCATTAATTGGGATTTTAACCTCTATTATTTACAGCAGGAATGCTGAACAAGCTGCTGTGTGCTCTACTTTTTGCCTATCACTTAAAATATATTTTAAAAGTAAGGATATTTTTACTTGTGATTGAATAGAAGATGTAGTAAATGGCTGTTGATCATCTGCAAAGTTTTTGTGTTGCTGGTGGATTTTTACAAGCAGAAAGTTGCCATGAAAGAATTGGAGAAGCAAAAAGTGCTCTGGTAGTCTTTTTGGTTTTGGTGTTTGTATTTAAACTCTAGGAAAAAAAAAACAAATAAAAGCAAACCAACACTCAGTATACAGAGAAACGCTTGCAGGGAGCTGCATCTTAGCACTGAAGTTAGATAAAAAATTCACTGTATTATAAGTGAACCATTTCCCCCTTGATTTGTGTCCAAAATATGAGGAAAAATCTTGCAGCTGCATTATGCATTTTACAAAAGAACATATGCATGCATTTAAATCATTTACATTTCATCTTTGCTTTCTCTTATTTTTAACCCATATTATGGTGACTGACAGCGTGTTTGGAAAACTGAGGTTGAAAGCAAAGTTTAAACTTTGATGCCCAGTAAGCTGAACTGCCAGCAATGCTTCACTGTTTCATGATTTTATTTCAAAGTTTGGCTCATGCTTTTTTCCTTTCTCTCCAATGAAATGTGATTGAAACTTTGTGAATCTCGCTGATAAAAATAAAATAAATGATACTGCAGTTGGTTTGTGCTGGTCCTACAGTTCTGCAGAGGAAGGTAATCCATCCCTGTGGAAGCAGGTTCTTGGGAGGGTTCTGGGTCAGGGCTCAGTGAAATTATTAATTGGTGATCATTAGGTGGTATCAAGTATTCCCCGTGCTATGAAATGGTTTTTGGTAGGGGCTGAGGAGGGGAAGGTGGAGGGGCACCAGCCCTATCCGATGTGGCCATTTCTAGCACTGCCCTCTCTGTTAAACTGGGAACTGATCCTCTCCTGCAGCAGGAGCTGGGAGAGTTTGGACTGGGGCTGTGATGTTTTGTTTAGTGCCATCAGCAGGCAGCACTCCCCCACTGCTGTGCATGAACAAATAAAATCCAGCTTGATTGGCCCAGTTATGGCCTTTTAATAACCCTTCAGTGAGGGATTGTGCAAGGCGTGAAGTGCGAACGCCCGCTCCGGGTCACGGCTCCTGACGGGGACACCGAGCTGGCACGGGGGTGGCAGGTGAGGGCTGCCCCCTCTTCCATGGGGACACGGAGGTGGCAGGTGAGAGCTGCCCCCCTTTTCCAGGGGGACACAGAGGTGGCAGGTGAGGGCTGCCCCCTCTTCCAGGGGACACAGAGGTGGCAGGTGAGGGCTGCCCCCTTTACCAGGGGGACACGGAGGTGGCAGGTGAGGGCTGCCCCCTTTTCCAGGGGGACACGGAGGTGGCAGGTGAGAGCTGCCCCCTTTACCAGGGGGACACGGAGGTGGCAGGTGAGGGCTGCCCCCTTTTCCAGGGGACACGGAGGTGGCAGGTGAGGGCTGCCCCCTTTTCCAGGGGGACACCGAGCTGGCACAGGGGTGGCAGGTGAGGGCTGCCCCCTCTTCCATGGGGACACGGGGGTGGCAGGTGAGGGCTGCCCCCTCTTCCAGAGGGACACAGAGGTGGCAGGTGAGGGCTGCCCCCTTTTCCAGGGGACACGGGGGTGGCAGGTGAGGGCTGCCCCCTTTTCCAGGGGACACGGGGGTGGCAGGTGAGGGCTGCCCCCTTTTCCAGGGGGACACAGAGGTGGCAGGTGAGGACTGCCCCCTTTTCCAGGGGGACACAGAGGTGGCAGATGGGGGCTGCCCCCTTTACCAGGGGGACACGGAGGTGGCAGATGGGGGCTGCCCCCTTTTCCAGGGGATCATGGAGCTGGGCTGTGCAGAGCAGCAGCACCATGCAGGGGTACCCAATGGTGCTGGGGACTGGGGTTTGTCACCTTCCCCTCGTCCCACAGAGCTGCCCTGGTGTGGCACTGCCACCAGAGCAGTGACAGGACACAGTGCCAACACCCAAAGCTGCCCTGTGAGGATCCAGCTACAGCCTGGGCTCTGTCACACAGCCAGGCTGGTCCAGGGTACCTGAGCTTGGGTCCATTGCTGCCTCTGAGCCCTGGGGTTGGCAGGGACAGTTTGACACACACAGAGCCACAGGGTGTGCTTGTAAATGTAGGATTGAAACTGGGATTTCACTCATTTCATGAAACTGGGTTTGCACTCATCTCTTGGATTCAGATCTCAAAATACAGAGGGAGTTTCATCCCTAACAGCTTGCAGAAATTTTTCCTTGTTGTCTTCACCTTCCACAAGAGTTAAACTTCTAGTTCTTAATTTATTTTGCTGGTAAAGATTGACTTATAACTGAGGATATCACGTGGAGGACCTGTAACTTATTTGTATATCCATCCTTGCATGTTTAAAACCAAGTCAGGAAACTAATGAGGTTACAACAATATTGCTGATCCTGAAGCAAATACAGTTGGAGAACATATGCTTTGGTTTTACATTTCTGCCTCTAAAAGGTGACATGTCCCGTGTTTGTCATTTAATTTAACATTCTATATATTTTTAAACGGCTGTATGATTTGAAGTCTCCAGATGCCAGGCTTTGTGCTAAATGAGGTTGACAGTTCAGTGATGTGGAAGGCCATTATCTCACCTTTGTGCTTCTAAACTGTAGCCACTTGCCTTTGCCTGCTCATAATGCATTTGCTGCCTTGCAGCCCAGGAATTTTTAACACCTATTGAAAGCATTAATTAGCTGTGCCGCATTGATGAGCACTTTAAGTGAAAAGCAAGAATTGATGCTGCTCTTTGAGTTGGTATTTCTCCCACTTCAGAGGATAAGGAGTACCTAGAGAAATTAAACCCTCCATATTCTCAGCACACTCAAGCTGTGAAGCCCTGACTGTGCCCTGGCCATCACCACAAGTGACGGTGCCACATCTGAGCTTCTGTCCACGTCCCATCCCTGTCTGTGCCTGGGACATGAGGCCATGTCCTGATAAACAGCTCCAAATGGCTCCATCCCTGCCAGCTGCTGCTTTCTATAAACCAATAAACCAAAATTCAGCCTTTTGCATCCCGTTACTGCTGTCCTGAGTCAGCAGGTCTCAGATAGGATCATTTTTTTCTCTTGGAAAAGGGATAATCGTTACTTGTCCTGTTGAAGTTCAGTACTACAAGAACAAATGTGTCGATTGGATCTTAAAAGCTCACCAGCTAGAAACTCTCCCTCTTGTCTGATCAGGCCTCCAGTGCCTTTGATCACCATTTTCTCCTCTTTCTCAGCAGTCTTCTTGGGTTTCCCCATTTTCCTGGGCCCTTGTGACAGTGTTCTGCTGCAGATCCCAGCTGTGCTCAGGCACCATAAGGTTTGTATGATTAGTCAGCATTTGGTTTCCATACGCAGCAAAAGTACGTCTGGAGAAAATATCCTTATACATATTTCCAGGCAATAGGATCAAAGCCCTCTCTAGGTTCTCAATTTTAATTTATCTCTTCTTGCTTGCTGTAGAAGGAACATCAAATGGAATCCATGTTTGCAGGAGGGAAGGGAGCAGCATTCAGCCCAAAGTTTCAAATCCTGCCCTTTCTTCCTCCATAGCATTGCC
Source organism: Anomalospiza imberbis (assembly GCF_031753505.1). NCBI lineage: Eukaryota > Metazoa > Chordata > Aves > Passeriformes > Viduidae > Anomalospiza > Anomalospiza imberbis. The sequence goes on along the minus strand of NC_089700.1, from coordinate 9,215,240 downwards.
AAGCTCTGAATTTTGGGATTTGTGCCTATGTTTCTACCCAGCTGTGCCTTCTTTCTTTGAATCCTGAGACTTCTCCTATTTTTGTTTCCTTTTTCCTCAGATTTTCCTCTTGCCTCCAGTCACAGCTGCTGAGCACATCTTCCACCTTTGTCACAGTGTTTTCTGTAGTTCTTAATCCCTGTGTTGGTTCCTCTTCTGCTGTAACACACACACACAGCTCACACCCTGCATTGAAGGAATTCTTGTTCCTGTCTCATCTTTGGAATTTTTTGGTAAATTCCCCCACCCTCTCTTCCTGGTCCTGATATCTGTCAGTATTTGCCTGGAGAAGTGGCTGCCCCATCCCTGGAAGTGTCCAAGGCCCAGGGCTTGGAGGAGTCTGGGGTAGTGGAAGATGTTCCTGCCCGTGGCAGGAGGTGGGAATTTTGATGATCTTTAAGGTCCCTTCCCACCCAGACCATCCCATGGTTTGATTTACTCCTCCACAAGAAGCAAAGATCTGGAAAGTAAGATCTGAACCCCACCAGAAATGTGAGAACTAACAGCACCTGGAGCTGGGTCTGTGTGAGGAGTTCCCTGGGCAGGTGGATGTTGTACTGTTAGAAATTGTATTTGTGTCAGCTTCATTAGATCCCTTTTTCTGTATCTTTCAATAGATTCTCACGGCAACGATTTGTAAACCTGGATGTTTTTGTTGTAAACCTGGATGTTTTTGCAGTGTGGGCGCTGCTGGAGACAGCCAGAGGTGACTTGTCATTAGTGAGGCAGCAGAATATTTTAATTACACAAATCCTGTAACGTTTTAATCTGAGGAAGTTTTCTGCATTTTTAGCAAGTGAGGTAAACCAAGACATTCGAGACCTTTTTACATCACATTTTCAGAAAGGTCTTTTTTTTCCTCCTGATAGAAGATCTGCATTTTAAAAAAAGCCCCACATAATTAGTTTGATTTCAGTCATCTACTCAACATTTCTAAGGCACTTGCCAGATGATCCCAGGTGTGGGATTGCAGCAGGTAATTTCCTGCGCTGTACTTGTGCGGATGATTTTCTGTGTTAGAAGATGATATCAGCTCACCTGGCCGCTCAGTGACAGAGAAATCCTTTGTTTATTCATTTAGTAGGCAGATTAACCCTAATGAATCTGGCTTCCTGGAAATAGATACAGGGGACAATAGCAGAGTGAGGAGTGGGGAGAAATGGGGCAAATTCCCTTTTCTTTCTTCACTTGGAAATAATGGTGGCTTTCAGAGCAGGGTGTTTTAAATCCAAAAGGAACGTGAAATATGTCAGCCAGAAATTCTTCATTTTGAACAAAAACTTTGGTGCCTCAAAGAGCTACTGGGGCTTTTCTTAGTGTGCCTGCTACAGTTCTGCCCTGCTGAACCTGTTGGAATGTTTAGCCCCGTCAAAAATTAGGATAAAGTGAGCATCTGAGGTACTTACGCTTCATTGTTGGAGGATCTCAGTGTGTGTTCTCAGGAATACGAGGTATTTGTTAATTATTATTTCTGTGAATTAGAGGTTCATGATGTAATCTGTGTAAGCAGATCATACATCATACAAGACAGCCAGAGGAAAGCATTGGAGTCTTGGTGGCTGAAATAATTTTATTCTGTATGGACATAAAGCTGTGGAATGTGTGTCAAGGTGTGCATCATGTTTCTGTTACCTGAGCAGCTGTACTGGACACGGGGCAGTGCCCATACAGGGTTAGGCTGCACATTTTGCTTTATTTTCAGCTGTTCTCCCATCTTGAGCTGGCTCAGAAAAGCTTTGAGGAGCATTTCAAACAGCTCAATTCCTCCTGTTCCTGCCAGGGGATGCATCCAAGTGTTCTGCACCAGGCATGAAAGGCTGTGGCACGTTTATTTAAATAAATGAGCAGTAATTTCTCAGCTCTTGTTGACATCACACTGGGCTGTTATTCACAGCACAGTGTGAGAATCTGCCTGGAAAAGCAGTGAGTCCCAAAGCCCTCAGAAAGAAAGGGAAGGATGGTCACTGACTGCAGGGATATAAATCAGGCTCGTGGTGTTACAGGCAGAGTCCCTGCACTATCACTCAGCTTATGTTTGAGCAGCATGAATAAATTAACGTATTCCAGCTCAAAGAGGAAATAATGCCATGGTGAATTAAGCTGTGTATATGTTACTAATTATGCATTTTTTAATGCATACACACGTTAAACAGTCAGGGCTTGAAATCAGGGGGAAACCTTGTAGTTTGCTAGCTCAGATCTCTGCTGGAAGCTACCAGTCAAAGTGTAGACATGAGTACAATGAATGATTTGGCTGCCTTTGAGAGAGGAACAATTTCTTGCATTTTTATGTGACTGGTACTCGAGATACATTATTCCCAAGACATGGATGTGTAGACACAGATGTGAAAATCTCTTAACTTCCAACCAAACTTTTCCAGATCTTATCACTATAATTTATTCTTTACTCTCTGTAGACTTGAAAAAAATGTCTTCTTTCACATAACTTTATACATTGGAGGGAAAGTTCTGTTCTACCACATGGTAAGTGTTGAAGATGGGATACTGTTGGCTTTAACACGCTGACTTTTGTAGTTGCCTGTAAAAACTCTAGAGTTTCAGAGGGGAAGTGAAAAAACAGAATTTACCTTTCCACAAAGAATAAAAGTTTCCATTGTTCCTCAGTTCCATCACTGGAAGTACAAGCGGGCAGGAACAGATAATTTTTTGGATTTAACATCTATACTTGGGTATGTGTATGTGTGCATCAGGCAGCAATAAATTACCAATGAATATGTTTGCTTTGTATGGAGATTGTTTTATCCTTCTTAAAGCTACTATTTATATAACCTTTAACCAAACAGAGAGTAGCCAGAGGATTTTTGAGAGTGAGAACTGTTTTTCTGCCTGGGGTGGGGAGCAACTCGCCCCCCTCCCCTCCCCTTGTGCAGCAGGGACTCACCACGTTGACGTGCAGACAATTTGCCAGGGATTATTTTTTTTTCCTTCTGCACGTGAAAGCTCAAAATAGATACGTGTCACATTAGGTGTCATTAAAACAGAGCTTGTGATAACTAAATAATAAATTGAGTGGTACCTAATCACTTTCAGAAGATGTTGACACAGTTGCCAGAGACAACTGTCACGGAGAGCCCTTGGAAGGAGCAGAGACTGTCTGTGTCGGAGGCTTTTTTTTTTCCTTTTAGTGGAAACCAAAGGACAACAGTCATTATACAATTCTGTACTTTAAGTATTTTCATAATCCAACATAAATTGGCCCACCCAAGGATTATGTCTGTCTTATAAGGATGTGTTTATATAGTCATTGGGTGAAAGATTGCAGAAGTTGAACCACTAGTTTTGAAAGTTGAGCCAGACCAGGAAAAATCAGGATACAATTTGGCACTTATGGAGACTAAATGATTTCCTTTTTAGCTGCTGATTTCTACTGGGAAATGTATCCTTGGACTGAAAATTGCATCCGGAAAAATGTTTATGTAGTGTTTTTCAAATGACTGATTATTCCTCTAACCTTTAACACGCACTGTGTGTGATTTTCTTCCTTATTAACTCTTTCACAACCAAATGAATATTTCCTTCACTGTAAATAAAATTAAGTATATATTTCAATTCCTGCAATATTTTAGTGCTGTAATAACACAGAAAAAGACAAGCTGTGGATTTTATTGATTCAGTAGCGCAGGGAAATTCAGCTCCTCTCGTGTCAGACTCTCGTGGAAGAGGAACATCCTGCTTTGACAGTGAGGCAGGCAGAGCACATGAGCTTTTTATCCTGATTACTGCAGAGAGGGAGAACAAATATGTTCCTAACATACCGTCAGATGCAGATTTCTGCCAGACACGGGAGATTTCCCCAAGGCTTGTGGCTGAGGTGGAGGGACCGTGCTGCCAACTACTGGCTATTACTGGCTGCTGAATGCAGTGAATGAATTCATTGTGGGCTTGGGGTTTGTCTGCAGGGGAACTGATCAGTGCATCTAGAACCAGGAGTTTCAGAGACATCCATGAATGCTCTGTCTGGAGTTAAAGTGTTTTCAGTGGTGTTGCTTTCACATAAAGACAAACCATAACTCACTGTGATCACACCGCTGGTGTCCTCGTGCAGGAGATCCTCGTGGGATGCCTTTCCTTGCATGCAGAACCTCAGGGGTGCAGGCTGGGAGCTTGCACAGAGGCTGTGCTGCTTTCAGAGCAGCAGCCTGACCTCGCTGAGCTGCAGGAACCATGCAGACATCACAGTGGGACTGAGCCACGTGTCTTTAAAAGGCATCCAGTGTGATCCTGCACGGAGTGGATCCCACGCTAACAAAGGAGTGGGTCTGGAACTGTAGCTTCCACTTTGGCAGAGCTGTCTGTGAATTATGGTTGGTGTTTTCCTGTGTAGGAATGTGCTGAAATTCAAGATTAATTTGTTGAATTTCTGTAAAAAGCATCACCCAGCCCATCACAAGTTGTGTACTCCATAAAAATTGCTTGACTGGAAAATGGGAGAGAGGAAAAGAGTAGCAAGAATCTTATAATCACTGCTCCTGATGTGCTGGCCCAAAAGGACGGGTTTGTGTCCTGTGAGAGGAAGCAGAGTTGGAAAGAAATGGAATTCCAGCCCTGCCGATGCTGATGGATGGATGCAGAGATGTCCCCTGCTCCCAGCTTGCCAGGGTGATCTGTCTGTGCCTCTGGCATCAGCTGGGATGAACTGCTGGAGAACAAAAGCTGCTTCTCCTTGTGGCAACAGTCAGTCATTCTTGGCATGGTGGGGATGAGGGGAAGTGCCTGGCAGCTGCTCTGTCCTTTCATCTCTTCTTCCAACTCTTTTTGATCGTTTTCTCCTGCGAAGTTTTGGGCTTGTGCAAGGAGATTTGTTTATAAGCAGAGGATGCAGCCCTGCTTACCTCAGATAGCTTTTCCCAGGAGCAGCGGTTCCCAGGCAGTCTCTTGTATTTGAGGCAATAATGGGTTTAGGAAATTCACAGAATGTTAACAGTCAAATGGCTTTTAACCACCTATGGATGGAGTGAAATTTGGCAGATGACAGAGGAACCTCACGTTTTATTTTTTAAAGCCTAAATAGCTTGTCAGCTGTGCAGAACCCCTTGAATTTATGAGATCTGAATGTTGGGGTTTGGGTTTTTTTTTTTCATGTGGAACCCAGCAGAGTCTCTGACGGAAACTGTTGACCCTTCTTTGTGCTGTTTCTTTACTGTCTCGTCAAACATCTGGAAAACAGCATGTTTGCAGTCATTTCACAACATAATTTTGCATTTACATCATGTGTTATCTGGTAAAAGTTTTCTTGTTTTTTCAAGGAGATGGGGGATAAAAGGAGAAAAGAAAAATCAGCAAGTCGAAGGCTGCCGTGAGGTCAAGTGGTGCCGGTGGATGCTGCCTGCGCTGAACACATGTTCAGCTCCGAAAAGCTGAGGCAGTTCCCAAAAATTTGGTAACCATTAGAGCACTTCCTAAGTCAGTTCCGGATGTCAGGCCCGGGCTGGAGGGGGAAGGGGCGTTCCAGGAGAGGGATTGAGGCTGGCAGCTGATGCGGCCGGGGAGCGGAGCACGCAAGGCAGAGCGAGACAGGAAAGGGCTGCTGGGGAGAGGATCAGGAGCTCAGCAGAGGAGCTGTGAACTCCTCATGCGACCCCGGGCACCTGAGGGCTCGGGATCAGAAAGGAAATTAAAGGATCATTTAAGTGGAGTGGGACCAGACAAGTTAAAATGACGATTTTCATCTCTGGGAAGGGAGCGCTGGGTATATTGAATTCTTTGAAGTAATGGAGCACCGTTGGTGGAGGGAATATTTTTGCTGCATTCCACGCTCTGGTTTAGCAGCTCCTCTAATAGAACCCGGCCCTAACTTTCCTAAACCATCTATTTATAGTGCTCAAAAGATTGGACTTTGGAGCACAGTGTGTCCCCTTAACCGAATACTCCATGCTCCTTCAATAGCTACTTCGCTAACTCCAAAATTCAAATGACAATTAATAAACATAAATAGATTATTTACTTATATTTAAATATCACAGTAAATATTTTATCTTGCTCATGTAATAAACCTGAGTGTGAGCCTGCAACTCTGCAGAAGTTCACGATGAGTTCACAGCAAAGGTTGTCTCTCTTTCCTTCCCTTTTTGGGGCTCAGGGTTAGACCTTCAGCCAGAAGCTGCTCTGTCCCAGTGGTGCTTTCTGTGGCTTTGGGAATAGTTTGGCAGAGGTCAGGCCCAAGGTGCTGCCACTCTGAGTCATGAGGAGGCTTTTTAATACCCTCACAGAGACCCTCTTCACCTCCCAGCTCAAAGAGAATCCATCTTGCAGTTTACGTAGTCCGAAAAGAAAAGAAAGTAGACAACAGTAAATAAATCTGGTTTGTTGGTTTAGGACTGGGGATTTTCCTACATTAACCTAAATTTCAGTGCTGAAGTCAGCTCACTGGAGGGATGTGATTCCTGGACTTTCCTGAGCTTTGGAAGTAGGAGCAGTGGAAGATTTTTTATTTTTCTGTGATCTTTCCATAATCACTTTATCTCCGTGGGCCAGATTTCCAGGTACCATAGGGATGAGTCTTAACAGGGAAAAAAACCTCAGTCCGTGGATGGCTGCAGTTGTGGTTTTGGAAAAGCTTGCTCTGGGATTTTTGTTCAACAGCCCTTGGATGGGAGGATGCTTAGTTTGCTAATCTGGGTGCCAGTGCTCAGCTTTACAGCTCAGGGTAATTTCTCAGAGGTGCTGGCAGCTGGGGGAGGCACAAGGGCTTGGGTGTGCATTCAGCTTTTTTCTGTGGTGTCCTTGGCAAGCACTGATGCAGCGTTGGGGAGTTGGACAATTTTAAGGAATAATAACAGCTATTGAAATATCAATTGTTTCTGCAGTTGGAACATCACGCAGGAGTTTTAAAGGGATTGGATGCAGGGGGATGGGTGTGAGCACAGATAACCTATGCAGATATTTTCTTTTTGAGATGGCATCTGTTTAGCTGTGTTGATAAATAACCTTTGAAAACAAAAGGAGTGGACAAAATATT